>NW_026871952.1:348570-697140 GCF_033458585.1 Syngnathus typhle | reverse complement strand
GATGCCAACCTAACCAGAGTGACGGGAGCGGCACAATTCAGAAAAAGTGCTCAGCTCACCGAGAAAATGCGATTTAAGCAATAAAATTAAAAATGCTTATTAAACATAAACCAAACGTTGGAGGTGGTCATTTCTTCATGCGCAGTGATAAACTCGGCACTCTAAAGCACCCGAGAGCGTTTTTTTCGATGCCAACCTAACCAGAGTGACGGGAGCGGCACAATTCAGAAAAAGTGCTCAGCTCGCCGAGAAAATGCGATTTAAGCAATAAAATTAAAAATGCTTATAAAACATACACCAAACGTTGGAGGTGGTCATTTCTTCATGTGCAGTGATAATTTCGGCACTCTAAAGCACCCGAGAGCGTTTTTTTCGATGCCAACCTAACCAGAGTCACGGGAGCGGCACAATTCAGAAAAAGTGCTCAGCTCGCCGAGAAAATGCGATTTAAGCAATAAAATTAAAAATGCTTATAAAACATCAACCAAACGTTGGAGGTGGTCATTTCTTCCTGCGCAGTGAATAACTCGGCACTCTAAAGCACCCGAGAGCGTTTTTTTCGATGCCAACCTAACCAGAGTGACGGGAGCGGCACAATTCAGAAAAAGTGCTCAGCTCGCCGAGAAAATGCGATTTAAGCAATAAAATTAAAAATGCTTATAAAACATAAACCAAACGTTGGAGGTGGTCATTTCTTAATGCGCAGTAATAAACTCGGCAATCTAAAGCACCCGAGAGCGTTTTTTTCGATGCCAACCTAACCAGAGTGACGGGAGCGGCACAATTCAGAAAAAGTGCTCAGCCCGCCGAGAAAATGCGATTTAAGCAATAAAATTAAAAATGCTTATAAAACATAAACCAAACGTTGGAGGTGGTCATTTCTTCATGCGCAGTGAATAACTCGGCACTCTAAAGCACCCGAGAGCGTTTTTTTCGATGGCAACCTAACCAGAGTGACGGGAGCGGCACCTTTCAGAAAAAGTGCTCAGCTCGCCGAGAAAATGCGATTTAAGCAATAAAATTAAAAATGCTTATAAAACATAAACCAAACGTTGGAGGTGGTCATTTCTTAATGCGCAGTAATAAACTCGGCACTCTAAAGCACCCGTGAGCGTTTTTTTCGATGCCAACCTAACCAGATTGACGGGAGCGGCACAATTCAGAAAAAGTGCTCAGCTCGCCGAGAAAATGCGATTTAAGCAAAAAAATTAAAAATGCTTATAAAACATAAACCAAACGTTGGAGGTGGTCATTTTTTAATGCGCAGTAATAAACTCGGCACTCTAAAGCACCCGAGAGCGTTTTTTTCGATGCCAACCTAACCAGAGTGACGGGAGCGGCACAATTCAGAAAAAGTGCTCAGCTCGCCGAGAAAATGCGATTTAAGCAATAAAATTAAAAATGCTTATAAAACATAAACCAATCGTTGGAGGTGGTCATTTCTTCATGCGCAGTGATAAACTCGGCACTCTAAAGCACCCGAGAGCGTTTTTTTCGATGCCAACCTAACCAGAGTGACGGGAGCGGCACAATTCAGAAAAAGTGCTCAGCTCAGCGAGAAAATGCGATTTAAGCAATAAAATTAAAAATGCTTATAAAACATAAACCAAACGTTGGAGGTGGTCATTTCTTCATGCGCAGTGAATAACTCGGCACTCTAAAGCACCCTAAAGCGTTTTTTTCGATGCCAACCTAACCAGAGTGACGGGAGCGGCACAATTCAGAAAAAGTGCTCAGCTCGCCGAGAAAATGCGATTTAAGCAATAAAACTAAAAATGCTTATAAAACATAAACCAAACGTTGGAGGTGGTCATTTCTTCATGCGCAGTGATAAACTCGGCACTCTAAAGCACCCGAGAGCGTTTTTTTCGATGCCAACCTAACCAGAGTGACGGGAGCGGCACAATTCAGAAAAAGTGCTCAGCTCGCCGAGAAAATGCGATTTAAGCAATAAAATTAAAAATGCTTATAAAACATAAACCAAACGTTGGAGGTGGTCATTTCTTCATGCGCAGTGAATAACTCGGCACTCTAAAGCACCCGAGAGCGTTTTTTTCGATGCCAACCTAACCAGAGTGACGGGAGCGGCACATTTCAGAAAAAGTGCTCAGCTCGCCGAGAAAATGCGATTTAAGCAATAAAATTAAAAATGCTTATAAAACATAAACCAAACGTTGGAGGTGGTCATTTCTTAATGCGCAGTAATAAACTCGGCACTCTAAAGCACCCGTGAGCGTTTTTTTCGATGCCAACCTAACCAGATTGACGGGAGCGGCACAATTCAGAAAAAGTGCTCAGCTCGCCGAGAAAATGCGATTTAAGCAATAAAATTAAAAATGCTTATAAAACATAAACCAAACGTTGGAGGTGGTCATTTCTTCATGCGCAGTGATAAACTCGGCACTCTAAAGCACCCGAGAGTGTTTTTTTCGATGCCAACCTAACCAGAGTGACGGGAGCGGCACATTTCAGAAAAAGTGCTCAGCTCGCCGAGAAAATGCGATTTAAGCAAAAAAATTAAAAATGCTTATAAAACAAACCAAACGTTGGAGGTGGTCATTTCTTCATGCGCAGTGATAAACTCGGCACTCTAAAGCACCCGAGAGCGTTTTTTTCGATGCCAACCTAACCAGAGTGACGGGAGCGGCACAATTCAGAAAAAGTGCTCAGCTCGCCGAGAAAATGCGATTTAAGCAATAAAATTATAAATGCTTATAAAAAATAAACCAAACGTTGGAGGTGGTCATTTCTTCATGCGCAGTGAATAACTCGGCACTCTAAAGCACCCGAGAGCGTTTTTTTCGATGCCAACCTAACCAGAGTGACGGGAGCGGCACATTTCAGAAAAAGTGCTCAGCTCGCCGAGAAAATGCGATTTAAGCAATAAAATTAAAAATGCTTATAAAACATAAACCAAACGTTGGAGGTGGTCATTTCTTAATGCGCAGTAATAAACTCGGCACTCTAAAGCACCCGTGAGCGTTTTTTTCGATGCCAACCTAACCAGATTGACGGGAGCGGCACAATTCAGAAAAAGTGCTCAGCTCGCCGAGAAAATGCGATTTAAGCAATAAAATTAAAAATGCTTATAAAACATAAACCAAACGTTGGAGGTGGTCATTTCTTCATGCGCAGTGATAAACTCGGCACTCTAAAGCACCCGAGAGCGTTTTTTTCGATGCCAACCTAACCAGAGTGACGGGAGCGGCACATTTCAGAAAAAGTGCTCAGCTCGCCGAGAAAATGCGATTTAAGCAAAAAAATTAAAAATGCTTATAAAACATAAACCAAATGCTGGAGGTGGTCATTTCTTAATGCGCAGTAATAAACTCGGCACTCTAAAGCACCCGAGAGCGTTTTTTTCGATGCCAACCTAACCAGAGTGACGGAAGCGGCACAATTCAGAAAAAGTGCTCAGCTCGCCGAGAAAATGCGATTTAAGCAATAAAACTAAAAATGCTTATAAAACATAAACCAAACGTTGGAGGTGGTCATTTCTTAATGCGCAGTAATAAACTCGGCACTCTAAAGCACCCGAGAGCGTTTTTTTCGATGCCAACCTAACCAGAGTGACGGGAGCGGCACAATTCAGAAAAAGTGCTCAGCTCACCGAGAAAATGCGATTTAAGCAATAAAATTAAAAATGCTTATTAAACATAAACCAAACGTTGGAGGTGGTCATTTCTTCATGCGCAGTGAATAACTCGGCACTCTAAAGCACCCGTGAGCGTTTTTTTCGATGCCAACCTAACCAGAGTGACGGGACCGGCACAATTCAGAAAAAGTGCTCAGCTCGCCGAGAAAATGCGATTTAAGCAATAAAATTAAAAATGCTTATAAAACATAAACCAAACGTTGGAGGTGGTCATTTCTTCATGCGCAGTGATAAACTCGGCACTCTAAAGCACCCGAGAGCGTTTTTTTCGATGCCAACCTAACCAGAGTGACGGGAGCGGCACAATTCAGAAAAAGTGCTCAGCTCGCCGAGAAAATGCGATTTAAGCAATAAAACTAAAAATGCTTATAAAACATAAACCAAACGTTGGAGGTGGTCATTTCTTCATGCGCAGTGATAAACTCGGCACTCTAAAGCACCCGAGAGCGTTTTTTTCGATGCCAACCTAACCAGAGTGACGGGAGCGGCACAATTCAGAAAAAGTGCTCAGCTCGCCGAGAAAATGCGATTTAAGCAATAAAATTAAAAATGCTTATAAAACATAAACCAAACGTTGGAGGTGGTCATTTCTTCATGCGCAGTGAATAACTCGGCACTCTAAAGCACCCGAGAGCGTTTTTTTCGATGCCAACCTAACCAGAGTGACGGGAGCGGCACATTTCAGAAAAAGTGCTCAGCTCGCCGAGAAAATGCGATTTAAGCAATAAAATTAAAAATGCTTATAAAACATAAACCAAACGTTGGAGGTGGTCATTTCTTAATGCGCAGTAATAAACTCGGCACTCTAAAGCACCCGTGAGCGTTTTTTTCGATGCCAACCTAACCAGATTGACGGGAGCGGCACAATTCAGAAAAAGTGCTCAGCTCGCCGAGAAAATGCGATTTAAGCAATAAAATTAAAAATGCTTATAAAACATAAACCAAACGTTGGAGGTGGTCATTTCTTCATGCGCAGTGATAAACTCGGCACTCTAAAGCACCCGAGAGCGTTTTTTTCGATGCCAACCTAACCAGAGTGACGGGAGCGGCACAATTCAGAAAAAGTGCTCAGCTCGCCGAGAAAATGCGATTTAAGCAATAAAATTATAAATGCTTATAAAACATAAACCAAACGTTGGAGGTGGTCATTTCTTCATGCGCAGTGAATAACTCGGCACTCTAAAGCACCCGAGAGCGTTTTTTTCGATGCCAACCTAACCAGAGTGACGGGAGCGGCACATTTCAGAAAAAGTGCTCAGCTCGCCGAGAAAATGCGATTTAAGCAATAAAATTAAAAATGCTTATAAAACATAAACCAAACGTTGGAGGTGGTCATTTCTTAATGCGCAGTAATACCCTCGGCACTCTAAAGCACCCGTGAGCGTTTTTTTCGATGCCAACCTAACCAGATTGACGGGAGCGGCACAATTCAGAAAAAGTGCTCAGCTCGCCGAGAAAATGCGATTTAAGCAATAAAATTAAAAATGATTATAAAACATAAACCAAACGTTGGAGGTGGTCATTTCTTCATGCGCAGTGATAAACTCGGCACTCTAAAGCACCCGAGAGCGTTTTTTTCGATGCCAACCTAACCAGAGTGACGGGAGCGGCACATTTCAGAAAAAGTGCTCAGCTCGCCGAGAAAATGCGATTTAAGCAAAAAAATTAAAAATGCTTATAAAACATAAACCAAACGCTGGAGGTGGTCATTTCTTAATGCGCAGTAATAAACTCGGCACTCTAAAGCACCCGAGAGCGTTTTTTTCGATGCCAACCTAACCAGAGTGACGGGAGCGGCACAATTCAGAAAAAGTGCTCAGCTCGCCGAGAAAATGCGATTTAAGCAATAAAACTAAAAATGCTTATAAAACATAAACCAAACGTTGGAGGTGGTCATTTCTTAATGCGCAGTAATAAACTCGGCACTCTAAAGCACCCGAGAGCGTTTTTTTCGATGCCAACCTAACCAGAGTGACGGGAGCGGCACAATTCAGAAAAAGTGCTCAGCTCACCGAGAAAATGCGATTTAAGCAATAAAATTAAAAATGCTTATTAAACATAAACCAAACGTTGGAGGTGGTCATTTCTTCATGCGCAGTGAATACCTCGGCACTCTAAAGCACCCGTGAGCGTTTTTTTCGATGCCAACCTAACCAGAGTGACGGGACCGGCACAATTCAGAAAAAGTGCTCAGCTCGCCGAGAAAATGCGATTTAAGCAATAAAATTAAAAATGCTTATAAAACATAAACCAAACGTTGGAGGTGGTCATTTCTTCATGCGCAGTGATAAACTCGGCACTCTAAAGCACCCGAGAGCGTTTTTTTCGATGCCAACCTAACCAGAGTGACGGGAGCGGCACAATTCAGAAAAAGTGCTCAGCTCGCCGAGAAAATGCGATTTAAGCAATAAAACTAAAAATGCTTATAAAACATAAACCAAACGTTGGAGGTGGTCATTTCTTCATGCGCAGTGATAAACTCGGCACTCTAAAGCACCCGAGAGCGTTTTTTTCGATGCCAACCTAACCAGAGTGACGGGAGCGGCACAATTCAGAAAAAGTGCTCAGCTCGCCGAGAAAATGCGATTTAAGCAATAAAATTAAAAATGCTTATAAAAAATCAACCAAACGTTGGAGGTGGTCATTTCTTCATGCGCAGTGAATAACTCGGCACTCTAAAGCACCCTAAAGCGTTTTTTTCGATGCCAACCTAATCAGAGTGACGGGAGCGGCACAATTCAGAAAAAGTGCTCAGCTCGCCGAGAAAATGCGATTTAAGCAATAAAACTAAAAATGCTTATAAAACATAAACCAAACGTTGGAGGTGGTCATTTCTTCATGCGCAGTGATAAACTCGGCACTCTAAAGCACCCGAGAGCGTTTTTTTCGATGCCAACCTAACCAGAGTGACGGGAGCGGCACAATTCAGAAAAAGTGCTCAGCTCGCCGAGAAAATGCGATTTAAGCAATAAAATTAAAAATGCTTATAAAACATAAACCAAACGTTGGAGGTGGTCATTTCTTCATGCGCAGTGAATAACTCGGCACTCTAAAGCACCCGAGAGCGTTTTTTTCGATGCCAACCTAACCAGAGTGACGGGAGCGGCACATTTCAGAAAAAGTGCTCAGCTCGCCGAGAAAATGCGATTTAAGCAATAAAATTAAAAATGCTTATAAAACATAAACCAAACGTTGGAGGTGGTCATTTCTTAATGCGCAGTAATAAACTCGGCACTCTAAAGCACCCGAGAGCGTTTTTTTCGATGCCAACCTAACCAGAGTGACGGGAGCGGCACAATTCAGAAAAAGTGCTCAGCTCGCCGAGAAAATGCGATTTAAGCAATAAAACTAAAAATGCTTATAAAACATAAACCAAACGTTGGAGGTGGTCATTTCTTAATGCGCAGTAATAAACTCGGCACTCTAAAGCACCCGAGAGCGTTTTTTTCGATGCCAACCTAACCAGAGTGACGGGAGCGGCACAATTCAGAAAAAGTGCTCAGCTCACCGAGAAAATGCGATTTAAGCAATAAAATTAAAAATGCTTATTAAACATAAACCAAACGTTGGAGGTGGTCATTTCTTCATGCGCAGTGAATAACTCGGCACTCTAAAGCACCCGTGAGCGTTTTTTTCGATGCCAACCTAACCAGATTGACGGGAGCGGCACAATTCAGAAAAAGTGCTCAGCTCGCCGAGAAAATGCGATTTAAGCAATAAAATTAAAAATGCTTATAAAACATAAACCAAACGTTGGAGGTGGTCATTTCTTCATGCGCAGTGATAAACTCGGCACTCTAAAGCACCCGAGAGCGTTTTTTTCGATGCCAACCTAACCAGAGTGACGGGAGCGGCACAATTCAGAAAAAGTGCTCAGCTCGCCGAGAAAATGCGATTTAAGCAATAAAACTAAAAATGCTTATAAAACATAAACCAAATGCTGGAGGTGGTCATTTCTTAATGCGCAGTAATAAACTCGGCACTCTAAAGCACCCGAGAGCGTTTTTTTCGATGCCAACCTAACCAGAGTGACGGGAGCGGCACAATTCAGAAAAAGTGCTCAGCTCGCCGAGAAAATGCGATTTAAGCAATAAAATTAAAAATGCTTATAAAACATAAACCAAACGTTGGAGGTGGTCATTTCTTAATGCGCAGTAATAAACTCGGCACTCTAAAGCACCCGAGAGCGTTTTTTTCGATGCCAACCTAATCAGAGTGACGGGAGCAGCACAATTCAGAAAAAGTGCTCAGCTCGCCGAGAAAATGCGATTTAAGCAATAAAACTAAAAATGCTTATAAAACATAAACCAAACGTTGGAGGTGGTCATTTCTTCATGCGCAGTGATAAACTCGGCACTCTAAAGCACCCGAGAGCGTTTTTTTCGATGCCAACCTAACCAGAGTGACGGGAGCGGCACAATTCAGAAAAAGTGCTCAGCTCGCCGAGAAAATGCGATTTAAGCAATAAAATTAAAAATGCTTATAAAACATAAACCAAACGTTGGAGGTGGTCATTTCTTAATGCGCAGTAATAAACTCGGCACTCTAAAGCACCCGAGAGCGTTTTTTTCGATGCCAACCTAATCAGAGTGACGGGAGCAGCACAATTCAGAAAAAGTGCTCAGCTCGCCGAGAAAATGCGATTTAAGCAATAAAACTAAAAATGCTTATAAAACATAAACCAAACGTTGGAGGTGGTCATTTCTTCATGCGCAGTGATAAACTCGGCACTCTAAAGCACCCGAGAGCGTTTTTTTCGATGCCAACCTAACCAGAGTGACGGGAGCGGCACAATTCAGAAAAAGTGCTCAGCTCGCCGAGAAAATGCGATTTAAGCAATAAAATTAAAAATGCTTATAAAACATAAACCAAACGTTGGAGGTGGTCATTTCTTCATGCGCAGTGATAAACTCGGCACTCTAAAGCACCCGAGAGCGTTTTTTTCGATGCCAACCTAACCAGAGTGACGGGAGCGGCACATTTCAGAAAAAGTGCTCAGCTCGCCGAGAAAATGCGATTTAAGCAAAAAAATTAAAAATGCTTATAAAACATAAACCAAATGCTGGAGGTGGTCATTTCTTCATGCGCAGTAATAAACTCGGCACTCTAAAGCACCCGAGAGCGTTTTTTTCGATGCCAACCTAACCAGAGTGACGGGAGCGGCACAATTCAGAAAAAGTGCTCAGCTCGCCGAGAAAATGCGATTTAAGCAATAAAACTAAAAATGCTTATAAAACATAAACCAAACGTTGGAGGTGGTCATTTCTTAATGCGCAGTAATAAACTCGGCACTCTAAAGCACCCGAGAGCGTTTTTTTCGATGCCAACCTAACCAGAGTGACGGGAGCGGCACAATTCAGAAAAAGTGCTCAGCTCACCGAGAAAATGCGATTTAAGCAATAAAATTAAAAATGCTTATTAAACATAAACCAAACGTTGGAGGTGGTCATTTCTTCATGCGCAGTGAATAACTCGGCACTCTAAAGCACCCGTGAGCGTTTTTTTCGATGCCAACCTAACCAGAGTGACGGGACCGGCACAATTCAGAAAAAGTGCTCAGCTCGCCGAGAAAATGCGATTTAAGCAATAAAATTAAAAATGCTTATAAAACATAAACCAAACGTTGGAGGTGGTCATTTCTTCATGCGCAGTGATAAACTCGGCACTCTAAAGCACCCGAGAGCGTTTTTTTCGATGCCAACCTAACCAGAGTGACGGGAGCGGCACAATTCAGAAAAAGTGCTCAGCTCGCCGAGAAAATGCGATTTAAGCAATAAAACTAAAAATGCTTATAAAACATAAACCAAACGTTGGAGGTGGTCATTTCTTCATGCGCAGTGATAAACTCGGCACTCTAAAGCACCCGAGAGCGTTTTTTTCGATGCCAACCTAACCAGAGTGACGGGAGCGGCACAATTCAGAAAAAGTGCTCAGCTCGCCGAGAAAATGCGATTTAAGCAATAAAATTAAAAATGCTTAAAAAACATAAACCAAACGTTGGAGGTGGTAATTTCTTCATGCGCAGTGAATAACTCGGCACTCTAAAGCACCCGAGAGCGTTTTTTTCGATGCCAACCTAACCAGAGTGACGGGAGCGGCACCTTTCAGAAAAAGTGCTCAGCTCGCCGAGAAAATGCGATTTAAGCAATAAAATTAAAAATGCTTATAAAACATAAACCAAACGTTGGAGGTGGTCATTTCTTAATGCGCAGTAATAAACTCGGCACTCTAAAGCACCCGTGAGCGTTTTTTTCGATGCCAACCTAACCAGATTGACGGGAGCGGCACAATTCAGAAAAAGTGCTCAGCTCGCCGAGAAAATGCGATTTAAGCAAAAAAATTAAAAATGCTTATAAAACATAAACCAAACGTTGGAGGTGGTCATTTTTTAATGCGCAGTAATAAACTCGGCACTCTAAAGCACCCGAGAGCGTTTTTTTCGATGCCAACCTAACCAGAGTGACGGGAGCGGCACAATTCAGAAAAAGTGCTCAGCTCGCCGAGAAAATGCGATTTAAGCAATAAAATTAAAAATGCTTATAAAACATAAACCAATCGTTGGAGGTGGTCATTTCTTCATGCGCAGTGATAAACTCGGCACTCTAAAGCACCCGAGAGCGTTTTTTTCGATGCCAACCTAACCAGAGTGACGGGAGCGGCACAATTCAGAAAAAGTGCTCAGCTCAGCGAGAAAATGCGATTTAAGCAATAAAATTAAAAATGCTTATAAAACATAAACCAAACGTTGGAGGTGGTCATTTCTTCATGCGCAGTGAATAACTCGGCACTCTAAAGCACCCTAAAGCGTTTTTTTCGATGCCAACCTAACCAGAGTGACGGGAGCGGCACAATTCAGAAAAAGTGCTCAGCTCGCCGAGAAAATGCGATTTAAGCAATAAAACTAAAAATGCTTATAAAACATAAACCAAACGTTGGAGGTGGTCATTTCTTCATGCGCAGTGATAAACTCGGCACTCTAAAGCACCCGAGAGCGTTTTTTTCGATGCCAACCTAACCAGAGTGACGGGAGCGGCACAATTCAGAAAAAGTGCTCAGCTCGCCGAGAAAATGCGATTTAAGCAATAAAATTAAAAATGCTTATAAAACATAAACCAAACGTTGGAGGTGGTCATTTCTTCATGCGCAGTGAATAACTCGGCACTCTAAAGCACCCGAGAGCGTTTTTTTCGATGCCAACCTAACCAGAGTGACGGGAGCGGCACATTTCAGAAAAAGTGCTCAGCTCGCCGAGAAAATGCGATTTAAGCAATAAAATTAAAAATGCTTATAAAACATAAACCAAACGTTGGAGGTGGTCATTTCTTAATACGCAGTAATAAACTCGGCACTCTAAAGCACCCGTGAGCGTTTTTTTCGATGCCAACCTAACCAGATTGACGGGAGCGGCACAATTCAGAAAAAGTGCTCAGCTCGCCGAGAAAATGCGATTTAAGCAATAAAATTAAAAATGCTTATAAAACATAAACCAAACGTTGGAGGTGGTCATTTCTTCATGCGCAGTGATAAACTCGGCACTCTAAAGCACCCGAGAGTGTTTTTTTCGATGCCAACCTAACCAGAGTGACGGGAGCGGCACATTTCAGAAAAAGTGCTCAGCTCGCCGAGAAAATGCGATTTAAGCAAAAAAATTAAAAATGCTTATAAAACATAAACCAAACGTTGGAGGTGGTCATTTCTTCATGCGCAGTGATAAACTCGGCACTCTAAAGCACCCGAGAGCGTTTTTTTCGATGCCAACCTAACCAGAGTGACGGGAGCGGCACAATTCAGAAAAAGTGCTCAGCTCGCCGAGAAAATGCGATTTAAGCAATAAAATTATAAATGCTTATAAAACATAAACCAAACGTTGGAGGTGGTCATTTCTTCATGCGCAGTGAATAACTCGGCACTCTAAAGCACCCGAGAGCGTTTTTTTCGATGCCAACCTAACCAGAGTGACGGGAGCGGCACATTTCAGAAAAAGTGCTCAGCTCGCCGAGAAAATGCGATTTAAGCAATAAAATTAAAAATGCTTATAAAACATAAACCAAACGTTGGAGGTGGTCATTTCTTAATGCGCAGTAATAAACTCGGCACTCTAAAGCACCCGTGAGCGTTTTTTTCGATGCCAACCTAACCAGATTGACGGGAGCGGCACAATTCAGAAAAAGTGCTCAGCTCGCCGAGAAAATGCGATTTAAGCAATAAAATTAAAAATGCTTATAAAACATAAACCAAACGTTGGAGGTGGTCATTTCTTCATGCGCAGTGATAAACTCGGCACTCTAAAGCACCCGAGAGCGTTTTTTTCGATGCCAACCTAACCAGAGTGACGGGAGCGGCACATTTCAGAAAAAGTGCTCAGCTCGCCGAGAAAATGCGATTTAAGCAAAAAAATTAAAAATGCTTATAAAACATAAACCAAATGCTGGAGGTGGTCATTTCTTAATGCGCAGTAATAAACTCGGCACTCTAAAGCACCCGAGAGCGTTTTTTTCGATGCCAACCTAACCAGAGTGACGGGAGCGGCACATTTCAGAAAAAGTGCTCAGCTCGCCGAGAAAATGCGATTTAAGCAATAAAATTAAAAATGCTTATAAAACATAAACCAAACGTTGGAGGTGGTCATTTCTTAATGCGCAGTAATAAACTCGGCACTCTAAAGCACCCGTGAGCGTTTTTTTCGATGCCAACCTAACCAGATTGACGGGAGCGGCACAATTCAGAAAAAGTGCTCAGCTCGCCGAGAAAATGCGATTTAAGCAAAAAAATTAAAAATGCTTATAAAACATAAACCAAACGTTGGAGGTGGTCATTTCTTCATGCGCAGTGATAAACTCGGCACTCTAAAGCACCCGTGAGCGTTTTTTTCGATGCCAACCTAACCAGAGTGACGGGACCGGCACAATTCAGAAAAAGTGCTCAGCTCGCCGAGAAAATGCGATTTAAGCAATAAAATTAAAAATGCTTATAAAACATAAACCAAACGTTGGAGGTGGTCATTTCTTCATGCGCAGTGAGAAACTCGGCACTCTAAAGCACCCGAGAGCGTTTTTTTCGATGCCAACCTAACCAGAGTGACGGGAGCGGCACAATTCAGAAAAAGTGCTCAGCTCGCCGAGAAAATGCGATTTAAGCAATAAAACTAAAAATGCTTATAAAACATAAACCAAACGTTGGAGGTGGTCATTTCTTCATGCGCAGTGATAAACTCGGCACTCTAAAGCACCCGAGAGCGTTTTTTTCGATGCCAACCTAACCAGAGTGACGGGAGCGGCACAATTCAGAAAAAGTGCTCAGCTCGCCGAGAAAATGCGATTTAAGCAATAAAATTAAAAATGCTTATAAAACATAAACCAAACGTTGGAGGTGGTCATTTCTTCATGCGCAGTGAATAACTCGGCACTCTAAAGCACCCGAGAGCGTTTTTTTCGATGCCAACCTAACCAGAGTGACGGGAGCGGCACATTTCAGAAAAAGTGCTCAGCTCGCCGAGAAAATGCGATTTAAGCAATAAAATTAAAAATGCTTATAAAACATAAACCAAACGTTGGAGGTGGTCATTTCTTAATGCGCAGTAATAAACTCGGCACTCTAAAGCACCCGTGAGCGTTTTTTTCGATGCCAACCTAACCAGATTGACGGTAGCGGCACAATTCAGAAAAAGTGCTCAGCTCGCCGAGAAAATGCGATTTAAGCAATAAAATTAAAAATGCTTATAAAACATAAACCAAACGTTGGAGGTGGTCATTTCTTAATGCGCAGTAATAAACTCGGCACTCTAAAGCACCCGTGAGCGTTTTTTTCGATGCCAACCTAACCAGATTGACGGGAGCGGCACAATTCAGAAAAAGTGCTCAGCTCGCCGAGAAAATGCGATTTAAGCAAAAAAATTAAAAATGCTTATAAAACATAAACCAAACGTTGGAGGTGGTCATTTCTTCATGCGCAGTGATAAACTCGGCACTCTAAAGCACCCGTGAGCGTTTTTTTCGATGCCAACCTAACCAGAGTGACGGGACCGGCACAATTCAGAAAAAGTGCTCAGCTCGCCGAGAAAATGCGATTTAAGCAATAAAATTAAAAATGCTTATAAAACATAAACCAAACGTTGGAGGTGGTCATTTCTTCATGCGCAGTGATAAACTCGGCACTCTAAAGCACCCGAGAGCGTTTTTTTCGATGCCAACCTAACCAGAGTGACGGGAGCGGCACAATTCAGAAAAAGTGCTCAGCTCGCCGAGAAAATGCGATTTAAGCAATAAAACTAAAAATGCTTATAAAACATAAACCAAACGTTGGAGGTGGTCATTTCTTCATGCGCAGTGATAAACTCGGCACTCTAAAGCACCCGAGAGCGTTTTTTTCGATGCCAACCTAACCAGAGTGACGGGAGCGGCACAATTCAGAAAAAGTGCTCAGCTCGCCGAGAAAATGCGATTTAAGCAATAAAATTAAAAATGCTTATAAAACATAAACCAAACGTTGGAGGTGGTCATTTCTTCATGCGCAGTGAATAACTCGGCACTCTAAAGCACCTGAGAGCGTTTTTTTCGATGCCAACCTAACCAGAGTGACGGGAGCGGCACATTTCAGAAAAAGTGCTCAGCTCGCCGAGAAAATGCGATTTAAGCAATAAAATTAAAAATGCTTATAAAACATAAACCAAACGTTGGAGGTGGTCATTTCTTAATGCGCAGTAATAAACTCGGCACTCTAAAGCACCCGTGAGCGTTTTTTTCGATGCCAACCTAACCAGATTGACGGTAGCGGCACAATTCAGAAAAAGTGCTCAGCTCGCCGAGAAAATGCGATTTAAGCAATAAAATTAAAAATGCTTATAAAACATAAACCAAACGTTGGAGGTGGTCATTTCTTCATGCGCAGTGATAAACTCGGCACTCTAAAGCACCCGAGAGCGTTTTTTTTGATGCCAACCTAACCAGAGTGACGGGAGCGGCACATTTCAGAAAAAGTGCTCAGCTCGCCGAGAAAATGCGATTTAAGCAAAAAAATTAAAAATGCTTATAAAACATAAACCAAACGTTGGAGGTGGTCATTTCTTCATGCGCAGTGATAAACTCGGCACTCTAAAGCACCCGAGAGCGTTTTTTTCGATGCCAACCTAACCAGAGTGACGGGAGCGGCACAATTCAGAAAAAGTGCTCAGCTCGCCGAGAAAATGCGATTTAAGCAATAAAATTATAAATGCTTATAAAACATAAACCAAACGTTGGAGGTGGTCATTTCTTCATGCGCAGTGAATAACTCGGCACTCTAAAGCACCCGAGAGCGTTTTTTTCGATGCCAACCTAACCAGAGTGACGGGAGCGGCACATTTCAGAAAAAGTGCTCAGCTCGCCGAGAAAATGCGATTTAAGCAATAAAATTAAAAATGCTTATAAAACATAAACTAAACGTTGGAGGTGGTCATTTCTTAATGCGCAGTAATACCCTCGGCACTCTAAAGCACCCGTGAGCGTTTTTTTCGATGCCAACCTAACCAGATTGACGGGAGCGGCACAATTCAGAAAAAGTGCTCAGCTCGCCGAGAAAATGCGATTTAAGCAATAAAATTAAAAATGCTTATAAAACATAAACCAAACGTTGGAGGTGGTCATTTCTTCATGCGCAGTGATAAACTCGGCACTCTAAAGCACCCGAGAGCGTTTTTTTCGATGCCAACCTAACCAGAGTGACGGGAGCGGCACATTTCAGAAAAAGTGCTCAGCTCGCCGAGAAAATGCGATTTAAGCAAAAAAATTAAAAATGCTTATAAAACATAAACCAAATGCTGGAGGTGGTCATTTCTTAATGCGCAGTAATAAACTCGGCACTCTAAAGCACCCGAGAGGGTTTTTTTCGATGCCAACCTAACCAGAGTGACGGGAGCGGCACAATTCAGAAAAAGTGCTCAGCTCGCCGAGAAAATGCGATTTAAGCAATAAAACTAAAAATGCTTATATAACATAAACCAAACGTTGGAGGTGGTCATTTCTTAATGCGCAGTAATAAACTCGGCACTCTAAAGCACCCGAGAGCGTTTTTTTCGATGCCAACCTAACCAGAGTGACGGGAGCGGCACAATTCAGAAAAAGTGCTCAGCTCACCGAGAAAATGCGATTTAAGCAATAAAATTAAAAATGCTTATTAAACATAAACCAAACGTTGGAGGTGGTCATTTCTTCATGCGCAGTGAATAACTCGGCACTCTAAAGCACCCGTGAGCGTTTTTTTCGATGCCAACCTAACCAGAGTGACGGGACCGGCACAATTCAGAAAAAGTGCTCAGCTCGCCGAGAAAATGCGATTTAAGCAATAAAATTAAAAATGCTTATAAAACATAAACCAAACGTTGGAGGTGGTCATTTCTTCATGCGCAGTGATAAACTCGGCACTCTAAAGCACCCGAGAGCGTTTTTTTCGATCCCAACCTAACCAGAGTGACGGGAGCGGCACAATTCAGAAAAAGTGCTCAGCTCGCCGAGAAAATGCGATTTAAGCAATAAAACTAAAAATGCTTATAAAACATAAACCAAACGTTGGAGGTGGTCATTTCTTCATGCGCAGTGATAAACTCGGCACTCTAAAGCACCCGAGAGCGTTTTTTTCGATGCCAACCTAACCAGAGTGACGGGAGCGGCACAATTCAGAAAAAGTGCTCAGCTCGCCGAGAAAATGCGATTTAAGCAATAAAATTAAAAATGCTTATAAAACATAAACCAAACGTTGGAGGTGGTCATTTCTTAATGCGCAGTAATAAACTCGGCACTCTAAAGCACCCGAGAGCGTTTTTTTCGATGCCAACCTAACCAGAGTGACGGGAGCGGCACAATTCAGAAAAAGTGCTCAGCTCACCGAGAAAATGCGATTTAAGCAATAAAATTAAAAATGCTTATAAAACATAAACCAAACGTTGGAGGTGGTCATTTCTTAATGCGCAGTAATACCCTCGGCACTCTAAAGCACCCGTGAGCGTTTTTTTCGATGCCAACCTAACCAGAGTGACGGGAGCGGCACATTTCAGAAAAAGTGCTCAGCTCGCCGAGAAAATGCGATTTAAGCAAAAAAATTAAAAATGCTTATAAAACATAAACCAAACGCTGGAGGTGGTCATTTCTTAATGCGCAGTAATAAACTCGGCACTCTAAAGCACCCGAGAGCGTTTTTTTCGATGCCAACCTAACCAGAGTGACGGGAGCGGCACAATTCAGAAAAAGTGCTCAGCTCGCCGAGAAAATGCGATTTAAGCAATAAAACTAAAAATGCTTATAAAACATAAACCAAACGTTGGAGGTGGTCATTTCTTCATGCGCAGTGAATAACTCGGCACTCTAAAGCACCCGAGAGCGTTTTTTTCGATGCCAACCTAACCAGAGTGACGGGAGCGGCACATTTCAGAAAAAGTGCTCAGCTCGCCGAGAAAATGCGATTTAAGCAATAAAATTAAAAATGCTTATAAAACATAAACCAAACGTTGGAGGTGGTCATTTCTTAATGCGCAGTAATAAACTCGGCACTCTAAAGCACCCGTGAGCGTTTTTTTCGATGCCAACCTAACCAGATTGACGGGAGCGGCACAATTCAGAAAAAGTGCTCAGCTCGCCGAGAAAATGCGATTTAAGCAATAAAATTAAAAATGCTTATAAAACATAAACCAAACGTTGGAGGTGGTCATTTCTTCATGCGCAGTGATAAACTCGGCACTCTAAAGCACCCGAGAGCGTTTTTTTCGATGCCAACCTAACCAGAGTGACGGGAGCGGCACATTTCAGAAAAAGTGCTCAGCTCGCCGAGAAAATGCGATTTAAGCAAAAAAATTAAAAATGCTTATAAAACATAAACCAAATGCTGGAGGTGGTCATTTCTTAATGCGCAGTAATAAACTCGGCACTCTAAAGCACCCGAGAGCGTTTTTTTCGATGCCAACCTAACCAGAGTGACGGGAGCGGCACATTTCAGAAAAAGTGCTCAGCTCGCCGAGAAAATGCGATTTAAGCAATAAAATTAAAAATGCTTATAAAACATAAACCAAACGTTGGAGGTGGTCATTTCTTAATGCGCAGTAATAAACTCGGCACTCTAAAGCACCCGTGAGCGTTTTTTTCGATGCCAACCTAACCAGATTGACGGGAGCGGCACAATTCAGAAAAAGTGCTCAGCTCGCCGAGAAAATGCGATTTAAGCAAAAAAATTAAAAATGCTTATAAAACATAAACCAAACGTTGGAGGTGGTCATTTCTTCATGCGCAGTGATAAACTCGGCACTCTAAAGCACCCGTGAGCGTTTTTTTCGATGCCAACCTAACCAGAGTGACGGGACCGGCACAATTCAGAAAAAGTGCTCAGCTCGCCGAGAAAATGCGATTTAAGCAATAAAATTAAAAATGCTTATAAAACATAAACCAAACGTTGGAGGTGGTCATTTCTTCATGCGCAGTGAATAACTTGGCACTCTAAAGCACCCGAGAGCGTTTTTTTCGATGCCAACCTAACCAGAGTGACGGGAGCGGCACAATTCAGAAAAAGTGCTCAGCTCGCCGAGAAAATGCGATTTAAGCAATAAAACTAAAAATGCTTATAAAACATAAACCAAACGTTGGAGGTGGTCATTTCTTCATGCGCAGTGATAAACTCGGCACTCTAAAGCACCCGAGAGCGTTTTTTTCGATGCCAACCTAACCAGAGTGACGGGAGCGGCACAATTCAGAAAAAGTGCTCAGCTCGCCGAGAAAATGCGATTTAAGCAATAAAATTAAAAATGCTTATAAAACATAAACCAAACGTTGGAGGTGGTCATTTCTTCATGCGCAGTGAATAACTCGGCACTCTAAAGCACCCGAGAGCGTTTTTTTCGATGCCAACCTAACCAGAGTGACGGGAGCGGCACATTTCAGAAAAAGTGCTCAGCTCGCCGAGAAAATGCGATTTAAGCAATAAAATTAAAAATGCTTATAAAACATAAACCAAACGTTGGAGGTGGTCATTTCTTAATGCGCAGTAATAAACTCGGCACTCTAAAGCACCCGTGAGCGTTTTTTTCGATGCCAACCTAACCAGATTGACGGTAGCGGCACAATTCAGAAAAAGTGCTCAGCTCGCCGAGAAAATGCGATTTAAGCAATAAAATTAAAAATGCTTATAAAACATAAACCAAACGTTGGAGGTGGTCATTTCTTCATGCGCAGTGATAAACTCGGCACTCTAAAGCACCCGAGAGCGTTTTTTTCGATGCCAACCTAACCAGAGTGACGGGAGCGGCACATTTCAGAAAAAGTGCTCAGCTCGCCGAGAAAATGCGATTTAAGCAAAAAAATTAAAAATGCTTATAAAACATAAACCAAACGTTGGAGGTGGTCATTTCTTCATGCGCAGTGATAAACTCGGCACTCTAAAGCACCCGAGAGCGTTTTTTTCGATGCCAACCTAACCAGAGTGACGGGAGCGGCACATTTCAGAAAAAGTGCTCAGCTCGCCGAGAAAATGCGATTTAAGCAAAAAAATTAAAAATGCTTATAAAACATAAACCAAACGCTGGAGGTGGTCATTTCTTAATGCGCAGTAATAAACTCGGCACTCTAAAGCACCCGAGAGCGTTTTTTTCGATGCCAACCTAACCAGAGTGACGGGAGCGGCACAATTCAGAAAAAGTGCTCAGCTCGCCGAGAAAATGCGATTTAAGCAATACAACTAAAAATGCTTATAAAACATAAACCAAACGTTGGAGGTGGTCATTTCTTAATGCGCAGTAATAAACTCGGCACTTTAAAGCACCCGAGAGCGTTTTTTTCGATGCCAACCTAACCAGAGTGACGGGAGCGGCACAATTCAGAAAAAGTGCTCAGCTCACCGAGAAAATGCGATTTAAGCAATAAAATTAAAAATGCTTATTAAACATAAACCAAACGTTGGAGGTGGTCATTTCTTCATGCGCAGTGAATAACTCGGCACTCTAAAGCACCCGTGAGCGTTTTTTTCGATGCCAACCTAACCAGAGTGACGGGACCGGCACAATTCAGAAAAAGTGCTCAGCTCGCCGAGAAAATGCGATTTAAGCAATAAAATTAAAAATGCTTATAAAACATAAACCAAACGTTGGAGGTGGTCATTTCTTCATGCGCAGTGATAAACTCGGCACTCTAAAGCACCCGAGAGCGTTTTTTTCGATGCCAACCTAACCAGAGTGACGGGAGCGGCACAATTCAGAAAAAGTGCTCAGCTCGCCGAGAAAATGCGATTTAAGCAATAAAACTAAAAATGCTTATAAAACATAAACCAAACGTTGGAGGTGGTCATTTCTTCATGCGCAGTGATAAACTCGGCACTCTAAAGCACCCGAGAGCGTTTTTTTCGATGCCAACCTAACCAGAGTGACGGGAGCGGCACAATTCAGAAAAAGTGCTCAGCTCGCCGAGAAAATGCGATTTAAGCAATAAAATTAAAAATGCTTATAAAACATAAACCAAACGTTGGAGGTGGTCATTTCTTAATGCGCAGTAATAAACTCGGCACTCTAAAGCACCCGAGAGCGTTTTTTTCGATGCCAACCTAACCAGAGTGACGGGAGCGGCACAATTCAGAAAAAGTGCTCAGCTCACCGAGAAAATGCGATTTAAGCAATAAAATAAAAAATGCTTATTAAACATAAACCAAACGTTGGAGGTGGTCATTTCTTCATGCGCAGTGAATAACTCGGCACTCTAAAGCACCCGAGAGCGTTTTTTTCGATGCCAACCTAACCAGAGTGACGGGAGCGGCACAATTCAGAAAAAGTGCTCAGCTCGCCGAGAAAATGCGATTTAAGCAATAAAATTAATAATGCTTATTAAACATAAACCAAACGTTGGAGGTGGTCATTTCTTCATGCGCAGTGATAAACTCGGCACTCTAAAGCACCCGAGAGCGTTTCTTTCGATGCCAACCTAACCAGAGTGACGGGAGCGGCACAATTCAGAAAAAGTGCTCAGCTCGCCGAGAAAATGCGATTTAAGCAATAAAATTAAAAATGCTTATAAAAAATCAACCAAACGTTGGAGGTGGTCATTTCTTCATGCGCAGTGAATAACTCGGCACTCTAAAGCACCCTAAAGCGTTTTTTTCGATGCCAACCTAATCAGAGTGACGGGAGCGGCACAATTCAGAAAAAGTGCTCAGCTCGCCGAGAAAATGCGATTTAAGCAATAAAACTAAAAATGCTTATAAAACATAAACCAAACGTTGGAGGTGGTCATTTCTTCATGCGCAGTGATAAACTCGGCACTCTAAAGCACCCGAGAGCGTTTTTTTCGATGCCAACCTAACCAGAGTGACGGGAGCGGCACAATTCAGAAAAAGTGCTCAGCTCGCCGAGAAAATGCGATTTAAGCAATAAAATTAAAAATGCTTATAAAACATAAACCAAACGTTGGAGGTGGTCATTTCTTCATGCGCAGTGAATAACTCGGCACTCTAAAGCACCCGAGAGCGTTTTTTTCGATGCCAACCTAACCAGAGTGACGGGAGCGGCACATTTCAGAAAAAGTGCTCAGCTCGCCGAGAAAATGCGATTTAAGCAATAAAATTAAAAATGCTTATAAAACATAAACCAAACGTTGGAGGTGGTCATTTCTTAATGCGCAGTAATAAACTCGGCACTCTAAAGCACCCGTGAGCGTTTTTTTCGATGCCAACCTAACCAGATTGACGGGAGCGGCACAATTCAGAAAAAGTGTTTAGCTCGCCGAGAAAATGCGATTTAAGCAATAAAATTAAAAATGCTTATAAAACATAAACCAAACGTTGGAGGTGGTCATTTCTTCATGCGCAGTGATAAACTCGGCACTCTAAAGCACCCGAGAGCGTTTTTTTCGATGCCAACCTAACCAGAGTGACGGGAGCGGCACATTTCAGAAAAAGTGCTCAGCTCGCCGAGAAAATGCGATTTAAGCAAAAAAATTAAAAATGCTTATAAAACATAAACCAAACGTTGGAGGTGGTCATTTCTTCATGCGCAGTGATAAACTCGGCACTCTAAAGCACCCGAGAGCGTTTTTTTCGATGCCAACCTAACCAGAGTGACGGGAGCGGCACAATTCAGAAAAAGTGCTCAGCTCGCCGAGAAAATGCGATTTAAGCAATAAAATTATAAATGCTTATAAAACATAAACCAAACGTTGGAGGTGGTCATTTCTTCATGCGCAGTGAATAACTCGGCACTCTAAAGCACCCGAGAGCGTTTTTTTCGATGCCAACCTAACCAGAGTGACGGGAGCGGCACATTTCAGAAAAAGTGCTCAGCTCGCCGAGAAAATGCGATTTAAGCAATAAAATTAAAAATGCTTATAAAACATAAACCAAACGTTGGAGGTGGTCATTTCTTAATGCGCAGTAATACCCTCGGCACTCTAAAGCACCCGTGAGCGTTTTTTTCGATGCCAACCTAACCAGATTGACGGGAGCGGCACAATTCAGAAAAAGTGCTCAGCTCGCCGAGAAAATGCGATTTAAGCAATAAAATTAAAAATGCTTATAAAACATAAACCAAACGTTGGAGGTGGTCATTTCTTCATGCGCAGTGATAAACTCGGCACTCTAAAGCACCCGAGAGCGTTTTTTTCGATGCCAACCTAACCAGAGTGACGGGAGCGGCACATTTCAGAAAAAGTGCTCAGCTCGCCGAGAAAATGCGATTTAAGCAAAAAAATTAAAAATGCTTATAAAACATAAACCAAACGCTGGAGGTGGTCATTTCTTAATGCGCAGTAATAAACTCGGCACTCTAAAGCACCCGAGAGCGTTTTTTTCGATGCCAACCTAACCAGAGTGACGGGAGCGGCACAATTCAGAAAAAGTGCTCAGCTCGCCGAGAAAATGCGATTTAAACAATAAAACTAAAAATGCTTATAAAACATAAACCAAACGTTGGAGGTGGTCATTTCTTAATGCGCAGTAATAAACTCGGCACTCTAAAGCACCCGAGAGCGTTTTTTTCGATGCCAACCTAACCAGAGTGACGGGAGCGGCACAATTCAGAAAAAGTGCTCAGCTCACCGAGAAAATGCGATTTAAGCAATAAAATTAAAAATGCTTATTAAACATAAACCAAACGTTGGAGGTGGTCATTTCTTCATGCGCAGTGAATAACTCGGCACTCTAAAGCACCCTAAAGCGTTTTTTTCGATGCCAACCTAATCAGAGTGACGGGAGCGGCACAATTCAGAAAAAGTGCTCAGCTCGCCGAGAAAATGCGATTTAAGCAATAAAACTAAAAATGCTTATAAAACATAAACCAAACGTTGGAGGTGGTCATTTCTTCATGCGCAGTGATAAACTCGGCACTCTAAAGCACCCGAGAGCGTTTTTTTCGATGCCAACCTAACCAGAGTGACGGGAGCGGCACAATTCAGAAAAAGTGCTCAGCTCGCCGAGAAAATGCGATTTAAGCAATAAAATTAAAAATGCTTATAAAACATAAACCAAACGTTGGAGGTGGTCATTTCTTCATGCGCAGTGAATAACTCGGCACTCTAAAGCACCCGAGAGCGTTTTTTTCGATGCCAACCTAACCAGAGTGACGGGAGCGGCACATTTCAGAAAAAGTGCTCAGCTCGCCGAGAAAATGCGATTTAAGCAATAAAATTAAAAATGCTTATAAAACATAAACCAAACGTTGGAGGTGGTCATTTCTTAATGCGCAGTAATAAACTCGGCACTCTAAAGCACCCGTGAGCGTTTTTTTCGATGCCAACCTAACCAGATTGACGGTAGCGGCACAATTCAGAAAAAGTGCTCAGCTCGCCGAGAAAATGCGATTTAAGCAATAAAATTAAAAATGCTTATAAAACATAAACCAAACGTTGGAGGTGGTCATTTCTTCATGCGCAGTGATAAACTCGGCACTCTAAAGCACCCGAGAGCGTTTTTTTCGATGCCAACCTAACCAGAGTGACGGGAGCGGCACATTTCAGAAAAAGTGCTCAGCTCGCCGAGAAAATGCGATTTAAGCAAAAAAATTAAAAATGCTTATAAAACATAAACCAAACGTTGGAGGTGGTCATTTCTTCATGCGCAGTGATAAACTCGGCACTCTAAAGCACCCGAGAGCGTTTTTTTCGATGCCAACCTAACCAGAGTGACGGGAGCGGCACAATTCAGAAAAAGTGCTCAGCTCGCCGAGAAAATGCGATTTAAGCAATAAAATTATAAATGCTTATAAAACATAAACCAAACGTTGGAGGTGGTCATTTCTTCATGCGCAGTGAATAACTCGGCACTCTAAAGCACCCGAGAGCGTTTTTTTCGATGCCAACCTAACCAGAGTGACGGGAGCGGCACATTTCAGAAAAAGTGCTCAGCTCGCCGAGAAAATGCGATTTAAGCAATAAAATTAAAAATGCTTATAAAACATAAACCAAACGTTGGAGGTGGTCATTTCTTAATGCGCAGTAATACCCTCGGCACTCTAAAGCACCCGTGAGCGTTTTTTTCGATGCCAACCTAACCAGATTGACGGGAGCGGCACAATTCAGAAAAAGTGCTCAGCTCGCCGAGAAAATGCGATTTAAGCAATAAAATTAAAAATGCTTATAAAACATAAACCAAACGTTGGAGGTGGTCATTTCTTCATGCGCAGTGATAAACTCGGCACTCTAAAGCACCCGAGAGCGTTTTTTTCGATGCCAACCTAACCAGAGTGACGGGAGCGGCACATTTCAGAAAAAGTGCTCAGCTCGCCGAGAAAATGCGATTTAAGCAAAAAAATTAAAAATGCTTATAAAACATAAACCAAACGCTGGAGGTGGTCATTTCTTAATGCGCAGTAATAAACTCGGCACTCTAAAGCACCCGAGAGCGTTTTTTTCGATGCCAACCTAACCAGAGTGACGGGAGCGGCACAATTCAGAAAAAGTGCTCAGCTCGCCGAGAAAATGCGATTTAAACAATAAAACTAAAAATGCTTATAAAACATAAACCAAACGTTGGAGGTGGTCATTTCTTAATGCGCAGTAATAAACTCGGCACTCTAAAGCACCCGAGAGCGTTTTTTTCGATGCCAACCTAACCAGAGTGACGGGAGCGGCACAATTCAGAAAAAGTGCTCAGCTCACCGAGAAAATGCGATTTAAGCAATAAAATTAAAAATGCTTATAAAACATAAACCAAACGTTGGAGGTGGTCATTTCTTCATGCGCAGTGAATAACTCGGCACTCTAAAGCACCCGAGAGCGTTTTTTTCGATGCCAACCTAACCAGAGTGACGGGAGCGGCACATTTCAGAAAAAGTGCTCAGCTCGCCGAGAAAATGCGATTTAAGCAATAAAATTAAAAATGCTTATAAAACATAAACCAAACGTTGGAGGTGGTCATTTCTTAATGCGCAGTAATAAACTCGGCACTCTAAAGCACCCGTGAGCGTTTTTTTCGATGCCAACCTAACCAGATTGACGGGAGCGGCACAATTCAGAAAAAGTGCTCAGCTCGCCGAGAAAATGCGATTTAAGCAATAAAATTAAAAATGCTTATAAAACATAAACCAAACGTTGGAGGTGGTCATTTCTTCATGCGCAGTGATAAACTCGGCACTCTAAAGCACCCGAGAGCGTTTTTTTCGATGCCAACCTAACCAGAGTGACGGGAGCGGCACATTTCAGAAAAAGTGCTCAGCTCGCCGAGAAAATGCGATTTAAGCAAAAAAATTAAAAATGCTTATAAAACATAAACCAAACGTTGGAGGTGGTCATTTCTTCATGCGCAGTGATAAACTCGGCACTCTAAAGCACCCGAGAGCGTTTTTTTCGATGCCAACCTAACCAGAGTGACGGGAGCGGCACAATTCAGAAAAAGTGCTCAGCTCGCCGAGAAAATGCGATTTAAGCAATAAAATTATAAATGCTTATAAAACATAAACCAAACGTTGGAGGTGGTCATTTCTTCATGCGCAGTGAATAACTCGGCACTCTAAAGCACCCGAGAGCGTTTTTTTCGATGCCAACCTAACCAGAGTGACGGGAGCGGCACATTTCAGAAAAAGTGCTCAGCTCGCCGAGAAAATGCGATTTAAGCAATAAAATTAAAAATGCTTATAAAACATAAACCAAACGTTGGAGGTGGTCATTTCTTAATGCGCAGTAATAAACTCGGCACTCTAAAGCACCCGTGAGCGTTTTTTTCGATGCCAACCTAACCAGATTGACGGGAGCGGCACAATTCAGAAAAAGTGCTCAGCTCGCCGAGAAAATGCGATTTAAGCAATAAAATTAAAAATGCTTATAAAACATAAACCAAACGTTGGAGGTGGTCATTTCTTCATGCGCAGTGATAAACTCGGCACTCTAAAGCACCCGAGAGCGTTTTTTTCGATGCCAACCTAACCAGAGTGACGGGAGCGGCACATTTCAGAAAAAGTGCTCAGCTCGCCGAGAAAATGCGATTTAAGCAAAAAAATTAAAAATGCTTATAAAACATAAACCAAATGCTGGAGGTGGTCATTTCTTAATGCGCAGTAATAAACTCGGCACTCTAAAGCACCCGAGAGCGTTTTTTTCGATGCCAACCTAACCAGAGTGACGGGAGCGGCACATTTCAGAAAAAGTGCTCAGCTCGCCGAGAAAATGCGATTTAAGCAATAAAATTAAAAATGCTTATAAAACATAAACCAAACGTTGGAGGTGGTTATTTCTTAATGCGCAGTAATAAACTCGGCACTCTAAAGCACCCGTGAGCGTTTTTTTCGATGCCAACCTAACCAGATTGACGGGAGCGGCACAATTCAGAAAAAGTGCTCAGCTCGCCGAGAACATGCGATTTAAGCAAAAAAAATAAAAATGCTTATAAAACATAAACCAAACGTTGGAGGTGGTCATTTCTTCATGCGCAGTGATAAACTCGGCACTCTAAAGCACCCGTGAGCGTTTTTTTCGATGCCAACCTAACCAGAGTGACGGGACCGGCACAATTCAGAAAAAGTGCTCAGCTCGCCGAGAAAATGCGATTTAAGCAATAAAATTAAAAATGCTTATAAAACATAAACCAAACGTTGGAGGTGGTCATTTCTTCATGCGCAGTGATAAACTCGGCACTCTAAAGCACCCGAGAGCGTTTTTTTCGATGCCAACCTAACCAGAGTGACGGGAGCGGCACAATTCAGAAAAAGTGCTCAGCTCGCCGAGAAAATGCGATTTAAGCAATGAAACTAAAAATGCTTATAAAACATAAACCAAACGTTGGAGGTGGTCATTTCTTCATGCGCAGTGATAAACTCGGCACTCTAAAGCACCCGAGAGCGTTTTTTTCGATGCCAACCTAACCAGAGTGACGGGAGCGGCACAATTCAGAAAAAGTGCTCAGCTCGCCGAGAAAATGCGATTTAAGCAACAAAATTAAAAATGCTTATAAAACATAAACCAAACGTTGGAGGTGGTCATTTCTTCATGCGCAGTGAATAACTCGGCACTCTAAAGCACCCGAGAGCGTTTTTTTCGATGCCAACCTAACCAGAGTGACGGGAGCGGCACATTTCAGAAAAAGTGCTCAGCTCGCCGAGAAAATGCGATTTAAGCAATAAAATTAAAAATGCTTATAAAACATAAACCAAACGTTGGAGGTGGTCATTTCTTAATGCGCAGTAATAAACTCGGCACTCTAAAGCACCCGTGAGCGTTTTTTTCGATGCCAACCTAACCAGATTGACGGGAGCGGCACAATTCAGAAAAAGTGCTCAGCTCGCCGAGAAAATGCGATTTAAGCAATAAAATTAAAAATGCTTATAAAACATAAACCAAACGTTGGAGGTGGTCATTTCTTCATGCGCAGTGATAAACTCGGCACTCTAAAGCACCCGAGAGCGTTTTTTTCGATGCCAACCTAACCAGAGTGACGGGAGCGGCACAATTCAGAAAAAGTGCTCAGCTCGCCGAGAAAATGCGATTTAAGCAATAAAATTAAAAATGCTTATAAAACATAAACCAAACGTTGGAGGTGGTCATTTCTTCATGCGCAGTGATAAACTCGGCACTCTAAAGCACCCGAGAGCGTTTTTTTCGATGCCAACCTAACCAGAGTGACGGGAGCGGCACAATTCAGAAAAAGTGCTCAGCTCGCCGAGAAAAATCGATTTAAGCAATAAAATTAAAAATGCTTATAAAACATAAACCAAACGTTGGAGGTGGTCATTTCTTCATGCGCAGTGAATAACTTGGCACTCTAAAGCACCCGAGAGCGTTTTTTTCGATGCCAACCTAACCAGAGTGACGGGAGCGGCACATTTCAGAAAAAGTGCTCAGCTCGCCGAGAAAATGCGATTTAAGCAATAAAATTAAAAATGCTTATAAAACATAAACCAAACGTTGGAGGTGGTCATTCCTTCATGCGCAGTGATAAACTCGGCACTCTAAAGCACCCGAGAGCGTTTTTTTCGATGCCAACCTAACCAGAGTGACGGGAGCGGCACAATTCAGAAAAAGTGCTCAGCTCGCCGAGAAAATGCGATTTAAGCAATAAAATTAAAAATGCTTATAAAACATAAACCAAACGTTGGAGGTGGTCATTTCTTAATGCGCAGTAATAAACTCGGCACTCTAAAGCACCCGAGAGCGTTTTTTTCGATGCCAACCTAACCAGAGTGACGGGAGCGGCACAATTCAGAAAAAGTGCTCAGCTCGCCGAGAAAATGCGATTTAAGCAATAAAATTAAAAATGCTTATAAAACATAAACCAAACGTTGGAGGTGGTCATTTCTTCATGCGCAGTGATAAACTCGGCACTCTAAAGCACCCAAGAGCGTTTTTTTCGATGCCAACCTAACCAGAGTGACGGGAGCGGCACAATTCAGAAAAAGTGCTCAGCTCGCCGAGAAAATGCGATTTAAGCAATAAAATTAAAAATGCTTATAAAACATAAACCAAACGTTGGAGGTGGTCATTTCTTAATGCGCAGTAATAAACTCGGCACTCTAAAGCACCCGAGAGCGTTTTTTTCGATGCCAACCTAACCAGAGTGACGGGAGCGGCACAATTCAGAAAAAGTGCTCAGCTCGCCGAGAAAATGCGATTTAAGCAATAAAACTAAAAATGCTTATAAAACATAAACCAAACGTTGGAGGTGGTCATTTCTTAATGCGCAGTAATAAACTCGGCACTCCAAAGCACCCGAGAGCGTTTTTTTCGATGCCAACCTAACCAGAGTGACGGGAGCGGCACAATTCAGAAAAAGTGCTCAGCTCGCCGAGAAAATGCGATTTAAGCAATAAAATTAAAAATGCTTATAAAACATCAACCAAACGTTGGAGGTGGTCATTACTTCCTGCGCAGTGATAAACTCGGCACTCTAAAGCACCCGAGAGCGTTTTTTTCGATGCCAACCTAACCAGAGTGACGGGAGCGGCACAATTCCGAAAAAGTGCTCAGCTCGCCGAGAAAATGCGATTTAAGCAATAAAATTAAAAATGCTTATAAAACATAAACCAAACGTTGGAGGTGGTCATTTCTTAATGCGCAGTAATAAACTCGGCACTCTAAAGCACCCGAGAGCGTTTTTTTCGATGCCAACCTAACCAGAGTGACGGGAGCGGCACAATTCAGAAAAAGTGCTCAGCTCGCCGAGAAAATGCGATTTAAGCAATAAAATTAAAAATGCTTATAAAACATAAACCAAACGTTGGAGGTGGTCATTTCTTAATGCGCAGTAATAAACTCGGCACTCTAAAGCACCCGAGAGCGTTTTTTTCGATGCCAACCTAACCAGAGTGACGGGAGCGGCACAATTCAGAAAAAGTGCTCAGCTCGCCGAGAAAATGCGATTTAAGCAATAAAATAAAAAATGCTTATTAAACATAAACCAAACGTTGGAGGTGGTCATTTCTTCATGCGCAGTGATAAACTCGGCACTCTAAAGCACCCGAGAGCGTTTTTTTCGATGCCAACCTAACCAGAGTGACGGGAGCGGCACAATTCAGAAAAAGTGCTCAGCTCGCCGAGAAAATGCGATTTAAGCAATAAAATTAAAAATGCTTATAAAACATCAACCAAACGTTGGAGGTGGTCATTTCTTCATGCGCAGTGAATAACTCGGCACTCTAAAGCACCCTAAAGCGTTTTTTTCGATGCCAACCTAACCAGAGTGACGGGAGCGGCACAATTCAGAAAAAGTGCTCAGCTCGCCGAGAAAATGCGATTTAAGCAATAAAACTAAAAATGCTTATAAAACATAAACCAAACGTTGGAGGTGGTCATTTCTTCATGCGCAGTGATAAACTCGGCACTCTAAAGCACCCGAGAGCGTTTTTTTCGATGCCAACCTAACCAGAGTGACGGGAGCGGCACAATTCAGAAAAAGTGCTCAGCTCGCCGAGAAAATGCGATTTAAGCAATAAAATTAAAAATGCTTATAAAACATAAACCAAACGTTGGAGGTGGTCATTTCTTCATGCGCAGTGAATAACTCGGCACTCTAAAGCACCCGAGAGCGTTTTTTTCGATGCCAACCTAACCAGAGTGACGGGAGCGGCACATTTCAGAAAAAGTGCTCAGCTCGCCGAGAAAATGCGATTTAAGCAATAAAATTAAAAATGCTTATAAAACATAAACCAAACGTTGGAGGTGGTCATTTCTTAATGCGCAGTAATAAACTCGGCACTCTAAAGCACCCGTGAGCGTTTTTTTCGATGCCAACCTAACCAGATTGACGGTAGCGGCACAATTCAGAAAAAGTGTTCAGCTCGCCGAGAAAATGCGATTTAAGCAATAAAATTAAAAATGCTTATAAAACATAAACCAAACGTTGGAGGTGGTCATTTCTTCATGCGCAGTGATAAACTCGGCACTCTAAAGCACCCGAGAGCGTTTTTTTCGATGCCAACCTAACCAGAGTGACGGGAGCGGCACATTTCAGAAAAAGTGCTCAGCTCGCCGAGAAAATGCGATTTAAGCAAAAAAATTAAAAATGCTTATAAAACATAAACCAAACGTTGGAGGTGGTCATTTCTTCATGCGCAGTGATAAACTCGGCACTCTAAAGCACCCGAGAGCGTTTTTTTCGATGCCAACCTAACCAGAGTGACGGGAGCGGCACAATTCAGAAAAAGTGCTCAGCTCGCCGAGAAAATGCGATTTAAGCAATAAAATTATAAATGCTTATAAAACATAAACCAAACGTTGGAGGTGGTCATTTCTTCATGCGCAGTGAATAACTCGGCACTCTAAAGCACCCGAGAGCGTTTTTTTCGATGCCAACCTAACCAGAGTGACGGGAGCGGCACATTTCAGAAAAAGTGCTCAGCTCGCCGAGAAAATGCGATTTAAGCAATAAAATTAAAAATGCTTATAAAACATAAACCAAACGTTGGAGGTGGTCATTTCTTAATGCGCAGTAATACCCTCGGCTCTCTAAAGCACCCGTGAGCGTTTTTTTCGATGCCAACCTAACCAGATTGACGGGAGCGGCACAATTCAGAAAAAGTGCTCAGCTCGCCGAGAAAATGCGATTTAAGCAATAAAATTAAAAATGCTTATAAAACATAAACCAAACGTTGGAGGTGGTCATTTCTTCATGCGCGGTGATAAACTCGGCACTCTAAAGCACCCGAGAGCGTTTTTTTCGATGCCAACCTAACCAGAGTGACGGGAGCGGCACATTTCAGAAAAAGTGCTCAGCTCGCCGAGAAAATGCGATTTAAGCAAAAAAATTAAAAATGCTTATAAAACATAAACCAAACGCTGGAGGTGGTCATTTCTTAATGCACAGTAATAAACTCGGCACTCTAAAGCACCCGAGAGCGTTTTTTTCGATGCCAACCTAACCAGAGTGACGGGAGCGGCACAATTCAGAAAAAGTGCTCAGCTCGCCGAGAAAATGCGATTTAAGCAATAAAACTAAAAATGCTTATAAAACATAAACCAAACGTTGGAGGTGGTCATTTCTTAATGCGCAGTAATAAACTCGGCACTCTAAAGCACCCGAGAGCGTTTTTTTCGATGCCAACCTAACCAGAGTGACGGGAGCGGCACAATTCAGAAAAAGTGCTCAGCTCACCGAGAAAATGCGATTTAAGCAATAAAATTAAAAATGCTTATTAAACATAAACCAAACGTTGGAGGTGGTCATTTCTTCATGCGCAGTGAATAACTCGGCACTCTAAAGCACCCGTGAGCGTTTTTTTCGATGCCAACCTAACCAGAGTGACGGGACCGGCACAATTCAGAAAAAGTGCTCAGCTCGCCGAGAAAATGCGATTTAAGCAATAAAATTAAAAATGCTTATAAAACATAAACCAAACGTTGGAGGTGGTCATTTCTTCATGCGCAGTGATAAACTCGGCACTCTAAAGCACCCGAGAGCGTTTTTTTCGATGCCAACCTAACCAGAGTGACGGGAGCGGCACAATTCAGAAAAAGTGCTCAGCTCGCCGAGAAAATGCGATTTAAGCAATAAAACTAAAAATGCTTATAAAACATAAACCAAACGTTGGAGGTGGTCATTTCTTCATGCGCAGTGATAAACTCGGCACTCTAAAGCACCCGAGAGCGTTTTTTTCGATGCCAACCTAACCAGAGTGACGGGAGCGGCACAATTCAGAAAAAGTGCTCAGCTCGCCGAGAAAATGCGATTTAAGCAATAAAATTAAAAATGCTTATAAAACATAAACCAAACGTTGGAGGTGGTCATTTCTTAATGCGCAGTAATAAACTCGGCACTCTAAAGCACCCGAGAGCGTTTTTTTCGATGCCAACCTAACCAGAGTGACGGGAGCGGCAAAATTCAGAAAAAGTGCTCAGCTCACCGAGAAAATGCGATTTAAGCAATAAAATAAAAAATGCTTATTAAACATAAACCAAACGTTGGAGGTGGTCATTTCTTCATGCGCAGTGAATAACTCGGCACTCTAAAGCACCCGAGAGCGTTTTTTTCGATGCCAACCTAACCAGAGTGACGGGAGCGGCACAATTCAGAAAAAGTGCTCAGCTCGCCGAGAAAATGCGATTTAAGCAATAAAATTAATAATGCTTATTAAACATAAACCAAACGTTGGAGGTGGTCATTTCTTCATGCGCAGTGATAAACTCGGCACTCTAAAGCACCCGAGAGCGTTTTTTTCGATGCCAACCTAACCAGAGTGACGGGAGCGGCACAATTCAGAAAAAGTGCTCAGCTCGCCGAGAAAATGCGATTTAAGCAATAAAATTAAAAATGCTTATAAAAAATCAACCAAACGTTGGAGGTGGTCATTTCTTCATGCGCAGTGAATAACTCGGCACTCTAAATCACCCTAAAGCGTTTTTTTTCGATGCCAACCTAATCAGAGTGACGGGAGCGGCACAATTCAGAAAAAGTGCTCAGCTCGCCGAGAAAATGCGATTTAAGCAATAAAACTAAAAATGCTTATAAAACATAAACCAAACGTTGGAGGTGGTCATTTCTTCATGCGCAGTGATAAACTCGGCACTCTAAAGCACCCGAGAGCGTTTTTTTCGATGCCAACCTAACCAGAGTGACGGGAGCGGCACAATTCAGAAAAAGTGCTCAGCTCGCCGAGAAAATGCGATTTAAGCAATAAAATTAAAAATGCTTATAAAACATAAACCAAACGTTGGAGGTGGTCATTTCTTCATGCGCAGTGAATAACTCGGCACTCTAAATCACCCTAAAGCGTTTTTTTCGATGCCAACCTAATCAGAGTGACGGGAGCGGCACATTTCAGAAAAAGTGCTCAGCTCGCCGAGAAAATGCGATTTAAGCAATAAAATTAAAAATGCTTATAAAACATAAACCAAACGTTGGAGGTGGTCATTTCTTAATGCGCAGTAATAAACTCGGCACTCTAAAGCACCCGTGAGCGTTTTTTTCGATGCCAACCTAACCAGATTGACGGGAGCGGCACAATTCAGAAAAAGTGCTCAGCTCGCCGAGAAAATGCGATTTAAGCAATAAAATTAAAAATGCTTATAAAACATAAACCAAACGTTGGAGGTGGTCATTTCTTCATGCGCAGTGATAAACTCGGCACTCTAAAGCACCCGAGAGCGTTTTTTTCGATGCCAACCTAACCAGAGTGACGGGAGCGGCACATTTCAGAAAAAGTGCTCAGCTCGCCGAGAAAATGCGATTTAAGCAAAAAAATTAAAAATGCTTATAAAACATAAACCAAACGTTGGAGGTGGTCATTTCTTCATGCGCAGTGATAAACTCGGCACTCTAAAGCACCCGAGAGCGTTTTTTTCGATGCCAACCTAACCAGAGTGACGGGAGCGGCACAATTCAGAAAAAGTGCTCAGCTCGCCGAGAAAATGCGATTTAAGCAATAAAATTATAAATGCTTATAAAACATAAACCAAACGTTGGAGGTGGTCATTTCTTCATGCGCAGTGAATAACTCGGCACTCTAAAGCACCCGAGAGCGTTTTTTTCGATGCCAACCTAACCAGAGTGACGGGAGCGGCACATTTCAGAAAAAGTGCTCAGCTCGCCGAGAAAATGCGATTTAAGCAATAAAATTAAAAATGCTTATAAAACATAAACCAAACGTTGGAGGTGGTCATTTCTTAATGCGCAGTAATAAACTCGGCACTCTAAAGCACCCGTGAGCGTTTTTTTCGATGCCAACCTAACCAGATTGACGGGAGCGGCACAATTCAGAAAAAGTGCTCAGCTCGCCGAGAAAATGCGATTTAAGCAATAAAATTAAAAATGCTTATAAAACATAAACCAAACGTTGGAGGTGGTCATTTCTTAATGCGCAGTGATAAACTCGGCACTCTAAAGCACCCGAGAGCGTTTTTTTCGATGCCAACCTAACCAGAGTGACGGGAGCGGCACAATTCAGAAAAAGTGCTCAGCTCGCCGAGAAAATGCGATTTAAGCAAAAAAATTAAAAATGCTTATAAAACATAAACCAAATGCTGGAGGTGGTCATTTCTTAATGCGCAGTAATAAACTCGGCACTCTAAAGCACCCGAGAGCGTTTTTTTCGATGCCAACCTAACCAGAGTGACGGGAGCGGCACAATTCAGAAAAAGTGCTCAGCTCGCCGAGAAAATGCGATTTAAGCAATAAAACTAAAAATGCTTATAAAACATAAACCAAACGTTGGAGGTGGTCATTTCTTAATGCGCAGTAATAAACTCGGCACTCTAGAGCACCCGTGAGCGTTTTTTTCGATGCCAACCTAACCAGATTGACGGGAGCGGCACAATTCAGAAAAAGTGCTCAGCTCGCCGAGAAAATGCGATTTAAGCAATAAAATTAAAAATGCTTATAAAACATAAACCAAACGTTGGAGGTGGTCATTTCTTAATGCGCAGTGATAAACTCGGCACTCTAAAGCACCCGAGAGCGTTTTTTTCGATGCCAACCTAACCAGAGTGACGGGAGCGGCACAATTCAGAAAAAGTGCTCAGCTCGCCGAGAAAATGCGATTTAAGCAAAAAAATTAAAAATGCTTATAAAACATAAACCAAATGCTGGAGGTGGTCATTTCTTAATGCGCAGTAATAAACTCGGCACTCTAAAGCACCCGAGAGCGTTTTTTTCGATGCCAACCTAACCAGAGTGACGGGAGCGGCACAATTCAGAAAAAGTGCTCAGCTCGCCGAGAAAATGCGATTTAAGCAATAAAACTAAAAATGCTTATAAAACATAAACCAAACGTTGGAGGTGGTCATTTCTTAATGCGCAGTAATAAACTCGGCACTCTAAAGCACCCGAGAGCGTTTTTTTCGATGCCAACCTAACCAGAGTGACGGGAGCGGCACAATTCAGAAAAAGTGCTCATCTCACCGAGAAAATGCGATTTAAGCAATAAAATTAAAAATGCTTATTAAACATAAACCAAACGTTGGAGGTGGTCATTTCTTAATGCGCAGTGAATAACTCGGCACTCTAAAGCACCCGTGAGCGTTTTTTTCGATGCCAACCTAACCAGAGTGACGGGACCGGCACAATTCAGAAAAAGTGCTCAGCTCGCCGAGAAAATGCGATTTAAGCAATAAAATTAAAAATGCTTATAAAACATAAACCAAACGTTGGAGGTGGTCATTTCTTAATGCGCAGTGATAAACTCGGCACTCTAAAGCACCCGAGAGCGTTTTTTTCGATGCCAACCTAACCAGAGTGACGGGAGCGGCACAATTCAGAAAAAGTGCTCAGCTCGCCGAGAAAATGCGATTTAAGCAATAAAATTAAAAATGCTTATAAAAAATCAACCAAACGTTGGAGGTGGTCATTTCTTCATGCGCAGTGAATAACTCGGCACTCTAAATCACCCTAAAGCGTTTTTTTTCGATGCCAACCTAATCAGAGTGACGGGAGCGGCACAATTCAGAAAAAGTGCTCAGCTCGCCGAGAAAATGCGATTTAAGCAATAAAACTAAAAATGCTTATAAAACATAAACCAAACGTTGGAGGTGGTCATTTCTTCATGCGCAGTGATAAACTCGGCACTCTAAAGCACCCGAGAGCGTTTTTTTCGATGCCAACCTAACCAGAGTGACGGGAGCGGCACAATTCAGAAAAAGTGCTCAGCTCGCCGAGAAAATGCGATTTAAGCAATAAAATTAAAAATGCTTATAAAACATAAACCAAACGTTGGAGGTGGTCATTTCTTCATGCGCAGTGAATAACTCGGCACTCTAAATCACCCTAAAGCGTTTTTTTCGATGCCAACCTAATCAGAGTGACGGGAGCGGCACATTTCAGAAAAAGTGCTCAGCTCGCCGAGAAAATGCGATTTAAGCAATAAAATTAAAAATGCTTATAAAACATAAACCAAACGTTGGAGGTGGTCATTTCTTAATGCGCAGTAATAAACTCGGCACTCTAAAGCACCCGTGAGCGTTTTTTTCGATGCCAACCTAACCAGATTGACGGGAGCGGCACAATTCAGAAAAAGTGCTCAGCTCGCCGAGAAAATGCGATTTAAGCAATAAAATTAAAAATGCTTATAAAACATAAACCAAACGTTGGAGGTGGTCATTTCTTCATGCGCAGTGATAAACTCGGCACTCTAAAGCACCCGAGAGCGTTTTTTTCGATGCCAACCTAACCAGAGTGACGGGAGCGGCACATTTCAGAAAAAGTGCTCAGCTCGCCGAGAAAATGCGATTTAAGCAAAAAAATTAAAAATGCTTATAAAACATAAACCAAACGTTGGAGGTGGTCATTTCTTCATGCGCAGTGATAAACTCGGCACTCTAAAGCACCCGAGAGCGTTTTTTTCGATGCCAACCTAACCAGAGTGACGGGAGCGGCACAATTCAGAAAAAGTGCTCAGCTCGCCGAGAAAATGCGATTTAAGCAATAAAATTATAAATGCTTATAAAACATAAACCAAACGTTGGAGGTGGTCATTTCTTCATGCGCAGTGAATAACTCGGCACTCTAAAGCACCCGAGAGCGTTTTTTTCGATGCCAACCTAACCAGAGTGACGGGAGCGGCACATTTCAGAAAAAGTGCTCAGCTCGCCGAGAAAATGCGATTTAAGCAATAAAATTAAAAATGCTTATAAAACATAAACCAAACGTTGGAGGTGGTCATTTCTTAATGCGCAGTAATAAACTCGGCACTCTAAAGCACCCGTGAGCGTTTTTTTCGATGCCAACCTAACCAGATTGACGGGAGCGGCACAATTCAGAAAAAGTGCTCAGCTCGCCGAGAAAATGCGATTTAAGCAATAAAATTAAAAATGCTTATAAAACATAAACCAAACGTTGGAGGTGGTCATTTCTTAATGCGCAGTGATAAACTCGGCACTCTAAAGCACCCGAGAGCGTTTTTTTCGATGCCAACCTAACCAGAGTGACGGGAGCGGCACAATTCAGAAAAAGTGCTCAGCTCGCCGAGAAAATGCGATTTAAGCAAAAAAATTAAAAATGCTTATAAAACATAAACCAAATGCTGGAGGTGGTCATTTCTTAATGCGCAGTAATAAACTCGGCACTCTAAAGCACCCGAGAGCGTTTTTTTCGATGCCAACCTAACCAGAGTGACGGGAGCGGCACAATTCAGAAAAAGTGCTCAGCTCGCCGAGAAAATGCGATTTAAGCAATAAAATTAAAAATGCTTATAAAACATAAACCAAACGTTGGAGGTGGTCATTTCTTAATGCGCAGTAATAAACTCGGCACTCTAGAGCACCCGTGAGCGTTTTTTTCGATGCCAACCTAACCAGATTGACGGTAGCGGCACAATTCAGAAAAAGTGTTCAGCTCGCCGAGAAAATGCGATTTAAGCAATAAAATTAAAAATGCTTATAAAACATAAACCAAACGTTGGAGGTGGTCATTTCTTCATGCGCAGTGATAAACTCGGCACTCTAAAGCACCCGAGAGCGTTTTTTTCGATGCCAACCTAACCAGAGTGACGGGAGCGGCACATTTCAGAAAAAGTGCTCAGCTCGCCGAGAAAATGCGATTTAAGCAAAAAAATTAAAAATGCTTATAAAACATAAACCAAACGTTGGAGGTGGTCATTTCTTCATGCGCAGTGATAAACTCGGCACTCTAAAGCACCCGAGAGCGTTTTTTTCGATGCCAACCTAACCAGAGTGACGGGAGCGGCACAATTCAGAAAAAGTGCTCAGCTCGCCGAGAAAATGCGATTTAAGCAATAAAATTATAAATGCTTATAAAACATAAACCAAACGTTGGAGGTGGTCATTTCTTCATGCGCAGTGAATAACTCGGCACTCTAAAGCACCCGAGAGCGTTTTTTTCGATGCCAACCTAACCAGAGTGACGGGAGCGGCACATTTCAGAAAAAGTGCTCAGCTCGCCGAGAAAATGCGATTTAAGCAATAAAATTAAAAATGCTTATAAAACATAAACCAAACGTTGGAGGTGGTCATTTCTTAATGCGCAGTAATACCCTCGGCTCTCTAAAGCACCCGTGAGCGTTTTTTTCGATGCCAACCTAACCAGATTGACGGGAGCGGCACAATTCAGAAAAAGTGCTCAGCTCGCCGAGAAAATGCGATTTAAGCAATAAAATTAAAAATGCTTATAAAACATAAACCAAACGTTGGAGGTGGTCATTTCTTCATGCGCAGTGATAAACTCGGCACTCTAAAGCACCCGAGAGCGTTTTTTTCGATGCCAACCTAACCAGAGTGACGGGAGCGGCACATTTCAGAAAAAGTGCTCAGCTCGCCGAGAAAATGCGATTTAAGCAAAAAAATTAAAAATGCTTATAAAACATAAACCAAACGCTGGAGGTGGTCATTTCTTAATGCGCAGTAATAAACTCGGCACTCTAAAGCACCCGAGAGCGTTTTTTTCGATGCCAACCTAACCAGAGTGACGGGAGCGGCACAATTCAGAAAAAGTGCTCAGCTCGCCGAGAAAATGCGATTTAAGCAATAAAACTAAAAATGCTTATAAAACATAAACCAAACGTTGGAGGTGGTCATTTCTTAATGCGCAGTAATAAACTCGGCACTCTAAAGCACCCGAGAGCGTTTTTTTCGATGCCAACCTAACCAGAGTGACGGGAGCGGCACAATTCAGAAAAAGTGCTCAGCTCACCGAGAAAATGCGATTTAAGCAATAAAATTAAAAATGCTTATTAAACATAAACCAAACGTTGGAGGTGGTCATTTCTTCATGCGCAGTGAATAACTCGGCACTCTAAAGCACCCGTGAGCGTTTTTTTCGATGCCAACCTAACCAGAGTGACGGGACCGGCACAATTCAGAAAAAGTGCTCAGCTCGCCGAGAAAATGCGATTTAAGCAATAAAATTAAAAATGCTTATAAAACATAAACCAAACGTTGGAGGTGGTCATTTCTTCATGCGCAGTGATAAACTCGGCACTCTAAAGCACCCGAGAGCGTTTTTTTCGATGCCAACCTAACCAGAGTGACGGGAGCGGCACAATTCAGAAAAAGTGCTCAGCTCGCCGAGAAAATGCGATTTAAGCAATAAAACTAAAAATGCTTATAAAACATAAACCAAACGTTGGAGGTGGTCATTTCTTCATGCGCAGTGATAAACTCGGCACTCTAAAGCACCCGAGAGCGTTTTTTTCGATGCCAACCTAACCAGAGTGACGGGAGCGGCACAATTCAGAAAAAGTGCTCAGCTCGCCGAGAAAATGCGATTTAAGCAATAAAATTAAAAATGCTTATAAAACATAAACCAAACGTTGGAGGTGGTCATTTCTTAATGCGCAGTAATAAACTCGGCACTCTAAAGCACCCGAGAGCGTTTTTTTCGATGCCAACCTAACCAGAGTGACGGGAGCGGCAAAATTCAGAAAAAGTGCTCAGCTCACCGAGAAAATGCGATTTAAGCAATAAAATAAAAAATGCTTATTAAACATAAACCAAACGTTGGAGGTGGTCATTTCTTCATGCGCAGTGAATAACTCGGCACTCTAAAGCACCCGAGAGCGTTTTTTTCGATGCCAACCTAACCAGAGTGACGGGAGCGGCACAATTCAGAAAAAGTGCTCAGCTCGCCGAGAAAATGCGATTTAAGCAATAAAATTAATAATGCTTATTAAACATAAACCAAACGTTGGAGGTGGTCATTTCTTCATGCGCAGTGATAAACTCGGCACTCTAAAGCACCCGAGAGCGTTTTTTTCGATGCCAACCTAACCAGAGTGACGGGAGCGGCACAATTCAGAAAAAGTGCTCAGCTCGCCGAGAAAATGCGATTTAAGCAATAAAATTAAAAATGCTTATAAAAAATCAACCAAACGTTGGAGGTGGTCATTTCTTCATGCGCAGTGAATAACTCGGCACTCTAAATCACCCTAAAGCGTTTTTTTTCGATGCCAACCTAATCAGAGTGACGGGAGCGGCACAATTCAGAAAAAGTGCTCAGCTCGCCGAGAAAATGCGATTTAAGCAATAAAACTAAAAATGCTTATAAAACATAAACCAAACGTTGGAGGTGGTCATTTCTTCATGCGCAGTGATAAACTCGGCACTCTAAAGCACCCGAGAGCGTTTTTTTCGATGCCAACCTAACCAGAGTGACGGGAGCGGCACAATTCAGAAAAAGTGCTCAGCTCGCCGAGAAAATGCGATTTAAGCAATAAAATTAAAAATGCTTATAAAACATAAACCAAACGTTGGAGGTGGTCATTTCTTCATGCGCAGTGAATAACTCGGCACTCTAAATCACCCTAAAGCGTTTTTTTCGATGCCAACCTAATCAGAGTGACGGGAGCGGCACATTTCAGAAAAAGTGCTCAGCTCGCCGAGAAAATGCGATTTAAGCAATAAAATTAAAAATGCTTATAAAACATAAACCAAACGTTGGAGGTGGTCATTTCTTAATGCGCAGTAATAAACTCGGCACTCTAAAGCACCCGTGAGCGTTTTTTTCGATGCCAACCTAACCAGATTGACGGGAGCGGCACAATTCAGAAAAAGTGCTCAGCTCGCCGAGAAAATGCGATTTAAGCAATAAAATTAAAAATGCTTATAAAACATAAACCAAACGTTGGAGGTGGTCATTTCTTCATGCGCAGTGATAAACTCGGCACTCTAAAGCACCCGAGAGCGTTTTTTTCGATGCCAACCTAACCAGAGTGACGGGAGCGGCACATTTCAGAAAAAGTGCTCAGCTCGCCGAGAAAATGCGATTTAAGCAAAAAAATTAAAAATGCTTATAAAACATAAACCAAACGTTGGAGGTGGTCATTTCTTCATGCGCAGTGATAAACTCGGCACTCTAAAGCACCCGAGAGCGTTTTTTTCGATGCCAACCTAACCAGAGTGACGGGAGCGGCACAATTCAGAAAAAGTGCTCAGCTCGCCGAGAAAATGCGATTTAAGCAATAAAATTATAAATGCTTATAAAACATAAACCAAACGTTGGAGGTGGTCATTTCTTCATGCGCAGTGAATAACTCGGCACTCTAAAGCACCCGAGAGCGTTTTTTTCGATGCCAACCTAACCAGAGTGACGGGAGCGGCACATTTCAGAAAAAGTGCTCAGCTCGCCGAGAAAATGCGATTTAAGCAATAAAATTAAAAATGCTTATAAAACATAAACCAAACGTTGGAGGTGGTCATTTCTTAATGCGCAGTAATAAACTCGGCACTCTAAAGCACCCGTGAGCGTTTTTTTCGATGCCAACCTAACCAGATTGACGGGAGCGGCACAATTCAGAAAAAGTGCTCAGCTCGCCGAGAAAATGCGATTTAAGCAATAAAATTAAAAATGCTTATAAAACATAAACCAAACGTTGGAGGTGGTCATTTCTTAATGCGCAGTGATAAACTCGGCACTCTAAAGCACCCGAGAGCGTTTTTTTCGATGCCAACCTAACCAGAGTGACGGGAGCGGCACAATTCAGAAAAAGTGCTCAGCTCGCCGAGAAAATGCGATTTAAGCAAAAAAATTAAAAATGCTTATAAAACATAAACCAAATGCTGGAGGTGGTCATTTCTTAATGCGCAGTAATAAACTCGGCACTCTAAAGCACCCGAGAGCGTTTTTTTCGATGCCAACCTAACCAGAGTGACGGGAGCGGCACAATTCAGAAAAAGTGCTCAGCTCGCCGAGAAAATGCGATTTAAGCAATAAAACTAAAAATGCTTATAAAACATAAACCAAACGTTGGAGGTGGTCATTTCTTAATGCGCAGTAATAAACTCGGCACTCTAGAGCACCCGTGAGCGTTTTTTTCGATGCCAACCTAACCAGATTGACGGGAGCGGCACAATTCAGAAAAAGTGCTCAGCTCGCCGAGAAAATGCGATTTAAGCAATAAAATTAAAAATGCTTATAAAACATAAACCAAACGTTGGAGGTGGTCATTTCTTAATGCGCAGTGATAAACTCGGCACTCTAAAGCACCCGAGAGCGTTTTTTTCGATGCCAACCTAACCAGAGTGACGGGAGCGGCACAATTCAGAAAAAGTGCTCAGCTCGCCGAGAAAATGCGATTTAAGCAAAAAAATTAAAAATGCTTATAAAACATAAACCAAATGCTGGAGGTGGTCATTTCTTAATGCGCAGTAATAAACTCGGCACTCTAAAGCACCCGAGAGCGTTTTTTTCGATGCCAACCTAACCAGAGTGACGGGAGCGGCACAATTCAGAAAAAGTGCTCAGCTCGCCGAGAAAATGCGATTTAAGCAATAAAACTAAAAATGCTTATAAAACATAAACCAAACGTTGGAGGTGGTCATTTCTTAATGCGCAGTAATAAACTCGGCACTCTAAAGCACCCGAGAGCGTTTTTTTCGATGCCAACCTAACCAGAGTGACGGGAGCGGCACAATTCAGAAAAAGTGCTCATCTCACCGAGAAAATGCGATTTAAGCAATAAAATTAAAAATGCTTATTAAACATAAACCAAACGTTGGAGGTGGTCATTTCTTAATGCGCAGTGAATAACTCGGCACTCTAAAGCACCCGTGAGCGTTTTTTTCGATGCCAACCTAACCAGAGTGACGGGACCGGCACAATTCAGAAAAAGTGCTCAGCTCGCCGAGAAAATGCGATTTAAGCAATAAAATTAAAAATGCTTATAAAACATAAACCAAACGTTGGAGGTGGTCATTTCTTCATGCGCAGTGAATAACTCGGCACTCTAAAGCACCCGAGAGCGTTTTTTTCGATGCCAACCTAACCAGAGTGACGGGAGCGGCACAATTCAGAAAAAGTGCTCAGCTCGCCGAGAAAATGCGATTTAAGCAATAAAACTAAAAATGCTTATAAAACATAAACCAAACGTTGGAGGTGGTCATTTCTTCATGCGCAGTGATAAACTCGGCACTCTAAAGCACCCGAGAGCGTTTTTTTCGATGCCAACCTAACCAGAGTGACGGGAGCGGCACAATTCAGAAAAAGTGCTCAGCTCGCCGAGAAAATGCGATTTAAGCAATAAAATTAAAAATGCTTATAAAACATAAACCAAACGTTGGAGGTGGTCATTTCTTCATGCGCAGTTAATAACTCGGCACTCTAAAGCACCCGAGAGCGTTTTTTTCGATGCCAACCTAACCAGAGTGACGGGAGCGGCACATTTCAGAAAAAGTGCTCAGCTCGCCGAGAAAATGCGATTTAAGCAATAAAATTAAAAATGCTTATAAAACATAAACCAAACGTTGGAGGTGGTCATTTTTTAATGCGCAGTAATAAACTCGGCACTCTAAAGCACCCGAGAGCGTTTTTTTCGATGCCAACCTAACCAGATTGACGGGAGCGGCACAATTCAGAAAAAGTGCTCAGCTCGCCGAGAAAATGCGATTTAAGCAATAAAATTAAAAATGCTTATAAAACATAAACCAAACGTTGGAGGTGGTCATTTCTTCATGCGCAGTGATAAACTCGGCACTCTAAAGCACCCGAGAGCGTTTTTTTCGATGCCAACCTAACCAGAGTGACGGGAGCGGCACAATTCAGAAAAAGTGCTCAGCTCGCCGAGAAAATGCGATTTAAGCAATAAAATTAAAAATGCTTATAAAACATAAAGCAAACGTTGGAGGTGGTCATTTCTTCATGCGCAGTGAATAACTCGGCACTCTAAAGCACCCGAGAGCGTTTTTTTCGATGCCAACCTAACCAGAGTGACGGGAGCGGCACAATTCAGAAAAAGTGCTCAGCTCGCCGAGAAAATGCGATTTAAGCAATAAAATTAAAAATGCTTATAAAACATAAACCAAACGTTGGAGGTGGTCATTTCTTCATGCGCAGTGATAAACTCGGCACTCTAAAGCACCCGAGAGCGTTTTTTTCGATGCCAACCTAACCAGAGTGACGGGAGCGGCACATTTCAGAAAAAGTGCTCAGCTCGCCGAGAAAATGCGATTTAAGCAAAAAAATTAAAAATGCTTATAAAACATAAACCAAACGTTGGAGGTGGTCATTTCTTAATGCGCAGTAATAAACTCGGCACTCTAAAGCACCCGAGAGCGTTTTTTTCGATGCCAACCTAACCAGAGTGACGGGAGCGGCACAATTCAGAAAAAGTGCTCAGCTCACCGAGAAAATGCGATTTAAGCAATAAAATTAAAAATGCTTATTAAACATAAACCAAACGTTGGAGGTGGTCATTTCTTCATGCGCAGTGAATAACTCGGCACTCTAAAGCACCCGAGGGCGTTTTTTTTTATGCCAACCTAACCAGATTGACGGTAGCGGCACAATTCAGAAAAAGTGCTCAGCTCGCCGAGAAAATGCGATTTAAGCAATAAAATTAAAAATGCTTATAAAACATAAACCAAACGTTGGAGGTGGTCATTTCTTCATGCGCAGTAATAAACTCGGCACTCTAAAGCACCCGAGAGCGTTTTTTTCGATGCCAACCTAACCAGAGTGACGGGAGCGGCACATTTCAGAAAAAGTGCTCAGCTCGCCGAGAAAATGCGATTTAAGCAAAAAAATTAAAAATGCTTATAAAACATAAACCAAACGTTGGAGGTGGTCATTTCTTCATGCGCAGTGATAAACTCGGCACTCTAAAGCACCCGAGAGCGTTTTTTTCGATGCCAACCTAACCAGAGTGACGGGAGCGGCACAATTCAGAAAAAGTGCTCAGCTCGCCGAGAAAATGCGATTTAAGCAATAAAATTATAAATGCTTATAAAACATAAACCAAACGTTGGAGGTGGTCATTTCTTCATGCGCAGTGAATAACTCGGCACTCTAAAGCACCCGAGAGCGTTTTTTTCGATGCCAACCTAACCAGAGTGACGGGAGCGGCACATTTCAGAAAAAGTGCTCAGCTCGCCGAGAAAATGCGATTTAAGCAATAAAATTAAAAATGCTTATAAAACATAAACCAAACGTTGGAGGTGGTCATTTCTTAATGCGCAGTAATAAACTCGGCACTCTAAAGCACCCGTGAGCGTTTTTTTCGATGCCAACCTAACCAGATTGACGGGAGCGGCACAATTCAGAAAAAGTGCTCAGCTCGCCGAGAAAATGCGATTTAAGCAATAAAATTAAAAATGCTTATAAAACATAAACCAAACGTTGGAGGTGGTCATTTCTTCATGCGCAGTGATAAACTCGGCACTCTAAAGCACCCGCGAGCGTTTTTTTCGATGCCAACCTAACCAGAGTGACGGGAGCGGCACATTTCAGAAAAAGTGCTCAGCTCGCCGAGAAAATGCGATTTAAGCAAAAAAATTAAAAATGCTTATAAAACATAAACCAAACGTTGGAGGTGGTCATTTCTTCATGCGCAGTGATAAACTCGGCACTCTAAAGCACCCGAGAGCGTTTTTTTCGATGCCAACCTAACCAGAGTGACGGGAGCGGCACAATTCAGAAAAACTGCTCAGCTCGCCGAGAAAATGTGATTTAAGCAATAAAATTATAAATGCTTATAAAACATAAACCAAACGTTGGAGGTGGTCATTTCTTCATGCGCAGTGAATAACTCGGCACTCTAAAGCACCCGAGAGCGTTTTTTTCGATGCCAACCTAACCAGAGTGACGGGAGCGGCACATTTCAGAAAAAGTGCTCAGCTCGCCGAGAAAATGCGATTTAAGCAATAAAATTAAAAATGCTTATAAAACATAAACCAAACGTTGGAGGTGGTCATTTCTTAATGCGCAGTAATAAACTCGGCACTCTAAAGCACCCGTGAGCGTTTTTTTCGATGCCAACCTAACCAGATTGACGGGAGCGGCACAATTCAGAAAAAGTGCTCAGCTCGCCGAGAAAATGCGATTTAAGCAATAAAATTAAAAATGCTTATAAAACATAAACCAAACGTTGGAGGTGGTCATTTCTTCATGCGCAGTGATAAACTCGGCACTCTAAAGCACCCGAGAGCGTTTTTTTCGATGCCAACCTAACCAGAGTGACGGGAGCGGCACATTTCAGAAAAAGTGCTCAGCTCGCCGAGAAAATGCGATTTAAGCAAAAAAATTAAAAATGCTTATAAAACATAAACCAAATGCTGGAGGTGGTCATTTCTTAATGCGCAGTAATAAACTCGGCACTCTAAAGCAAACGAGAGCGTTTTTTTCGATGCCAACCTAACCAGAGTGACGGGAGCGGCACAATTCAGAAAAAGTGCTCAGCTCGCCGAGAAAATGCGATTTAAGCAATAAAACTAAAAATGCTTATAAAACATAAACCAAACGTTGGAGGTGGTCATTTCTTAATGCGCAGTAATAAACTCGGCACTCTAAAGCACCCGAGAGCGTTTTTTTCGATGCCAACCTAACCAGAGTGACGGGAGTGGCACAATTCAGAAAAAGTGCTCAGCTCACCGAGAAAATGCGATTTAAGCAATAAAATTAAAAATGCTTATTAAACATAAACCAAACGTTGGAGGTGGTCATTTCTTCATGCGCAGTGAATAACTCGGCACTCTAAAGCACCCGTGAGCGTTTTTTTCGATGCCAACCTAACCAGAGTGACGGGACCGGCACAATTCAGAAAAAGTGCTCAGCTCGCCGAGAAAATGCGATTTAAGCAATAAAATTAAAAATGCTTATAAAACATAAACCAAACGTTGGAGGTGGTCATTTCTTCATGCGCAGTGATAAACTCGGCACTCTAAAGCACCCGAGAGCGTTTTTTTCGATGCCAACCTAACCAGAGTGACGGGAGCGGCACAATTCAGAAAAAGTGCTCAGCTCGCCGAGAAAATGCGATTTAAGCAATAAAACTAAAAATGCTTATAAAACATAAACCAAACGTTGGAGGTGGTCATTTCTTCATGCGCAGTGATAAACTCGGCACTCTAAAGCACCCGAGAGCGTTTTTTTCGATGCCAACCTAACCAGAGTGACGGGAGCGGCACAATTCAGAAAAAGTGCTCAGCTCGCCGAGAAAATGCGATTTAAGCAATAAAATTAAAAATGCTTATAAAACATAAACCAAACGTTGGAGGTGGTCATTTCTTCATGCGCAGTGAATAACTCGGCACTCTAAAGCACCCGAGAGCGTTTTTTTCGATGCCAACCTAACCAGAGTGACGGGAGCGGCACATTTCAGAAAAAGTGCTCAGCTCGCCGAGAAAATGCGATTTAAGCAATAAAATTAAAAATGCTTATAAAACATAAACCAAACGTTGGAGGTGGTCATTTCTTAATGCGCAGTAATAAACTCGGCACTCTAAAGCACCCGTGAGCGTTTTTTTCGATGCCAACCTAACCAGATTGACGGGAGCGGCACAATTCAGAAAAAGTGCTCAGCTCGCCGAGAAAATGCGATTTAAGCAATAAAATTAAAAATGCTTATAAAACATAAACCAAACGTTGGAGGTGGTCATTTCTTAATGCGCAGTAATAAACTCGGCACTCTAAAGCACCCGTGAGCGTTTTTTTCGATGCCAACCTAACCAGAGTGACGGGAGCGGCACAATTCAGAAAAAGTGCTCAGCTCACCGAGAAAATGCGATTTAAGCAATAAAATAAAAAATGCTTATTAAACATAAACCAAACGTTGGAGGTGGTCATTTCTTCATGCGCAGTGAATAACTCGGCACTCTAAAGCACCCGAGAGCGTTTTTTTCGATGCCAACCTAACCAGAGTGACGGGAGCGGCACAATTCAGAAAAAGTGCTCAGCTCGCCGAGAAAATGCGATTTAAGCAATAAAATTAATAATGCTTATTAAACATAAACCAAACGTTGGAGGTGGTCATTTCTTCATGCGCAGTGATAAACTCGGCACTCTAAAGCACCCGAGAGCGTTTTTTTCGATGCCAACCTAACCAGAGTGACGGGAGCGGCACAATTCAGAAAAAGTGCTCAGCTCGCCGAGAAAATGCGATTTAAGCAATAAAATTAAAAATGCTTATAAAAAATCAACCAAACGTTGGAGGTGGTCATTTCTTCATGCGCAGAGAATAACTCGGCACTCTAAAGCACCCTAAAGCGTTTTTTTCGATGCCAACCTAATCAGAGTGACGGGAGCGGCACAATTCAGAAAAAGTGCTCAGCTCGCCGAGAAAATGCGATTTAAGCAATAAAACTAAAAATGCTTATAAAACATAAACCAAACGTTGGAGGTGGTCATTTCTTCATGCGCAGTGATAAACTCGGCACTCTAAAGCACCCGAGAGCGTTTTTTTCGATGCCAACCTAACCAGAGTGACGGGAGCGGCACAATTCAGAAAAAGTGCTCAGCTCGCCGAGAAAATGCGATTTAAGCAATAAAATTAAAAATGCTTATAAAACATAAACCAAACGTTGGAGGTGGTCATTTCTTCATGCGCAGTGAATAACTCGGCACTCTAAAGCACCCGAGAGCGTTTTTTTCGATGCCAACCTAACCAGAGTGACGGGAGCGGCACATTTCAGAAAAAGTGCTCAGCTCGCCGAGAAAATGCGATTTAAGCAATAAAATTAAAAATGCTTATAAAACATAAACCAAACGTTGGAGGTGGTCATTTCTTAATGCGCAGTAATAAACTCGGCACTCTAAAGCACCCGTGAGCGTTTTTTTCGATGCCAACCTAACCAGATTGACGGGAGCGGCACAATTCAGAAAAAGTGCTCAGCTCGCCGAGAAAATGCGATTTAAGCAATAAAATTAAAAATGCTTATAAAACATAAACCAAACGTTGGAGGTGGTCATTTCTTCATGCGCAGTGATAAACTCGGCACTCTAAAGCACCCGAGAGCGTTTTTTTCGATGCCAACCTAACCAGAGTGACGGGAGCGGCACATTTCAGAAAAAGTGCTCAGCTCACCGAGAAAATGCGATTTAAGCAAAAAAATTAAAAATGCTTATAAAACATAAACCAAACGTTGGAGGTGGTCATTTCTTCATGCGCAGTGAATAACTCGGCACTCTAAAGCACCCGTGAGCGTTTTTTTCGATGCCAACCTAACCAGAGTGACGGGAGCGGCACAATTCAGAAAAAGTGCTCAGCTCGCCGAGAAAATGCGATTTAAGCAAAAAAATTAAAAATGCTTATAAAACATAAACCAAACGTTGGAGGTGGTCATTTCTTCATGCGCAGTGATAAACTCGGCACTCTAAAGCACCCGAGAGCGTTTTTTTCGATGCCAACCTAACCAGAGTGACGGGAGCGGCACAATTCAGAAAAACTGCTCAGCTCGCCGAGAAAATGCGATTTAAGCAATAAAATTATAAATGCTTATAAAACATAAACCAAACGTTGGAGGTGGTCATTTCTTCATGCGCAGTGAATAACTCGGCACTCTAAAGCACCCGAGAGCGTTTTTTTCGATGCCAACCTAACCAGAGTGACGGGAGCGGCACATTTCAGAAAAAGTGCTCAGCTCGCCGAGAAAATGCGATTTAAGCAATAAAATTAAAAATGCTTATAAAACATAAACCAAACGTTGGAGGTGGTCATTTCTTAATGCGCAGTAATAAACTCGGCACTCTAAAGCACCCGTGAGCGTTTTTTTCGATGCCAACCTAACCAGATTGACGGGAGCGGCACAATTCAGAAAAAGTGCTCAGCTCGCCGAGAAAATGCGATTTAAGCAATAAAATTAAAAATGCTTATAAAACATAAACCAAACGTTGGAGGTGGTCATTTCTTCATGCGCAGTGATAAACTCGGCACTCTAAAGCACCCGAGAGCGTTTTTTTCGATGCCAACCTAACCAGAGTGACGGGAGCGGCACATTTCAGAAAAAGTGCTCAGCTCGCCGAGAAAATGCGATTTAAGCAAAAAAATTAAAAATGCTTATAAAACATAAACCAAATGCTGGAGGTGGTCATTTCTTAATGCGCAGTAATAATCTCGGCACTCTAAAGCACCCGAGAGCGTTTTTTTCGATGCCAACCTAACCAGAGTGACGGGAGCGGCACAATTCAGAAAAAGTGCTCAGCTCGCCGAGAAAATGCGATTTAAGCAATAAAACTAAAAATGCTTATAAAACATAAACCAAACGTTGGAGGTGGTCATTTCTTAATGCGCAGTAATAAACTCGGCACTCTAAAGCACCCGAGAGCGTTTTTTTCGATGCCAACCTAACCAGAGTGACGGGAGCGGCACAATTCAGAAAAAGTGCTCAGCTCACCGAGAAAATGCGATTTAAGCAATAAAATTAAAAATGCTTATTAAATATAAACCAAACGTTGGAGGTGGTCATTTCTTCATGCGCAGTGAATAACTCGGCACTCTAAAGCACCCGTGAGCGTTTTTTTCGATGCCAACCTAACCAGAGTGACGGGACCGGCACAATTCAGAAAAAGTGCTCAGCTCGCCGAGAAAATGCGATTTAAGCAATAAAATTAAAAATGCTTATAAAACATAAACCAAACGTTGGAGGTGGTCATTTCTTCATGCGCAGTGATAAACTCGGCACTCTAAAGCACCCGAGAGCGTTTTTTTCGATGCCAACCTAACCAGAGTGACGGGAGCGGCACAATTCAGAAAAAGTGCTCAGCTCGCCGAGAAAATGCGATTTAAGCAATAAAACTAAAAATGCTTATAAAACATAAACCAAACGTTGGAGGTGGTCATTTCTTCATGCGCAGTGATAAACTCGGCACTCTAAAGCACCCGAGAGCGTTTTTTTCGATGCCAACCTAACCAGAGTGACGGGAGCGGCACAATTCAGAAAAACTGCTCAGCTCGCCGAGAAAATGCGATTTAAGCAATAAAATTAAAAATGCTTATAAAACATAAACCAAACGTTGGAGGTGGTCATTTCTTCATGCGCAGTGAATAACTCGGCACTCTAAAGCACCCGAGAGCGTTTTTTTCGATGCCAACCTAACCAGAGTGACGGGAGCGGCACATTTCAGAAAAAGTGCTCAGCTCGCCGAGAAAATGCGATTTAAGCAATAAAATTAAAAATGCTTATAAAACATAAACCAAACGTTGGAGGTGGTCATTTCTTAATGCGCAGTAATAAACTCGGCACTCTAAAGCACCCGTGAGCGTTTTTTTCGATGCCAACCTAACCAGATTGACGGGAGCGGCACAATTCAGAAAAAGTGCTCAGCTCGCCGAGAAAATGCGATTTAAGCAATAAAATTAAAAATGCTTATAAAACATAAACCAAACGTTGGAGGTGGTCATTTCTTCATGCGCAGTGAATAACTCGGCACTCTAAAGCACCCGAGAGCGTTTTTTTCGATGCCAACCTAACCAGAGTGACGGGAGCGGCACATTTCAGAAAAAGTGCTCAGCTCGCCGAGAAAATGCGATTTAAGCAATAAAATTAAAAATGCTTATAAAACATAAACCAAACGTTGGAGGTGGTCATTTCTTAATGCGCAGTAATAAACTCGGCACTCTAAAGCACCCGTGAGCGTTTTTTTCGATGCCAACCTAACCAGATTGACGGGAGCGGCACAATTCAGAAAAAGTGCTCAGCTCGCCGAGAAAATGCGATTTAAGCAATAAAATTAAAAATGCTTATAAAACATAAACCAAACGTTGGAGGTGGTCATTTCTTCATGCGCAGTGATAAACTCGGCACTCTAAAGCACCCGAGAGCGTTTTTTTCGATGCCAACCTAACCAGAGTGACGGGAGCGGCACATTTCAGAAAAAGTGCTCAGCTCGCCGAGAAAATGCGATTTAAGCAAAAAAATTAAAAATGCTTATAAAACATAAACCAAACGTTGGAGGTGGTCATTTCTTCATGCGCAGTGATAAACTCGGCACTCTAAAGCACCCGAGAGCGTTTTTTTCGATGCCAACCTAACCAGAGTGACGGGAGCGGCACAATTCAGAAAAAGTGCTCAGCTCGCCGAGAAAATGCGATTTAAGCAATAAAATTATAAATGCTTATAAAACATAAACCAAACGTTGGAGGTGGTCATTTCTTCATGCGCAGTGAATAACTCGGCACTCTAAAGCACCCGAGAGCGTTTTTTTCGATGCCAACCTAACCAGAGTGACGGGAGCGGCACATTTCAGAAAAAGTGCTCAGCTCGCCGAGAAAATGCGATTTAAGCAATAAAATTAAAAATGCTTATAAAACATAAACCAAACGTTGGAGGTGGTCATTTCTTAATGCGCAGTAATAAACTCGGCACTCTAAAGCACCCGTGAGCGTTTTTTTCGATGCCAACCTAACCAGATTGACGGGAGCGGCACAATTCAGAAAAAGTGCTCAGCTCGCCGAGAAAATGCGATTTAAGCAATAAAATTAAAAATGCTTATAAAACATAAACCAAACGTTGGAGGTGGTCATTTCTTCATGCGCAGTGATAAACTCGGCACTCTAAAGCACCCGAGAGCGTTTTTTTCGATGCCAACCTAACCAGAGTGACGGGAGCGGCACATTTCAGAAAAAGTGCTCAGCTCGCCGAGAAAATGCGATTTAAGCAAAAAAATTAAAAATGCTTATAAAACATAAACCAAATGCTGGAGGTGGTCATTTCTTAATGCGCAGTAATAAACTCGGCACTCTAAAGCACCCGAGAGCGTTTTTTTCGATGCCAACCTAACCAGAGTGACGGGAGCGGCACAATTCAGAAAAAGTGCTCAGCTCGCCGAGAAAATGCGATTTAAGCAATAAAACTAAAAATGCTTATAAAACATAAACCAAACGTTGGAGGTGGTCATTTCTTAATGCGCAGTAATAAACTCGGCACTCTAAAGCACCCGAGAGCGTTTTTTTCGATGCCAACCTAACCAGAGTGACGGGAGCGGCACAATTCAGAAAAAGTGCTCAGCTCACCGAGAAAATGCGATTTAAGCAATAAAATTAAAAATGCTTATTAAACATAAACCAAACGTTGGAGGTGGTCATTTCTTCATGCGCAGTGAATAACTCGGCACTCTAAAGCACCCGTGAGCGTTTTTTTCGATGCCAACCTAACCAGAGTGACGGGACCGGCACAATTCAGAAAAAGTGCTCAGCTCGCCGAGAAAATGCGATTTAAGCAATAAAATTAAAAATGCTTATAAAACATAAACCAAACGTTGGAGGTGGTCATTTCTTCATGCGCAGTGATAAACTCGGCACTCTAAAGCACCCGAGAGCGTTTTTTTCGATGCCAACCTAACCAGAGTGACGGGAGCGGCACAATTCAGAAAAAGTGCTCAGCTCGCCGAGAAAATGCGATTTAAGCAATAAAACTAAAAATGCTTATAAAACATAAACCAAACGTTGGAGGTGGTCATTTCTTCATGCGCAGTGATAAACTCGGCACTCTAAAGCACCCGAGAGCGTTTTTTTCGATGCCAACCTAACCAGAGTGACGGGAGCGGCACAATTCAGAAAAAGTGCTCAGCTCGCCGAGAAAATGCGATTTAAGCAATAAAATTAAAAATGCTTATAAAACATAAACCAAACGTTGGAGGTGGTCATTTCTTAATGCGCAGTGAATAACTCGGCACTCTAAAGCACCCGAGAGCGTTTTTTTCGATGCCAACCTAACCAGAGTGACGGGAGCGGCACATGTCAGAAAAAGTGCTCAGCTCGCCGAGAAAATGCGATTTAAGCAATAAAATTAAAAATGCTTATAAAACATAAACCAAACGTTGGAGGTGGTCATTTCTTAATGCGCAGTAATAAACTCGGCACTCTAAAGCACCCGTGAGCGTTTTTTTCGATGCCAACCTAACCAGATTGACGGGAGCGGCACAATTCAGAAAAAGTGCTCAGCTCGCCGAGAAAATGCGATTTAAGCAATAAAATTAAAAATGCTTATAAAACATAAACCAAACGTTGGAGGTGGTCATTTCTTCATGCGCAGTGAATAACTCGGCACTCTAAAGCACCCGAGAGCGTTTTTTTCGATGCCAACCTAACCAGAGTGACGGGAGCGGCACATTTCAGAAAAAGTGCTCAGCTCGCCGAGAAAATGCGATTTAAGCAATAAAATTAAAAATGCTTATAAAACATAAACCAAACGTTGGAGGTGGTCATTTCTTAATGCGCAGTAATAAACTCGGCACTCTAAAGCACCCGAGAGCGTTTTTTTCGATGCCAACCTAACCAGAGTGACGGGAGCGGCACAATTCAGAAAAAGTGCTCAGCTCGCCGAGAAAATGCGATTTAAGCAATAAAATTAAAAATGCTTATAAAACATAAACCAAACGTTGGAGGTGGTCATTTCTTCATGCGCAGTGAATAACTCGGCACTCTAAAGCACCCGAGAGCGTTTTTTTCGATGCCAACCTAACCAGAGTGACGGGAGCGGCACATTTCAGAAAAAGTGCTCAGCTCGCCGAGAAAATGCGATTTAAGCAATAAAATTAAAAATGCTTATAAAACATAAACCAAACGTTGGAGGTGGTCATTTCTTAATGCGCAGTAATAAACTCGGCACTCTAAAGCACCCGTGAGCGTTTTTTTCGATGCCAACCTAACCAGATTGACGGGAGCGGCACAATTCAGAAAAAGTGCTCAGCTCGCCGAGAAAATGCGATTTAAGCAATAAAATTAAAAATGCTTATAAAACATAAACCAAACGTTGGAGGTGGTCATTTCTTCATGCGCAGTGAATAACTCGGCACTCTAAAGCACCCGAGAGCGTTTTTTTCGATGCCAACCTAACCAGAGTGACGGGAGCGGCACATTTCAGAAAAAGTGCTCAGCTCGCCGAGAAAATGCGATTTAAGCAATAAAATTAAAAATGCTTATAAAACATAAACCAAACGTTGGAGGTGGTCATTTCTTAATGCGCAGTAATAAACTCGGCACTCTAAAGCACCCGTGAGCGTTTTTTTCGATGCCAACCTAACCAGATTGACGGGAGCGGCACAATTCAGAAAAAGTGCTCAGCTCGCCGAGAAAATGCGATTTAAGCAATAAAATTAAAAATGCTTATAAAACATAAACCAAACGTTGGAGGTGGTCATTTCTTCATGCGCAGTGATAAACTCGGCACTCTAAAGCACCCGAGAGCGTTTTTTTCGATGCCAACCTAACCAGAGTGACGGGAGCGGCACATTTCAGAAAAAGTGCTCAGCTCGCCGAGAAAATGCGATTTAAGCAAAAAAATTAAAAATGCTTATAAAACATAAACCAAACGTTGGAGGTGGTCATTTCTTCATGCGCAGTGATAAACTCGGCACTCTAAAGCACCCGAGAGCGTTTTTTTCGATGCCAACCTAACCAGAGTGACGGGAGCGGCACAATTCAGAAAAAGTGCTCAGCTCGCCGAGAAAATGCGATTTAAGCAATAAAATTATAAATGCTTATAAAACATAAACCAAACGTTGGAGGTGGTCATTTCTTCATGCGCAGTGAATAACTCGGCACTCTAAAGCACCCGAGAGCGTTTTTTTCGATGCCAACCTAACCAGAGTGACGGGAGCGGCACATTTCAGAAAAAGTGCTCAGCTCGCCGAGAAAATGCGATTTAAGCAATAAAATTAAAAATGCTTATAAAACATAAACCAAACGTTGGAGGTGGTCATTTCTTAATGCGCAGTAATAAACTCGGCACTCTAAAGCACCCGTGAGCGTTTTTTTCGATGCCAACCTAACCAGATTGACGGGAGCGGCACAATTCAGAAAAAGTGCTCAGCTCGCCGAGAAAATGCGATTTAAGCAATAAAATTAAAAATGCTTATAAAACATAAACCAAACGTTGGAGGTGGTCATTTCTTCATGCGCAGTGATAAACTCGGCACTCTAAAGCACCCGAGAGCGTTTTTTTCGATGCCAACCTAACCAGAGTGACGGGAGCGGCACATTTCAGAAAAAGTGCTCAGCTCGCCGAGAAAATGCGATTTAAGCAAAAAAATTAAAAATGCTTATAAAACATAAACCAAATGCTGGAGGTGGTCATTTCTTAATGCGCAGTAATAAACTCGGCACTCTAAAGCACCCGAGAGCGTTTTTTTCGATGCCAACCTAACCAGAGTGACGGGAGCGGCACAATTCAGAAAAAGTGCTCAGCTCGCCGAGAAAATGCGATTTAAGCAATAAAACTAAAAATGCTTATAAAACATAAACCAAACGTTGGAGGTGGTCATTTCTTAATGCGCAGTAATAAACTCGGCACTCTAAAGCACCCGAGAGCGTTTTTTTCGATGCCAACCTAACCAGAGTGACGGGAGCGGCACAATTCAGAAAAAGTGCTCAGCTCACCGAGAAAATGCGATTTAAGCAATAAAATTAAAAATGCTTATTAAACATAAACCAAACGTTGGAGGTGGTCATTTCTTCATGCGCAGTGAATAACTCGGCACTCTAAAGCACCCGTGAGCGTTTTTTTCGATGCCAACCTAACCAGAGTGACGGGACCGGCACAATTCAGAAAAAGTGCTCAGCTCGCCGAGAAAATGCGATTTAAGCAATAAAATTAAAAATGCTTATAAAACATAAACCAAACGTTGGAGGTGGTCATTTCTTCATGCGCAGTGATAAACTCGGCACTCTAAAGCACCCGAGAGCGTTTTTTTCGATGCCAACCTAACCAGAGTGACGGGAGCGGCACAATTCAGAAAAAGTGCTCAGCTCGCCGAGAAAATGCGATTTAAGCAAAAAAATTAAAAATGCTTATAAAACATAAACCAAACGTTGGAGGTGGTCATTTCTTCATGCGCAGTGATAAACTCGGCACTCTAAAGCACCCGAGAGCGTTTTTTTCGATGCCAACCTAACCAGAGTGACGGGAGCGGCACAATTCAGAAAAAGTGCTCAGCTCGCCGAGAAAATGCGATTTAAGCAATAAAATTATAAATGCTTATAAAACATAAACCAAACGTTGGAGGTGGTCATTTCTTCATGCGCAGTGAATAACTCGGCACTCTAAAGCACCCGAGAGCGTTTTTTTCGATGCCAACCTAACCAGAGTGACGGGAGCGGCACATTTCAGAAAAAGTGCTCAGCTCGCCGAGAAAATGCGATTTAAGCAATAAAATTAAAAATGCTTATAAAACATAAACCAAACGTTGGAGGTGGTCATTTCTTAATGCGCAGTAATAAACTCGGCACTCTAAAGCACCCGTGAGCGTTTTTTTCGATGCCAACCTAACCAGATTGACGGGAGCGGCACAATTCAGAAAAAGTGCTCAGCTCGCCGAGAAAATGCGATTTAAGCAATAAAATTAAAAATGCTTATAAAACATAAACCAAACGTTGGAGGTGGTCATTTCTTCATGCGCAGTGATAAACTCGGCACTCTAAAGCACCCGAGAGCGTTTTTTTCGATGCCAACCTAACCAGAGTGACGGGAGCGGCACATTTCAGAAAAAGTGCTCAGCTCGCCGAGAAAATGCGATTTAAGCAAAAAAATTAAAAATGCTTATAAAACATAAACCAAATGCTGGAGGTGGTCATTTCTTAATGCGCAGTAATAAACTCGGCACTCTAAAGCACCCGAGAGCGTTTTTTTCGATGCCAACCTAACCAGAGTGACGGGAGCGGCACAATTCAGAAAAAGTGCTCAGCTCGCCGAGAAAATGCGATTTAAGCAATAAAACTAAAAATGCTTATAAAACATAAACCAAACGTTGGAGGTGGTCATTTCTTAATGCGCAGTAATAAACTCGGCACTCTAAAGCACCCGAGAGCGTTTTTTTCGATGCCAACCTAACCAGAGTGACGGGAGCGGCACAATTCAGAAAAAGTGCTCAGCTCACCGAGAAAATGCGATTTAAGCAATAAAATTAAAAATGCTTATTAAACATAAACCAAACGTTGGAGGTGGTCATTTCTTCATGCGCAGTGAATAACTCGGCACTCTAAAGCACCCGTGAGCGTTTTTTTCGATGCCAACCTAACCAGAGTGACGGGACCGGCACAATTCAGAAAAAGTGCTCAGCTCGCCGAGAAAATGCGATTTAAGCAAAAAAATTAAAAATGCTTATAAAACATAAACCAAACGTTGGAGGTGGTCATTTCTTCATGCGCAGTGATAAACTCGGCACTCTAAAGCACCCGAGAGCGTTTTTTTCGATGCCAACCTAACCAGAGTGACGGGAGCGGCACAATTCAGAAAAACTGCTCAGCTCGCCGAGAAAATGCGATTTAAGCAATAAAATTATAAATGCTTATAAAACATAAACCAAACGTTGGAGGTGGTCATTTCTTCATGCGCAGTGAATAACTCGGCACTCTAAAGCACCCGAGAGCGTTTTTTTCGATGCCAACCTAACCAGAGTGACGGGAGCGGCACATTTCAGAAAAAGTGCTCAGCTCGCCGAGAAAATGCGATTTAAGCAATAAAATTAAAAATGCTTATAAAACATAAACCAAACGTTGGAGGTGGTCATTTCTTAATGCGCAGTAATAAACTCGGCACTCTAAAGCACCCGTGAGCGTTTTTTTCGATGCCAACCTAACCAGATTGAGGGGAGCGGCACAATTCAGAAAAAGTGCTCAGCTCGCCGAGAAAATGCGATTTAAGCAATAAAATTAAAAATGCTTATAAAACATAAACCAAACGTTGGAGGTGGTCATTTCTTCATGCGCAGTGAATAACTCGGCACTCTAAAGCACCCGTGAGCGTTTTTTTCGATGCCAACCTAACCAGAGTGACGGGAGCGGCACAATTCAGAAAAAGTGCTCAGCTCGCCGAGAAAATGCGATTTAAGCAATAAAACTAAAAATGCTTATAAAACATAAACCAAACGTTGGAGGTGGTCATTTCTTCATGCGCAGTGATAAACTCGGCACTCTAAAGCACCCGAGAGCGTTTTTTTCGATGCCAACCTAACCAGAGTGACGGGAGCGGCACAATTCAGAAAAAGTGCTCAGCTCGCCGAGAAAATGCGATTTAAGCAATAAAATTAAAAATGCTTATAAAACATAAACCAAACGTTGGAGGTGGTCATTTCTTCATGCGCAGTGAATAACTCGGCACTCTAAAGCACCCGAGAGCGTTTTTTTCGATGCCAACCTAACCAGAGTGACGGGAGCGGCACATTTCAGAAAAAGTGCTCAGCTCGCCGAGAAAATGCGATTTAAGCAATAAAATTAAAAATGCTTATAAAACATAAACCAAACGTTGGAGGTGGTCATTTCTTAATGCGCAGTAATAAACTCGGCACTCTAAAGCACCCGTGAGCGTTTTTTTCGATGCCAACCTAACCAGATTGACGGGAGCGGCACAATTCAGAAAAAGTGCTCAGCTCGCCGAGAAAATGCGATTTAAGCAATAAAATTAAAAATGCTTATAAAACATAAACCAAACGTTGGAGGTGGTCATTTCTTAATGCGCAGTAATAAACTCGGCACTCTAAAGCACCCGTGAGCGTTTTTTTCGATGCCAACCTAACCAGATTGACGGGAGCGGCACAATTCAGAAAAAGTGCTCAGCTCGCCGAGAAAATGCGATTTAAGCAATAAAATTAAAAATGCTTATAAAACATAAACCAAACGTTGGAGGTGGTCATTTCTTCATGCGCAGTGATAAACTCGGCACTCTAAAGCACCCGAGAGCGTTTTTTTCGATGCCAACCTAACCAGAGTGACGGGAGCGGCACATTTCAGAAAAAGTGCTCAGCTCGCCGAGAAAATGCGATTTAAGCAAAAAAATTAAAAATGCTTATAAAACATAAACCAAATGCTGGAGGTGGTCATTTCTTAATGCGCAGTAATAAACTCGGCACTCTAAAGCACCCGAGAGCGTTTTTTTCGATGCCAACCTAACCAGAGTGACGGGAGCGGCACAATTCAGAAAAAGTGCTCAGCTCGCCGAGAAAATGCGATTTAAGCAATAAAACTAAAAATGCTTATAAAACATAAACCAAACGTTGGAGGTGGTCATTTCTTAATGCGCAGTAATAAACTCGGCACTCTAAAGCACCCAAGAGCGTTTTTTTCGATGCCAACCTAACCAGAGTGACGGGAGCGGCACAATTCAGAAAAAGTGCTCAGCTCACCGAGAAAATGCGATTTAAGCAATAAAATTAAAAATGCTTATTAAACATAAACCAAACGTTGGAGGTGGTCATTTCTTCATGCGCAGTGATAAACTCGGCACTCTAAAGCACCCGAGAGCGTTTTTTTCGATGCCAACCTAACCAGAGTGACGGGAGCGGCACAATTCAGAAAAAGTGCTCAGCTCGCCGAGAAAATGCGATTTAAGCAATAAAACTAAAAATGCTTATAAAACATAAACCAAACGTTGGAGGTGGTCATTTCTTCATGCGCAGTGATAAACTCGGCACTCTAAAGCACCCGAGAGCGTTTTTTTCGATGCCAACCTAACCAGAGTGACGGGAGCGGCACAATTCAGAAAAAGTGCTCAGCTCGCCGAGAAAATGCGATTTAAGCAATAAAATTAAAAATGCTTATAAAACATAAACCAAACGTTGGAGGTGGTCATTTCTTCATGCGCAGTGAATAACTCGGCACTCTAAAGCACCCGAGAGCGTTTTTTTCGATGCCAACCTAACCAGAGTGACGGGAGCGGCACAATTCAGAAAAAGTGCTCAGCTCGCCGAGAAAATGCGATTTAAGCAATAAAATTAAAAATGCTTATAAAACATAAACCAAACGTTGGAGGTGGTCATTTCTTAATGCGCAGTAATAAACTCGGCACTCTAAAGCACCCGAGAGCGTTTTTTTCGATGCCAACCTAACCAGAGTGACGGGAGCGGCACAATTCAGAAAAAGTGCTCAGCTCGCCGAGAAAATGCGATTTAAGCAATAAAATTAAAAATGCTTATAAAACATAAACCAAACGTTGGAGGTGGTCATTTCTTAATGCGCAGTAATAAACTCGGCACTCTAAAGCACCCGAGAGCGTTTTTTTCGATGCCAACCTAACCAGAGTGACGGGAGCGGCACAATTCAGAAAAAGTGCTCAGCTCGCCGAGAAAATGCGATTTAAGCAATAAAATAAAAAATGCTTATTAAACATAAACCAAACGTTGGAGGTGGTCATTTCTTCATGCGCAGTGAATAACTCGGCACTCTAAAGCACCCGAGAGCGTTTTTTTCGATGCCAACCTAACCAGAGTGACGGGAGCGGCACAATTCAGAAAAAGTGCTCAGCTCGCCGAGAAAATGCGATTTAAGCAATAAAATTAATAATGCTTATTAAACATAAACCAAACGTTGGAGGTGGTCATTTCTTCATGCGCAGTGATAAACTCGGCACTCTAAAGCACCCGAGAGCGTTTTTTTCGATGCCAACCTAACCAGAGTGACGGGAGCGGCACAATTCAGAAAAAGTGCTCAGCTCGCCGAGAAAATGCGATTTAAGCAATAAAATTAAAAATGCTTATAAAACATCAACCAAACGTTGGAGGTGGTCATTTCTTCATGCGCAGTGAATAACTCGGCACTCTAAAGCACCCTAAAGCGTTTTTTTCGATGCCAACCTAACCAGAGTGACGGGAGCGGCACAATTCAGAAAAAGTGCTCAGCTCGCCGAGAAAATGCGATTTAAGCAATAAAACTAAAAATGCTTATAAAACATAAACCAAACGTTGGAGGTGGTCATTTCTTCATGCGCAGTGATAAACTCGGCACTCTAAAGCACCCGAGAGCGTTTTTTTCGATGCCAACCTAACCAGAGTGACGGGAGCGGCACAATTCAGAAAAAGTGCTCAGCTCGCCGAGAAAATGCGATTTAAGCAATAAAATTAAAAATGCTTATAAAACATAAACCAAACGTTGGAGGTGGTCATTTCTTCATGCGCAGTGAATAACTCGGCACTCTAAAGCACCCGAGAGCGTTTTTTTCGATGCCAACCTAACCAGAGTGACGGGAGCGGCACATTTCAGAAAAAGTGCTCAGCTCGCCGAGAAAATGCGATTTAAGCAATAAAATTAAAAATGCTTATAAAACATAAACCGAACGTTGGAGGTGGTCATTTCTTAATGCGCAGTAATAAACTCGGCACTCTAAAGCACCCGTGAGCGTTTTTTTCGATGCCAACCTAACCAGATTGACGGTAGCGGCACAATTCAGAAAAAGTGCTCAGCTCGCCGAGAAAATGCGATTTAAGCAATAAAATTAAAAATGCTTATAAAACATAAACCAAACGTTGGAGGTGGTCATTTCTTCATGCGCAGTGATAAACTCGGCACTCTAAAGCACCCGAGAGCGTTTTTTTCGATGCCAACCTAACCAGAGTGACGGGAGCGGCACATTTCAGAAAAAGTGCTCAGCTCGCCGAGAAAATGCGATTTAAGCAAAAAAATTAAAAATGCTTATAAAACATAAACCAAACGTTGGAGGTGGTCATTTCTTCATGCGCAGTGATAAACTCGGCACTCTAAAGCACCCGAGAGCGTTTTTTTCGATGCCAACCTAACCAGAGTGACGGGAGCGGCACAATTCAGAAAAAGTGCTCAGCTCGCCGAGAAAATGCGATTTAAGCAATAAAATTATAAATGCTTATAAAACATAAACCAAACGTTGGAGGTGGTCATTTCTTCATGCGCAGTGAATAACTCGGCACTCTAAAGCACCCGAGAGCGTTTTTTTCGATGCCAACCTAACCAGAGTGACGGGAGCGGCACATTTCAGAAAAAGTGCTCAGCTCGCCGAGAAAATGCGATTTAAGCAATAAAATTAAAAATGCTTATAAAACATAAACCAAACGTTGGAGGTGGTCATTTCTTAATGCGCAGTAATACCCTCGGCACTCTAAAGCACCCGTGAGCGTTTTTTTCGATGCCAACCTAACCAGATTGACGGGAGCGGCACAATTCAGAAAAAGTGCTCAGCTCGCCGAGAAAATGCGATTTAAGCAATAAAATTAAAAATGATTATAAAACATAAACCAAACGTTGGAGGTGGTCATTTCTTCATGCGCAGTGATAAACTCGGCACTCTAAAGCACCCGAGAGCGTTTTTTTCGATGCCAACCTAACCAGAGTGACGGGAGCGGCACATTTCAGAAAAAGTGCTCAGCTCGCCGAGAAAATGCGATTTAAGCAAAAAAATTAAAAATGCTTATAAAACATAAACCAAACGCTGGAGGTGGTCATTTCTTAATGCGCAGTAATAAACTCGGCACTCTAAAGCACCCGAGAGCGTTTTTTTCGATGCCAACCTAACCAGAGTGACGGGAGCGGCACAATTCAGAAAAAGTGCTCAGCTCGCCGAGAAAATGCGATTTAAGCAATAAAACTAAAAATGCTTATAAAACATAAACCAAACGTTGGAGGTGGTCATTTCTTAATGCGCAGTAATAAACTCGGCACTCTAAAGCACCCGAGAGCGTTTTTTTCGATGCCAACCTAACCAGAGTGACGGGAGCGGCACAATTCAGAAAAAGTGCTCAGCTCACCGAGAAAATGCGATTTAAGCAATAAAATTAAAAATGCTTATTAAACATAAACCAAAGGTTGGAGGTGGTCATTTCTTCATGTGCAGTGAATAACTCGGCACTCTAAAGCACCCGTGAGCGTTTTTTTCGATGCCAACCTAACCAGAGTGACGGGACCGGCACAATTCAGAAAAAGTGCTCAGCTCGCCGAGAAAATGCGATTTAAGCAATAAAATTAAAAATGCTTATAAAACATAAACCAAACGTTGGAGGTGGTCATTTCTTAATGCGCAGTAATAAACTCGGCACTCTAAAGCACCCGAGAGCGTTTTTTTCGATGCCAACCTAACCAGAGTGACGGGAGCGGCACAATTCAGAAAAAGTGCTCAGCTCACCGAGAAAATGCGATTTAAGCAATAAAATAAAAAATGCTTATTAAACATAAACCAAACGTTGGAGGTGGTCATTTCTTCATGCGCAGTGAATAACTCGGCACTCTAAAGCACCCGAGAGCGTTTTTTTCGATGCCAACCTAACCAGAGTGACGGGAGCGGCACAATTCAGAAAAAGTGCTCAGCTCGCCGAGAAAATGCGATTTAAGCAATAAAATTAATAATGCTTATTAAACATAAGCCAAACGTTGGAGGTGGTCATTTCTTCATGCGCAGTGATAAACTCGGCACTCTAAAGCACCCGAGAGCGTTTTTTTCGATGCCAACCTAACCAGAGTGACGGGAGCGGCACAATTCAGAAAAAGTGCTCAGCTCGCCGAGAAAATGCGATTTAAGCAATAAAATTAAAAATGCTTATAAAAAATCAACCAAACGTTGGAGGTGGTCATTTCTTCATGCGCAGTGAATAACTCGGCACTCTAAAGCACCCTAAAGCGTTTTTTTCGATGCCAACCTAATCAGAGTGACGGGAGCGGCACAATTCAGAAAAAGTGCTCAGCTCGCCGAGAAAATGCGATTTAAGCAATAAAACTAAAAATGCTTATAAAACATAAACCAAACGTTGGAGGTGGTCATTTCTTCATGCGCAGTGATAAACTCGGCACTCTAAAGCACCCGAGAGCGTTTTTTTCGATGCCAACCTAACCAGAGTGACGGGAGCGGCACAATTCAGAAAAAGTGCTCAGCTCGCCGAGAAAATGCGATTTAAGCAATAAAATTAAAAATGCTTATAAAACATAAACCAAACGTTGGAGGTGGTCATTTCTTCATGCGCAGTGAATAACTCGGCACTCTAAAGCACCCGAGAGCGTTTTTTTCGATGCCAACCTAACCAGAGTGACGGGAGCGGCACATTTCAGAAAAAGTGCTCAGCTCGCCGAGAAAATGCGATTTAAGCAATAAAATTAAAAATGCTTATAAAACATAAACCAAACGGTGGAGGTGGTCATTTCTTAATGCGCAGTAATAAACTCGGCACTCTAAAGCACCCGTGAGCGTTTTTTTCGATGCCAACCTAACCAGATTGACGGGAGCGGCACAATTCAGAAAAAGTGCTCAGCTCGCCGAGAAAATGCGATTTAAGCAATAAAATTAAAAATGCTTATAAAACATAAACCAAACGTTGGAGGTGGTCATTTCTTCATGCGCAGTGATAAACTCGGCACTCTAAAGCACTCGAGAGCGTTTTTTTCGATGCCAACCTAACCAGAGTGACGGGAGCGGCACATTTCAGAAAAAGTGCTCAGCTCGCCGAGAAAATGCGATTTAAGCAAAAAAATTAAAAATGCTTATAAAACATAAACCAAACGTTGGAGGTGGTCATTTCTTCATGCGCAGTGATAAACTCGGCACTCTAAAGCACCCGAGAGCCTTTTTTTCGATGCCAACCTAACCAGAGTGACGGGAGCGGCACAATTCAGAAAAAGTGCTCAGCTCGCCGAGAAAATGCGATTTAAGCAATAAAATTATAAATGCTTATAAAACATAAACCAAACGTTGGAGGTGGTCATTTCTTCATGCGCAGTGAATAACTCGGCACTCTAAAGCACCCGAGAGCGTTTTTTTCGATGCCAACCTAACCAGAGTGACGGGAGCGGCACATTTCAGAAAAAGTGCTCAGCTCGCCGAGAAAATGCGATTTAAGCAATAAAATTAAAAATGCTTATAAAACATAAACCAAACGTTGGAGGTGGTCATTTCTTAATGCGCAGTAATAAACTCGGCACTCTAAAGCACCCGTGAGCGTTTTTTTCGATGCCAACCTAACCAGATTGACGGGAGCGGCACAATTCAGAAAAAGTGCTCAGCTCGCCGAGAAAATGCGATTTAAGCAATAAAATTAAAAATGCTTATAAAACATAAACCAAACGTTGGAGGTGGTCATTTCTTCATGCGCAGTGATAAACTCGGCACTCTAAAGCACCCGAGAGCGTTTTTTTCGATGCCAACCTAACCAGAGTGACGGGAGCGGCACATTTCAGAAAAAGTGCTCAGCTCGCCGAGAAAATGCGATTTAAGCAAAAAAATTAAAAATGCTTATAAAACATAAACCAAATGCTGGAGGTGGTCATTTCTTAATGCGCAGTAATAAACTCGGCACTCTAAAGCACCCGAGAGCGTTTTTTTCGATGCCAACCTAACCAGAGTGACGGGAGCGGCACAATTCAGAAAAAGTGCTCAGCTCGCCGAGAAAATGCGATTTAAGCAATAAAACTAAAAATGCTTATAAAACATAAACCAAACGTTGGAGGTGGTCATTTCTTAATGCGCAGTAATAAACTCGGCACTCTAAAGCACCCGAGAGCGTTTTTTTCGATGCCAACCTAACCAGAGTGACGGGAGCGGCACAATTCAGAAAAAGTGCTCAGCTCACCGAGAAAATGCGATTTAAGCAATAAAATTAAAAATGCTTATTAAACATAAACCAAACGTTGGAGGTGGTCATTTCTTCATGCGCAGTGAATAACTCGGCACTCTAAAGCACCCGTGAGCGTTTTTTTCGATGCCAACCTAACCAGAGTGACGGGACCGGCACAATTCAGAAAAAGTGCTCAGCTCGCCGAGAAAATGCGATTTAAGCAATAAAATTAAAAATGCTTATAAAACATAAACCAAACGTTGGAGGTGGTCATTTCTTCATGCGCAGTGATAAACTCGGCACTCTAAAGCACCCGAGAGCGTTTTTTTCGATGCCAACCTAACCAGAGTGACGGGAGCGGCACAATTCAGAAAAAGTGCTCAGCTCGCCGAGAAAATGCGATTTAAGCAATAAAACTAAAAATGCTTATAAAACATAAACCAAACGTTGGAGGTGGTCATTTCTTCATGCGCAGTGATAAACTCGGCACTCTAAAGCACCCGAGAGCGTTTTTTTCGATGCCAACCTAACCAGAGTGACGGGAGCGGCACAATTCAGAAAAAGTGCTCAGCTCGCCGAGAAAATGCGATTTAAGCAATAAAATTAAAAATGCTTATAAAACATAAACCAAACGTTGGAGGTGGTCATTTCTTCATGCGCAGTGAATAACTCGGCACTCTAAAGCACCCGAGAGCGTTTTTTTCGATGCCAACCTAACCAGAGTGACGGGAGCGGCACATTTCAGAAAAAGTGCTCAGCTCGCCGAGAAAATGCGATTTAAGCAATAAAATTAAAAATGCTTATAAAACATAAACCAAACGTTGGAGGTGGTCATTTCTTAATGCGCAGTAATAAACTCGGCACTCTAAAGCACCCGTGAGCGTTTTTTTCGATGCCAACCTAACCAGATTGACGGGAGCGGCACAATTCAGAAAAAGTGCTCAGCTCGCCGAGAAAATGCGATTTAAGCAATAAAATTAAAAATGCTTATAAAACATAAACCAAACGTTGGAGGTGGTCATTTCTTCATGCGCAGTGATAAACTCGGCACTCTAAAGCACCCGAGAGCGTTTTTTTCGATGCCAACCTAACCAGAGTGACGGGAGCGGCACAATTCAGAAAAAGTGCTCAGCTCGCCGAGAAAATGCGATTTAAGCAATAAAATTAAAAATGCTTATAAAACATAAACCAAACGTTGGAGGTGGTCATTTCTTCATGCGCAGTGATAAACTCGGCACTCTAAAGCACCCGAGAGCGTTTTTTTCGATGCCAACCTAACCAGAGTGACGGGAGCGGCACAATTCAGAAAAAGTGCTCAGCTCGCCGAGAAAATGCGATTTAAGCAATAAAATTAAAAATGCTTATAAAACATAAACCAAACGTTGGAGGTGGTCATTTCTTCATGCGCAGTGATAAACTCGGCACTCTAAAGCACCCGAGAGGGTTTTTTTCGATGCCAACCTAACCAGAGTGACGGGAGCGGCACATTTCAGAAAAAGTGCTCAGCTCGCCGAGAAAATGCGATTTAAGCAAAAAAATTAAAAATGCTTATAAAACATAAACCAAACGTTGGAGGTGGTCATTTCTTAATGCGCAGTAATAAACTCGGCACTCTAAAGCACCCGTGAGCGTTTTTTTCGATGCCAACCTAACCAGAGTGACGGGAGCGGCACAATTCAGAAAAAGTGCTCAGCTCGCCGAGAAAATGCGATTTAAGCAATAAAATTAAAAATGCTTATAAAACATAAACCAAACGTTGGAGGTGGTCATTTCTTCATGCGCAGTGAATAACTCGGCACTCTAAAGCACCCGAGAGCGTTTTTTTCGATGGCAACCTAACCAGAGTGACGGGAGCGGCACCTTTCAGAAAAAGTGCTCAGCTCGCCGAGAAAATGCGATTTAAGCAATAAAATTAAAAATGCTTATAAAACATAAACCAAACGTTGGAGGTGGTCATTTCTTAATGCGCAGTAATAAACTCGGCACTCTAAAGCACCCGTGAGCGTTTTTTTCGATGCCAACCTAACCAGATTGACGGGAGCGGCACAATTCAGAAAAAGTGCTCAGCTCGCCGAGAAAATGCGATTTAAGCAAAAAAATTAAAAATGCTTATAAAACATAAACCAAACGTTGGAGGTGGTCATTTTTTAATGCGCAGTAATAAACTCGGCACTCTAAAGCACCCGAGAGCGTTTTTTTCGATGCCAACCTAACCAGAGTGACGGGAGCGGCACAATTCAGAAAAAGTGCTCAGCTCGCCGAGAAAATGCGATTTAAGCAATAAAATTAAAAATGCTTATAAAACATAAACCAATCGTTGGAGGTGGTCATTTCTTCATGCGCAGTGATAAACTCGGCACTCTAAAGCACCCGAGAGCGTTTTTTTCGATGCCAACCTAACCAGAGTGACGGGAGCGGCACAATTCAGAAAAAGTGCTCAGCTCAGCGAGAAAATGCGATTTAAGCAATAAAATTAAAAATGCTTATAAAACATAAACCAAACGTTGGAGGTGGTCATTTCTTCATGCGCAGTGAATAACTCGGCACTCTAAAGCACCCTAAAGCGTTTTTTTCGATGCCAACCTAACCAGAGTGACGGGAGCGGCACAATTCAGAAAAAGTGCTCAGCTCGCCGAGAAAATGCGATTTAAGCAATAAAACTAAAAATGCTTATAAAACATAAACCAAACGTTGGAGGTGGTCATTTCTTCATGCGCAGTGATAAACTCGGCACTCTAAAGCACCCGAGAGCGTTTTTTTCGATGCCAACCTAACCAGAGTGACGGGAGCGGCACAATTCAGAAAAAGTGCTCAGCTCGCCGAGAAAATGCGATTTAAGCAATAAAATTAAAAATGCTTATAAAACATAAACCAAACGTTGGAGGTGGTCATTTCTTCATGCGCAGTGAATAACTCGGCACTCTAAAGCACCCGAGAGCGTTTTTTTCGATGCCAACCTAACCAGAGTGACGGGAGCGGCACATTTCAGAAAAAGTGCTCAGCTCGCCGAGAAAATGCGATTTAAGCAATAAAATTAAAAATGCTTATAAAACATAAACCAAACGTTGGAGGTGGTCATTTCTTAATACGCAGTAATAAACTCGGCACTCTAAAGCACCCGTGAGCGTTTTTTTCGATGCCAACCTAACCAGATTGACGGGAGCGGCACAATTCAGAAAAAGTGCTCAGCTCGCCGAGAAAATGCGATTTAAGCAATAAAATTAAAAATGCTTAAAAAACATAAACCAAACGTTGGAGGTGGTCATTTCTTCATGCGCAGTGATAAACTCGGCACTCTAAAGCACCCGAGAGTGTTTTTTTCGATGCCAACCTAACCAGAGTGACGGGAGCGGCACATTTCAGAAAAAGTGCTCAGCTCGCCGAGAAAATGCGATTTAAGCAAAAAAATTAAAAATGCTTATAAAACATAAACCAAACGTTGGAGGTGGTCATTTCTTCATGCGCAGTGATAAACTCGGCACTCTAAAGCACCCGAGAGCGTTTTTTCGATGCCAACCTAACCAGAGTGACGGGAGCGGCACAATTCAGAAAAAGTGCTCAGCTCGCCGAGAAAATGCGATTTAAGCAATAAAATTATAAATGCTTATAAAACATAAACCAAACGTTGGAGGTGGTCATTTCTTCATGCGCAGTGAATAACTCGGCACTCTAAAGCACCCGAGAGCGTTTTTTTCGATGCCAACCTAACCAGAGTGACGGGAGCGGCACATTTCAGAAAAAGTGCTCAGCTCGCCGAGAAAATGCGATTTAAGCAATAAAATTAAAAATGCTTATAAAACATAAACCAAACGTTGGAGGTGGTCATTTCTTAATGCGCAGTAATAAACTCGGCACTCTAAAGCACCCGTGAGCGTTTTTTTCGATGCCAACCTAACCAGATTGACGGGAGCGGCACAATTCAGAAAAAGTGCTCAGCTCGCCGAGAAAATGCGATTTAAGCAATAAAATTAAAAATGCTTATAAAACATAAACCAAACGTTGGAGGTGGTCATTTCTTCATGCGCAGTGATAAACTCGGCACTCTAAAGCACCCGAGAGCGTTTTTTTCGATGCCAACCTAACCAGAGTGACGGGAGCGGCACATTTCAGAAAAAGTGCTCAGCTCGCCGAGAAAATGCGATTTAAGCAAAAAAATTAAAAATGCTTATAAAACATAAACCAAATGCTGGAGGTGGTCATTTCTTAATGCGCAGTAATAAACTCGGCACTCTAAAGCACCCGAGAGCGTTTTTTTCGATGCCAACCTAACCAGAGTGACGGGAGCGGCACATTTCAGAAAAAGTGCTCAGCTCGCCGAGAAAATGCGATTTAAGCAATAAAATTAAAAATGCTTATAAAACATAAACCAAACGTTGGAGGTGGTCATTTCTTAATGCGCAGTAATAAACTCGGCACTCTAAAGCACCCGTGAGCGTTTTTTTCGATGCCAACCTAACCAGATTGACGGGAGCGGCACAATTCAGAAAAAGTGCTCAGCTCGCCGAGAAAATGCGATTTAAGCAAAAAAATTAAAAATGCTTATAAAACATAAACCAAACGTTGGAGGTGGTCATTTCTTCATGCGCAGTGATAAACTCGGCACTCTAAAGCACCCGTGAGCGTTTTTTTCGATGCCAACCTAACCAGAGTGACGGGACCGGCACAATTCAGAAAAAGTGCTCAGCTCGCCGAGAAAATGCGATTTAAGCAATAAAATTAAAAATGCTTATAAAACATAAACCAAACGTTGGAGGTGGTCATTTCTTCATGCGCAGTGATAAACTCGGCACTCTAAAGCACCCGAGAGCGTTTTTTTCGATGCCAACCTAACCAGAGTGACGGGAGCGGCACAATTCAGAAAAAGTGCTCAGCTCGCCGAGAAAATGCGATTTAAGCAATAAAACTAAAAATGCTTATAAAACATAAACCAAACGTTGGAGGTGGTCATTTCTTCATGCGCAGTGATAAACTCGGCACTCTAAAGCACCCGAGAGCGTTTTTTTCGATGCCAACCTAACCAGAGTGACGGGAGCGGCACAATTCAGAAAAAGTGCTCAGCTCGCCGAGAAAATGCGATTTAAGCAATAAAATTAAAAATGCTTATAAAACATAAACCAAACGTTGGAGGTGGTCATTTCTTCATGCGCAGTGAATAACTCGGCACTCTAAAGCACCCGAGAGCGTTTTTTTCGATGCCAACCTAACCAGAGTGACGGGAGCGGCACATTTCAGAAAAAGTGCTCAGCTCGCCGAGAAAATGCGATTTAAGCAATAAAATTAAAAATGCTTATAAAACATAAACCAAACGTTGGAGGTGGTCATTTCTTAATGCGCAGTAATAAACTCGGCACTCTAAAGCACCCGTGAGCGTTTTTTTCGATGCCAACCTAACCAGATTGACGGGAGCGGCACAATTCAGAAAAAGTGCTCAGCTCGCCGAGAAAATGCGATTTAAGCAATAAAATTAAAAATGCTTATAAAACATAAACCAAACGTTGGAGGTGGTCATTTCTTCATGCGCAGTGATAAACTCGGCACTCTAAAGCACCCGAGAGCGTTTTTTTCGATGCCAACCTAACCAGAGTGACGGGAGCGGCACATTTCAGAAAAAGTGCTCAGCTCGCCGAGAAAATGCGATTTAAGCAAAAAAATTAAAAATGCTTATAAAACATAAACCAAATGCTGGAGGTGGTCATTTCTTAATGCGCAGTAATAAACTCGGCACTCTAAAGCACCCGAGAGCGTTTTTTTCGATGCCAACCTAACCAGAGTGACGGGAGCGGCACAATTCAGAAAAAGTGCTCAGCTCGCCGAGAAAATGCGATTTAAGCAATAAAACTAAAAATGCTTATAAAACATAAACCAAACGTTGGAGGTGGTCATTTCTTAATGCGCAGTAATAAACTCGGCACTCTAAAGCACCCGAGAGCGTTTTTTTCGATGCCAACCTAACCAGAGTGACGGGAGCGACACAATTCAGAAAAAGTGCTCAGCTCGCCGAGAAAATGCGATTTAAGCAATAAAATTAAAAATGCTTATAAAACATAAACCAAACGTTGGAGGTGGTCATTTCTTAATGCGCAGTAATAAACTCGGCACTCTAAAGCACCCGTGAGCGTTTTTTTCGATGCCAACCTAACCAGATTGACGGTAGCGGCACAATTCAGAAAAAGTGCTCAGCTCGCCGAGAAAATGCGATTTAAGCAATAAAATTAAAAATGCTTATAAAACATAAACCAAACGTTGGAGGTGGTCATTTCTTCATACGCAGTGATAAACTCGGCACTCTAAAGCACCCGAGAGCGTTTTTTTCGATGCCAACCTAACCAGAGTGACGGGAGCGGCACATTTCAGAAAAAGTGCTCAGCTCGCCGAGAAAATGCGATTTAAGCAAAAAAATTAAAAATGCTTATAAAACATAAACCAAACGTTGGAGGTGGTCATTTCTTCATGCGCAGTGATAAACTCGGCACTCTAAAGCACCCGAGAGCGTTTTTTTCGATGCCAACCTAACCAGAGTGACGGGAGCGGCACAATTCAGAAAAAGTGCTCAGCTCGCCGAGAAAATGCGATTTAAGCAATAAAATTATAAATGCTTATAAAACATAAACCAAACGTTGGAGGTGGTCATTTCTTCATGCGCAGTGAATAACTCGGCACTCTAAAGCACCCGAGAGCGTTTTTTTCGATGCCAACCTAACCAGAGTGACGGGAGCGGCACATTTCAGAAAAAGTGCTCAGCTCGCCGAGAAAATGCGATTTAAGCAATAAAATTAAAAATGCTTATAAAACATAAACCAAACGTTGGAGGTGGTCATTTCTTCATGCGCAGTGATAAACTCGGCACTCTAAAGCACCCGAGAGCGTTTTTTTCGATGCCAACCTAACCAGAGTGACGGGAGCGGCACAATTCAGAAAAAGTGCTCAGCTCGCCGAGAAAATGCGATTTAAGCAAAAAAATTAAAAATGCTTATAAAACATAAACCAAACGTTGGAGGTGGTCATTTCTTCATGCGCAGTGATAAACTCGGCACTCTAAAGCACCCGAGAGCGTTTTTTTCGATGCCAACCTAACCAGAGTGACGGGAGCGGCACAATTCAGAAAAAGTGCTCAGCTCGCCGAGAAAATGCGATTTAAGCAATAAAATTATAAATGCTTATAAAACATAAACCAAACGTTGGAGGTGGTCATTTCTTCATGCGCAGTGAATAACTCGGCACTCTAAAGCACCCGAGAGCGTTTTTTTCGATGCCAACCTAACCAGAGTGACGGGAGCGGCACATTTCAGAAAAAGTGCTCAGCTCGCCGAGAAAATGCGATTTAAGCAATAAAATTAAAAATGCTTATAAAACATAAACCAAACGTTGGAGGTGGTCATTTCTTAATGCGCAGTAATAAACTCGGCACTCTAAAGCACCCGTGAGCGTTTTTTTCGATGCCAACCTAACCAGATTGACGGGAGCGGCACAATTCAGAAAAAGTGCTCAGCTCGCCGAGAAAATGCGATTTAAGCAATAAAATTAAAAATGCTTATAAAACATAAACCAAACGTTGGAGGTGGTCATTTCTTCATGCGCAGTGATAAACTCGGCACTCTAAAGCACCCGAGAGCGTTTTTTTCGATGCCAACCTAACCAGAGTGACGGGAGCGGCACATTTCAGAAAAAGTGCTCAGCTCGCCGAGAAAATGCGATTTAAGCCAAAAAATTAAAAATGCTTATAAAACATAAACCAAATGCTGGAGGTGGTCATTTCTTAATGCGCAGTAATAAACTCGGCACTCTAAAGCACCCGAGAGCGTTTTTTTCGATGCCAACCTAACCAGAGTGACGGGAGCGGCACATTTCAGAAAAAGTGCTCAGCTCGCCGAGAAAATGCGATTTAAGCAATAAAATTAAAAATGCTTATAAAACATAAACCAAACGTTGGAGGTGGTCATTTCTTAATGCGCAGTAATAAACTCGGCACTCTAAAGCACCCGTGAGCGTTTTTTTCGATGCCAACCTAACCAGATTGACGGGAGCGGCACAATTCAGAAAAAGTGCTCAGCTCGCCGAGAAAATGCGATTTAAGCAAAAAAATTAAAAATGCTTATAAAACATAAACCAAACGTTGGAGGTGGTCATTTCTTCATGCGCAGTGATAAACTCGGCACTCTAAAGCACCCGTGAGCGTTTTTTTCGATGCCAACCTAACCAGAGTGACGGGACCGGCACAATTCAGAAAAAGTGCTCAGCTCGCCGAGAAAATGCGATTTAAGCAATAAAATTAAAAATGCTTATAAAACATAAACCAAACGTTGGAGGTGGTCATTTCTTCATGCGCAGTGATAAACTCGGCACTCTAAAGCACCCGAGAGCGTTTTTTTCGATGCCAACCTAACCAGAGTGACGGGAGCGGCACAATTCAGAAAAAGTGCTCAGCTCGCCGAGAAAATGCGATTTAAGCAATAAAACTAAAAATGCTTATAAAACATAAACCAAACGTTGGAGGTGGTCATTTCTTCATGCGCAGTGATAAACTCGGCACTCTAAAGCACCCGAGAGCGTTTTTTTCGATGCCAACCTAACCAGAGTGACGGGAGCGGCACAATTCAGAAAAAGTGCTCAGCTCGCCGAGAAAATGCGATTTAAGCAATAAAATTAAAAATGCTTATAAAACATAAACCAAACGTTGGAGGTGGTCATTTCTTCATGCGCAGTGAATAACTCGGCACTCTAAAGCACCCGAGAGCGTTTTTTTCGATGCCAACCTAACCAGAGTGACGGGAGCGGCACATTTCAGAAAAAGTGCTCAGCTCGCCGAGAAAATGCGATTTAAGCAATAAAATTAAAAATGCTTATAAAACATAAACCAAACGTTGGAGGTGGTCATTTCTTAATGCGCAGTAATAAACTCGGCACTCTAAAGCACCCGTGAGCGTTTTTTTCGATGCCAACCTAACCAGATTGACGGGAGCGGCACAATTCAGAAAAAGTGCTCAGCTCGCCGAGAAAATGCGATTTAAGCAATAAAATTAAAAATGCTTATAAAACATAAACCAAACGTTGGAGGTGGTCATTTCTTCATGCGCAGTGATAAACTCGGCACTCTAAAGCACCCGAGAGCGTTTTTTTCGATGCCAACCTAACCAGAGTGACGGGAGCGGCACAATTCAGAAAAAGTGCTCAGCTCGCCGAGAAAATGCGATTTAAGCAATAAAATTAAAAATGCTTATAAAACATAAACCAAACGTTGGAGGTGGTCATTTCTTCATGCGCAGTAATAAACTCGGCACTCTAAAGCACCCCAGAGCGTTTTTTTCGATGCCAACCTAACCAGAGTGACGGGAGCGGCACAATTCAGAAAAAGTGCTCAGCTCGCCGAGAAAATGCGATTTAAGCAATAAAATTAAAAATGCTTATAAAACATAAACCAAACGTTGGAGGTGGTCATTTCTTCATGCGCAGTGATAAACTCGGCACTCTAAAGCACCCAAGAGCGTTTTTTTCGATGCCAACCTAACCAGAGTGACGGGAGCGGCACAATTCAGAAAAAGTGCTCAGCTCGCCGAGAAAATGCGATTTAAGCAATAAAATTAAAAATGCTTATAAAACATAAACCAAACGTTGGAGGTGGTCATTTCTTAATGCGCAGTAATAAACTCGGCACTCTAAAGCACCCGAGAGCGTTTTTTTCGATGCCAACCTAACCAGAGTGACGGGAGCGGCACAATTCAGAAAAAGTGCTCAGCTCGCCGAGAAAATGCGATTTAAGCAATAAAACTAAAAATGCTTATAAAACATAAACCAAACGTTGGAGGTGGTCATTTCTTAATGCGCAGTAATAAACTCGGCACTCTAAAGCACCCGAGAGCGTTTTTTTCGATGCCAACCTAACCAGAGTGACGGGAGCGGCACAATTCAGAAAAAGTGCTCAGCTCGCCGAGAAAATGCGATTTAAGCAATAAAATTAAAAATGCTTATAAAACATCAACCAAACGTTGGAGGTGGTCATTACTTCCTGCGCAGTGATAAACTCGGCACTCTAAAGCACCCGAGAGCGTTTTTTTCGATGCCAACCTAACCAGAGTGACGGGAGCGGCACAATTCCGAAAAAGTGCTCAGCTCGCCGAGAAAATGCGATTTAAGCAATAAAATTAAAAATGCTTATAAAACATAAACCAAACGTTGGAGGTGGTCATTTCTTAATGCGCAGTAATAAACTCGGCACTCTAAAGCACCCGAGAGCGTTTTTTTCGATGCCAACCTAACCAGAGTGACGGGAGCGGCACAATTCAGAAAAAGTGCTCAGCTCGCCGAGAAAATGCGATTTAAGCAATAAAATTAAAAATGCTTATAAAACATAAACCAAACGTTGGAGGTGGTCATTTCTTAATGCGCAGTAATAAACTCGGCACTCTAAAGCACCCGAGAGCGTTTTTTTCGATGCCAACCTAACCAGAGTGACGGGAGCGGCACAATTCAGAAAAAGTGCTCAGCTCGCCGAGAAAATGCGATTTAAGCAATAAAATAAAAAATGCTTATTAAACATAAACCAAACGTTGGAGGTGGTCATTTCTTCATGCGCAGTGATAAACTCGGCACTCTAAAGCACCCGAGAGCGTTTTTTTCGATGCCAACCTAACCAGAGTGACGGGAGCGGCACAATTCAGAAAAAGTGCTCAGCTCGCCGAGAAAATGCGATTTAAGCAATAAAATTAAAAATGCTTATAAAACATCAACCAAACGTTGGAGGTGGTCATTTCTTCATGCGCAGTGAATAACTCGGCACTCTAAAGCACCCTAAAGCGTTTTTTTCGATGCCAACCTAACCAGAGTGACGGGAGCGGCACAATTCAGAAAAAGTGCTCAGCTCGCCGAGAAAATGCGATTTAAGCAATAAAACTAAAAATGCTTATAAAACATAAACCAAACGTTGGAGGTGGTCATTTCTTCATGCGCAGTGATAAACTCGGCACTCTAAAGCACCCGAGAGCGTTTTTTTCGATGCCAACCTAACCAGAGTGACGGGAGCGGCACAATTCAGAAAAAGTGCTCAGCTCGCCGAGAAAATGCGATTTAAGCAATAAAATTAAAAATGCTTATAAAACATAAACCAAACGTTGGAGGTGGTCATTTCTTCATGCGCAGTGAATAACTCGGCACTCTAAAGCACCCGAGAGCGTTTTTTTCGATGCCAACCTAACCAGAGTGACGGGAGCGGCACAATTCAGAAAAAGTGCTCAGCTCGCCGAGAAAATGCGATTTAAGCAATAAAATTAAAAATGCTTATAAAACATAAACCAAACGTTGGAGGTGGTCATTTCTTCATGCGCAGTGATAAACTCGGCACTCTAAAGCACCCGAGAGCGTTTTTTTCGATGCCAACCTAACCAGAGTGACGGGAGCGGCACAATTCAGAAAAAGTGCTCAGCTCGCCGAGAAAATGCGATTTAAGCAATAAAATTAAAAATGCTTATAAAACATAAACCAAACGTTGGAGGTGGTCATTTCTTCATGCGCAGTGATAAACTCGGCACTCTAAAGCACCCGAGAGCGTTTTTTTCGATGCCAACCTAACCAGAGTGACGGGAGCGGCACATTTCAGAAAAAGTGCTCAGCTCGCCGAGAAAATGCGATTTAAGCAAAAAAATTAAAAATGCTTATAAAACATAAACCAAACGTTGGAGGTGGTCATTTCTTAATGCGCAGTAATAAACTCGGCACTCTAAAGCACCCGAGAGCGTTTTTTTCGATGCCAACCTAACCAGAGTGACGGGAGCGGCACAATTCAGAAAAAGTGCTCAGCTCGCCGAGAAAATGCGATTTAAGCAATAAAATTAAAAATGCTTATAAAACATAAACCAAACGTTGGAGGTGGTCATTTCTTCATGCGCAGTGAATAACTCGGCACTCTAAAGCACCCGAGAGCGTTTTTTTCGATGGCAACCTAACCAGAGTGACGGGAGCGGCACCTTTCAGAAAAAGTGCTCAGCTCGCCGAGAAAATGCGATTTAAGCAATAAAATTAAAAATGCTTATAAAACATAAACCAAACGTTGGAGGTGGTCATTTCTTAATGCGCAGTAATAAACTCGGCACTCTAAAGCACCCGTGAGCGTTTTTTTCGATGCCAACCTAACCAGATTGACGGGAGCGGCACAATTCAGAAAAAGTGCTCAGCTCGCCGAGAAAATGCGATTTAAGCAAAAAAATTAAAAATGCTTATAAAACATAAACCAAACGTTGGAGGTGGTCATTTTTTAATGCGCAGTAATAAACTCGGCACTCTAAAGCACCCGAGAGCGTTTTTTTCGATGCCAACCTAACCAGAGTGACGGGAGCGGCACAATTCAGAAAAAGTGCTCAGCTCGCCGAGAAAATGCGATTTAAGCAATAAAATTAAAAATGCTTATAAAACATAAACCAATCGTTGGAGGTGGTCATTTCTTCATGCGCAGTGATAAACTCGGCACTCTAAAGCACCCGAGAGCGTTTTTTTCGATGCCAACCTAACCAGAGTGACGGGAGCGGCACAATTCAGAAAAAGTGCTCAGCTCGCCGAGAAAATGCGATTTAAGCAATAAAATTATAAATGCTTATAAAACATAAACCAAACGTTGGAGGTGGTCATTTCTTCATGCGCAGTGAATAACTCGGCACTCTAAAGCACCCGAGAGCGTTTTTTTCGATGCCAACCTAACCAGAGTGACGGGAGCGGCACATTTCAGAAAAAGTGCTCAGCTCGCCGAGAAAATGCGATTTAAGCAATAAAATTAAAAATGCTTATAAAACATAAACCAAACGTTGGAGGTGGTCATTTCTTAATGCGCAGTAATACCCTCGGCACTCTAAAGCACCCGTGAGCGTTTTTTTCGATGCCAACCTAACCAGAGTGACGGGAGCGGCACATTTCAGAAAAAGTGCTCAGCTCGCCGAGAAAATGCGATTTAAGCAAAAAAATTAAAAATGCTTATAAAACATAAACCAAACGCTGGAGGTGGTCATTTCTTAATGCGCAGTAATAAACTCGGCACTCTAAAGCACCCGAGAGCGTTTTTTTCGATGCCAACCTAACCAGAGTGACGGGAGCGGCACAATTCAGAAAAAGTGCTCAGCTCGCCGAGAAAATGCGATTTAAGCAATAAAACTAAAAATGCTTATAAAACATAAACCAAACGTTGGAGGTGGTCATTTCTTCATGCGCAGTGATAAACTCGGCACTCTAAAGCACCCGAGAGCGTTTTTTTCGATGCCAACCTAACCAGAGTGACGGGAGCGGCACAATTCAGAAAAAGTGCTCAGCTCGCCGAGAAAATGCGATTTAAGCAATAAAATTAAAAATGCTTATAAAACATAAACCAAACGTTGGAGGTGGTCATTTCTTAATGCGCAGTAATAAACTCGGCACTCTAAAGCACCCGAGAGCGTTTTTTTCGATGCCAACCTAACCAGAGTGACGGGAGCGGCACAATTCAGAAAAAGTGCTCAGCTCACCGAGAAAATGCGATTTAAGCAATAAAATAAAAAATGCTTATTAAACATAAACCAAACGTTGGAGGTGGTCATTTCTTCATGCGCAGTGAATAACTCGGCACTCTAAAGCACCCGAGAGCGTTTTTTTCGATGCCAACCTAACCAGAGTGACGGGAGCGGCACAATTCAGAAAAAGTGCTCAGCTCGCCGAGAAAATGCGATTTAAGCAATAAAATTAATAATGCTTATTAAACATAAACCAAACGTTGGAGGTGGTCATTTCTTCATGCGCAGTGATAAACTCGGCACTCTAAAGCACCCGAGAGCGTTTTTTTCGATGCCAACCTAACCAGAGTGACGGGAGCGGCACAATTCAGAAAAAGTGCTCAGCTCGCCGAGAAAATGCGATTTAAGCAATAAAACTAAAAATGCTTATAAAACATAAACCAAACGTTGGAGGTGGTCATTTCTTAATGCGCAGTAATAAACTCGGCACTCTAAAGCACCCGAGAGCGTTTTTTTCGATGCCAACCTAACCAGAGTGACGGGAGCGGCACAATTCAGAAAAAGTGCTCAGCTCACCGAGAAAATGCGATTTAAGCAATAAAATTAAAAATGCTTATTAAACATAAACCAAACGTTGGAGGTGGTCATTTCTTCATGCGCAGTGAATAACTCGGCACTCTAAAGCACCCGTGAGCGTTTTTTTCGATGCCAACCTAACCAGAGTGACGGGACCGGCACAATTCAGAAAAAGTGCTCAGCTCGCCGAGAAAATGCGATTTAAGCAATAAAATTAAAAATGCTTATAAAACATAAACCAAACGTTGGAGGTGGTCATTTCTTCATGCGCAGTGAATAACTCGGCACTCTAAAGCACCCGAGAGCGTTTTTTTCGATGCCAACCTAACCAGAGTGACGGGAGCGGCACATTTCAGAAAAAGTGCTCAGCTCGCCGAGAAAATGCGATTTAAGCAATAAAATTAAAAATGCTTATAAAACATAAACCAAACGTTGGAGGTGGTCATTTCTTAATGCGCAGTAATAAACTCGGCACTCTAAAGCACCCGTGAGCGTTTTTTTCGATGCCAACCTAACCAGATTGACGGGAGCGGCACAATTCAGAAAAAGTGCTCAGCTCGCCGAGAAAATGCGATTTAAGCAATAAAATTAAAAATGCTTATAAAACATAAACCAAACGTTGGAGGTGGTCATTTCTTCATGCGCAGTGATAAACTCGGCACTCTAAAGCACCCGAGAGCGTTTTTTTCGATGCCAACCTAACCAGAGTGACGGGAGCGGCACATTTCAGAAAAAGTGCTCAGCTCGCCGAGAAAATGCGATTTAAGCAAAAAAATTAAAAATGCTTATAAAACATAAACCAAACGTTGGAGGTGGTCATTTCTTCATGCGCAGTGATAAACTCGGCACTCTAAAGCACCCGAGAGCGTTTTTTTCGATGCCAACCTAACCAGAGTGACGGGAGCGGCACAATTCAGAAAAAGTGCTCAGCTCGCCGAGAAAATGCGATTTAAGCAATAAAATTATAAATGCTTATAAAACATAAACCAAACGTTGGAGGTGGTCATTTCTTCATGCGCAGTGAATAACTCGGCACTCTAAAGCACCCGAGAGCGTTTTTTTCGATGCCAACCTAACCAGAGTGACGGGAGCGGCACATTTCAGAAAAAGTGCTCAGCTCGCCGAGAAAATGCGATTTAAGCAATAAAATTAAAAATGCTTATAAAACATAAACCAAACGTTGGAGGTGGTCATTTCTTAATGCGCAGTAATAAACTCGGCACTCTAAAGCACCCGTGAGCGTTTTTTTCGATGCCAACCTAACCAGATTGACGGGAGCGGCACAATTCAGAAAAAGTGCTCAGCTCGCCGAGAAAATGCGATTTAAGCAATAAAATTAAAAATGCTTATAAAACATAAACCAAACGTTGGAGGTGGTCATTTCTTCATGCGCAGTGATAAACTCGGCACTCTAAAGCACCCGAGAGCGTTTTTTTCGATGCCAACCTAACCAGAGTGACGGGAGCGGCACATTTCAGAAAAAGTGCTCAGCTCGCCGAGAAAATGCGATTTAAGCAAAAAAATTAAAAATGCTTATAAAACATAAACCAAATGCTGGAGGTGGTCATTTCTTAATGCGCAGTAATAAACTCGGCACTCTAAAGCACCCGAGAGCGTTTTTTTCGATGCCAACCTAACCAGAGTGACGGGAGCGGCACATTTCAGAAAAAGTGCTCAGCTCGCTAAGAAAATGCGATTTAAGCAATAAAATTAAAAATGCTTATAAAACATAAACCAAACGTTGGAGGTGGTCATTTCTTAATGCGCAGTAATAAACTCGGCACTCTAAAGCACCCGTGAGCGTTTTTTTCGATGCCAACCTAACCAGATTGACGGGAGCGGCACAATTCAGAAAAAGTGCTCAGCTCGCCGAGAAAATGCGATTTAAGCAAAAAAATTAAAAATGCTTATAAAACATAAACCAAACGTTGGAGGTGGTCATTTCTTCATGCGCAGTGATAAACTCGGCACTCTAAAGCACCCGTGAGCGTTTTTTTCGATGCCAACCTAACCAGAGTGACGGGACCGGCACAATTCAGAAAAAGTGCTCAGCTCGCCGAGAAAATGCGATTTAAGCAATAAAATTAAAAATGCTTATAAAACATAAACCAAACGTTGGAGGTGGTCATTTCTTCATGCGCAGTGATAAACTCGGCACTCTAAAGCACCCGAGAGCGTTTTTTTCGATGCCAACCTAACCAGAGTGACGGGAGCGGCACAATTCAGAAAAAGTGCTCAGCTCGCCGAGAAAATGCGATTTAAGCAATAAAACTAAAAATGCTTATAAAACATAAACCAAACGTTGGAGGTGGTCATTTCTTCATGCGCAGTGATAAACTCGGCACTCTAAAGCACCCGAGAGCGTTTTTTTCGATGCCAACCTAACCAGAGTGACGGGAGCGGCACAATTCAGAAAAAGCGCTCAGCTCGCCGAGAAAATGCGATTTAAGCAATAAAATTAAAAATGCTTATAAAACATAAACCAAACGTTGGAGGTGGTCATTTCTTCATGCGCAGTGAATAACTCGGCACTCTAAAGCACCCGAGAGCGTTTTTTTCGATGCCAACCTAACCAGAGTGACGGGAGCGGCACATTTCAGAAAAAGTGCTCAGCTCGCCGAGAAAATGCGATTTAAGCAATAAAATTAAAAATGCTTATAAAACATAAACCAAACGTTGGAGGTGGTCATTTCTTAATGCGCAGTAATAAACTCGGCACTCTAAAGCACCCGTGAGCGTTTTTTTCGATGCCAACCTAACCAGATTGACGGGAGCGGCACAATTCAGAAAAAGTGCTCAGCTCGCCGAGAAAATGCGATTTAAGCAATAAAATTAAAAATGCTTATAAAACATAAACCAAACGTTGGAGGTGGTCATTTCTTCATGCGCAGTGATAAACTCGGCACTCTAAAGCACCCGAGAGCGTTTTTTTCGATGCCAACCTAACCAGAGTGACGGGAGCGGCACAATTCAGAAAAAGTGCTCAGCTCGCCGAGAAAATGCGATTTAAGCAATAAAATAAAAAATGCTTATAAAACATAAACCAAACGTTGGAGGTGGTCATTTCTTCATGCGCAGTGATAAACTCGGCACTCTAAAGCACCCGAGAGCGTTTTTTTCGATGCCAACCTAACCAGAGTGACGGGAGCGGCACAATTCAGAAAAAGTGCTCAGCTCGCCGAGAAAATGCGATTTAAGCAATAAAATTAAAAATGCTTATAAAACATCAACCAAACGTTGGAGGTGGTCATTTCTTCATGCGCAGTGAATAACTCGGCACTCTAAAGCACCCTAAAGCGTTTTTTTCGATGCCAACCTAACCAGAGTGACGGGAGCGGCACAATTCAGAAAAAGTGCTCAGCTCGCCGAGAAAATGCGATTTAAGCAATAAAACTAAAAATGCTTATAAAACATAAACCAAACGTTGGAGGTGGTCATTTCTTCATGCGCAGTGATAAACTCGGCACTCTAAAGCACCCGAGAGCGTTTTTTTCGATGCCAACCTAACCAGAGTGACGGGAGCGGCACAATTCAGAAAAAGTGCTCAGCTCGCCGAGAAAATGCGATTTAAGCAATAAAATTAAAAATGCTTATAAAACATAAACCAAACGTTGGAGGTGGTCATTTCTTCATGCGCAGTGAATAACTCGGCACTCTAAAGCACCCGAGAGCGTTTTTTTCGATGCCAACCTAACCAGAGTGACGGGAGCGGCACAATTCAGAAAAAGTGCTCAGCTCGCCGAGAAAATGCGATTTAAGCAATAAAATTAAAAATGCTTATAAAACATAAACCAAACGTTGGAGGTGGTCATTTCTTCATGCGCAGTGATAAACTCGGCACTCTAAAGCACCCGAGAGCGTTTTTTTCGATGCCAACCTAACCAGAGTGACGGGAGCGGCACAATTCAGAAAAAGTGCTCAGCTCGCCGAGAAAATGCGATTTAAGCAATAAAATTAAAAATGCTTATAAAACATAAACCAAACGTTGGAGGTGGTCATTTCTTCATGCGCAGTGATAAACTCGGCACTCTAAAGCACCCGAGAGCGTTTTTTTCGATGCCAACCTAACCAGAGTGACGGGAGCGGCACATTTCAGAAAAAGTGCTCAGCTCGCCGAGAAAATGCGATTTAAGCAAAAAAATTAAAAATGCTTATAAAACATAAACCAAACGTTGGAGGTGGTCATTTCTTAATGCGCAGTAATAAACTCGGCACTCTAAAGCACCCGAGAGCGTTTTTTTCGATGCCAACCTAACCAGAGTGACGGGAGCGGCACAATTCAGAAAAAGTGCTCAGCTCGCCGAGAAAATGCGATTTAAGCAATAAAATTAAAAATGCTTATAAAACATAAACCAAACGTTGGAGGTGGTCATTTCTTCATGCGCAGTGAATAACTCGGCACTCTAAAGCACCCGAGAGCGTTTTTTTCGATGGCAACCTAACCAGAGTGACGGGAGCGGCACCTTTCAGAAAAAGTGCTCAGCTCGCCGAGAAAATGCGATTTAAGCAATAAAATTAAAAATGCTTATAAAACATAAACCAAACGTTGGAGGTGGTCATTTCTTAATGCGCAGTAATAAACTCGGCACTCTAAAGCACCCGTGAGCGTTTTTTTCGATGCCAACCTAACCAGATTGACGGGAGCGGCACAATTCAGAAAAAGTGCTCAGCTCGCCGAGAAAATGCGATTTAAGCAAAAAAATTAAAAATGCTTATAAAACATAAACCAAACGTTGGAGGTGGTCATTTTTTAATGCGCAGTAATAAACTCGGCACTCTAAAGCACCCGAGAGCGTTTTTTTCGATGCCAACCTAACCAGAGTGACGGGAGCGGCACAATTCAGAAAAAGTGCTCAGCTCGCCGAGAAAATGCGATTTAAGCAATAAAATTAAAAATGCTTATAAAACATAAACCAATCGTTGGAGGTGGTCATTTCTTCATGCGCAGTGATAAACTCGGCACTCTAAAGCACCCGAGAGCGTTTTTTTCGATGCCAACCTAACCAGAGTGACGGGAGCGGCACAATTCAGAAAAAGTGCTCAGCTCAGCGAGAAAATGCGATTTAAGCAATAAAATTAAAAATGCTTATAAAACATAAACCAAACGTTGGAGGTGGTCATTTCTTCATGCGCAGTGAATAACTCGGCACTCTAAAGCACCCTAAAGCGTTTTTTTCGATGCCAACCTAACCAGAGTGACGGGAGCGGCACAATTCAGAAAAAGTGCTCAGCTCGCCGAGAAAATGCGATTTAAGCAATAAAACTAAAAATGCTTATAAAACATAAACCAAACGTTGGAGGTGGTCATTTCTTCATGCGCAGTGATAAACTCGGCACTCTAAAGCACCCGAGAGCGTTTTTTTCGATGCCAACCTAACCAGAGTGACGGGAGCGGCACAATTCAGAAAAAGTGCTCAGCTCGCCGAGAAAATGCGATTTAAGCAATAAAATTAAAAATGCTTATAAAACATAAACCAAACGTTGGAGGTGGTCATTTCTTCATGCGCAGTGAATAACTCGGCACTCTAAAGCACCCGAGAGCGTTTTTTTCGATGCCAACCTAACCAGAGTGACGGGAGCGGCACATTTCAGAAAAAGTGCTCAGCTCGCCGAGAAAATGCGATTTAAGCAATAAAATTAAAAATGCTTATAAAACATAAACCAAACGTTGGAGGTGGTCATTTCTTAATACGCAGTAATAAACTCGCCACTCTAAAGCACCCGTGAGCGTTTTTTTCGATGCCAACCTAACCAGATTGACGGGAGCGGCACAATTCAGAAAAAGTGCTCAGCTCGCCGAGAAAATGCGATTTAAGCAATAAAATTAAAAATGCTTATAAAACATAAACCAAACGTTGGAGGTGGTCATTTCTTCATGCGCAGTGATAAACTCGGCACTCTAAAGCACCCGAGAGTGTTTTTTTCGATGCCAACCTAACCAGAGTGACGGGAGCGGCACATTTCAGAAAAAGTGCTCAGCTCGCCGAGAAAATGCGATTTAAGCAAAAAAATTAAAAATGCTTATAAAACATAAACCAAACGTTGGAGGTGGTCATTTCTTCATGCGCAGTGATAAACTCGGCACTCTAAAGCACCCGAGAGCGTTTTTTTCGATGCCAACCTAACCAGAGTGACGGGAGCGGCACATTTCAGAAAAAGTGCTCAGCTCGCCGAGAAAATGCGATTTAAGCAATAAAATTAAAAATGCTTATAAAACATAAACCAAACGTTGGAGGTGGTCATTTCTTAATGCGCAGTAATAAACTCGGCACTCTAAAGCACCCGTGAGCGTTTTTTTCGATGCCAACCTAACCAGATTGACGGGAGCGGCACAATTCAGAAAAAGTGCTCAGCTCGCCGAGAAAATGCGATTTAAGCAATAAAATTAAAAATGCTTATAAAACATAAACCAAACGTTGGAGGTGGTCATTTCTTCATGCACAGTGATAAACTCGGCACTCTAAAGCACCCGAGAGCGTTTTTTTCGATGCCAACCTAACCAGAGTGACGGGAGCGGCACATTTCAGAAAAAGTGCTCAGCTCGCCGAGAAAATGCGATTTAAGCAAAAAAATTAAAAATGCTTATAAAACATAAACCAAATGCTGGAGGTGGTCATTTCTTAATGCGCAGTAATAAACTCGGCACTCTAAAGCAGCCGAGAGCGTTTTTTTCGATGCCAACCTAACCAGAGTGACGGGAGCGGCACATTTCAGAAAAAGTGCTCAGCTCGCCGAGAAAATGCGATTTAAGCAATAAAATTAAAAATGCTTATAAAACATAAACCAAACGTTGGAGGTGGTCATTTCTTAATGCGCAGTAATAAACTCGGCACTCTAAAGCACCCGTGAGCGTTTTTTTCGATGCCAACCTAACCAGATTGACGGGAGCGGCACAATTCAGAAAAAGTGCTCAGCTCGCCGAGAAAATGCGATTTAAGCAAAAAAATTAAAAATGCTTATAAAACATAAACCAAACGTTGGAGGTGGTCATTTCTTCATGCGCAGTGATAAACTCGGCACTCTAAAGCACCCGTGAGCGTTTTTTTCGATGCCAACCTAACCAGAGTGACGGGACCGGCACAATTCAGAAAAAGTGCTCAGCTCGCCGAGAAAATGCGATTTAAGCAATAAAATTAAAAATGCTTATAAAACATAAACCAAACGTTGGAGGTGGTCATTTCTTCATGCGCAGTGATAAACTCGGCACTCTAAAGCACCCGAGAGCGTTTTTTTCGATGCCAACCTAACCAGAGTGACGGGAGCGGCACAATTCAGAAAAAGTGCTCAGCTCGCCGAGAAAATGCGATTTAAGCAATAAAACTAAAAATGCTTATAAAACATAAACCAAACGTTGGAGGTGGTCATTTCTTCATGCGCAGTGATAAACTCGGCACTCTAAAGCACCCGAGAGCGTTTTTTTCGATGCCAACCTAACCAGAGTGACGGGAGCGGCACAATTCAGAAAAAGTGCTCAGCTCGCCGAGAAAATGCGATTTAAGCAATAAAATTAAAAATGCTTATAAAACATAAACCAAACGTTGGAGGTGGTCATTTCTTCATGCGCAGTGAATAACTCGGCACTCTAAAGCACCCGAGAGCGTTTTTTTCGATGCCAACCTAACCAGAGTGACGGGAGCGGCACATTTCAGAAAAAGTGCTCAGCTCGCCGAGAAAATGCGATTTAAGCAATAAAATTAAAAATGCTTATAAAACATAAACCAAACGTTGGAGGTGGTCATTTCTTAATGCGCAGTAATAAACTCGGCACTCTAAAGCACCCGAGAGCGTTTTTTTCGATGCCAACCTAACCAGAGTGACGGGAGCGGCACATTTCAGAAAAAGTGCTCAGCTCGCCGAGAAAATGCGATTTAAGCAATAAAATTAAAAATGCTTATAAAACATAAACCAAACGTTGGAGGTGGTCATTTCTTAATGCGCAGTAATAAACTCGGCACTCTAAAGCACCCGTGAGCGTTTTTTTCGATGCCAACCTAACCAGATTGACGGGAGCGGCACAATTCAGAAAAAGTGCTCAGCTCGCCGAGAAAATGCGATTTAAGCAATAAAATTAAAAATGCTTATAAAACATAAACCAAACGTTGGAGGTGGTCATTTCTTCATGCGCAGTGATAAACTCGGCACTCTAAAGCACCCGAGAGCGTTTTTTTCGATGCCAACCTAACCAGAGTGACGGGAGCGGCACAATTCAGAAAAAGTGCTCAGCTCGCCGAGAAAATGCGATTTAAGCAATAAAACTAAAAATGCTTATAAAACATAAACCAAACGTTGGAGGTGGTCATTTCTTAATGCGCAGTAATAAACTCGGCACTCTAAAGCACCCGTGAGCGTTTTTTTCGATGCCAACCTAACCAGATTGACGGTAGCGGCACAATTCAGAAAAAGTGCTCAGCTCGCCGAGAAAATGCGATTTAAGCAATAAAATTAAAAATGCTTATAAAACATAAACCAAACGTTGGAGGTGGTCATTTCTTCATGCGCAGTGATAAACTCGGCACTCTAAAGCACCCGAGAGCGTTTTTTTCGATGCCAACCTAACCAGAGTGACGGGAGCGGCACATTTCAGAAAAAGTGCTCAGCTCGCCGAGAAAATGCGATTTAAGCAAAAAAATTAAAAATGCTTATAAAACATAAACCAAACGTTGGAGGTGGTCATTTCTTCATGCGCAGTGATAAACTCGGCACTCTAAAGCACCCGAGAGCGTTTTTTTCGATGCCAACCTAACCAGAGTGACGGGAGCGGCACAATTCAGAAAAAGTGCTCAGCTCGCCGAGAAAATGCGATTTAAGCAATAAAATTATAAATGCTTATAAAACATAAACCAAACGTTGGAGGTGGTCATTTCTTCATGCGCAGTGAATAACTCGGCACTCTAAAGCACCCGAGAGCGTTTTTTTCGATGCCAACCTAACCAGAGTGACGGGAGCGGCACATTTCAGAAAAAATGCTCAGCTCGCCGAGAAAATGCGATTTAAGCAATAAAATTAAAAATGCTTATAAAACATAAACCAAACGTTGGAGGTGGTCATTTCTTAATGCGCAGTAATACCCTCGGCACTCTAAAGCACCCGTGAGCGTTTTTTTCGATGCCAACCTAACCAGATTGACGGGAGCGGCACAATTCAGAAAAAGTGCTCAGCTCGCCGAGAAAATGCGATTTAAGCAATAAAATTAAAAATGCTTATAAAACATAAACAAAACGTTGGAGGTGGTCATTTCTTCATGCGCAGTGATAAACTCGGCACTCTAAAGCACCCGAGAGCGTTTTTTTCGATGCCAACCTAACCAGAGTGACGGGAGCGGCACATTTCAGAAAAAGTGCTCAGCTCGCCGAGAAAATGCGATTTAAGCAAAAAAATTAAAAATGCTTATAAAACATAAACCAAACGCTGGAGGTGGTCATTTCTTAATGCGCAGTAATAAACTCGGCACTCTAAAGCACCCGAGAGCGTTTTTTTCGATGCCAACCTAACCAGAGTGACGGGAGCGGCACAATTCAGAAAAAGTGCTCAGCTCGCCGAGAAAATGCGATTTAAGCAATAAAACTAAAAATGCTTATAAAACATAAACCAAACGTTGGAGGTGGTCATTTCTTAATGCGCAGTAATAAACTCGGCACTCTAAAGCACCCGAGAGCGTTGTTTTCGATGCCAACCTAACCAGAGTGACGGGAGCGGCACAATTCAGAAAAAGTGCTCAGCTCACCGAGAAAATGCGATTTAAGCAATAAAATTAAAAATGCTTATTAAACATAAACCAAACGTTGGAGGTGGTCATTTCTTCATGCGCAGTGAATAACTCGGCACTCTAAAGCACCCGTGAGCGTTTTTTTCGATGCCAACCTAACCAGAGTGACGGGACCGGCACAATTCAGAAAAAGTGCTCAGCTCGCCGAGAAAATGCGATTTAAGCAATAAAATTAAAAATGCTTATAAAACATAAACCAAACGTTGGAGGTGGTCATTTCTTCATGCGCAGTGATAAACTCGGCACTCTAAAGCACCCGAGAGCGTTTTTTTCGATGCCAACCTAACCAGAGTGACGGGAGCGGCACAATTCAGAAAAAGTGCTCAGCTCGCCGAGAAAATGCGATTTAAGCAATAAAACTAAAAATGCTTATAAAACATAAACCAAACGTTGGAGGTGGTCATTTCTTCATGCGCAGTGATAAACTCGGCACTCTAAAGCACCCGAGAGCGTTTTTTTCGATGCCAACCTAACCAGAGTGACGGGAGCGGCACAATTCAGAAAAAGTGCTCAGCTCGCCGAGAAAATGCGATTTAAGCAATAAAATTAAAAATGCTTATAAAACATAAACCAAACGTTGGAGGTGGTCATTTCTTAATGCGCAGTAATAAACTCGGCACTCTAAAGCACCCGAGAGCGTTTTTTTCGATGCCAACCTAACCAGAGTGACGGGAGCGGCACAATTCAGAAAAAGTGCTCAGCTCACCGAGAAAATGCGATTTAAGCAATAAAATAAAAAATGCTTATTAAACATAAACCAAACGTTGGAGGTGGTCATTTCTTCATGCGCAGTGAATAACTCGGCACTCTAAAGCACCCGAGAGCGTTTTTTTCGATGCCAACCTAACCAGAGTGACGGGAGCGGCACAATTCAGAAAAAGTGCTCAGCTCGCCGAGAAAATGCGATTTAAGCAATAAAATTAATAATGCTTATTAAACATAAACCAAACGTTGGAGGTGGTCATTTCTTCATGCGCAGTGACAAACTCGGCACTCTAAAGCACCCGAGAGCGTTTTTTTCGATGCCAACCTAACCAGAGTGACGGGAGCGGCACAATTCAGAAAAAGTGCTCAGCTCGCCGAGAAAATGCGATTTAAGCAATAAAATTAAAAATGCTTATAAAAAATCAACCAAACGTTGGAGGTGGTCATTTCTTCATGCGCAGTGAATAACTCGGCACTCTAAAGCACCCTAAAGCGTTTTTTTCGATGCCAACCTAATCAGAGTGACGGGAGCGGCACAATTCAGAAAAAGTGCTCAGCTCGCCGAGAAAATGCGATTTAAGCAATAAAACTAAAAATGCTTATAAAACATAAACCAAACGTTGGAGGTGGTCATTTCTTCATGCGCAGTGATAAACTCGGCACTCTAAAGCACCCGAGAGCGTTTTTTTCGATGCCAACCTAACCAGAGTGACGGGAGCGGCACAATTCAGAAAAAGTGCTCAGCTCGCCGAGAAAATGCGATTTAAGCAATAAAATTAAAAATGCTTCTAAAACATAAACCAAACGTTGGAGGTGGTCATTTCTTCATGCGCAGTGAATAACTCGGCACTCTAAAGCACCCGAGAGCGTTTTTTTCGATGCCAACCTAACCAGAGTGACGGGAGCGGCACATTTCAGAAAAAGTGCTCAGCTCGCCGAGAAAATGCGATTTAAGCAATAAAATTAAAAATGCTTATAAAACATAAACCAAACGTTGGAGGTGGTCATTTCTTAATGCGCAGTAATAAACTCGGCACTCTAAAGCACCCGTGAGCGTTTTTTTCGATGCCAACCTAACCAGATTGACGGGAGCGGCACAATTCAGAAAAAGTGCTCAGCTCGCCGAGAAAATGCGATTTAAGCAATAAAATTAAAAATGCTTATAAAACATAAACCAAACGTTGGAGGTGGTCATTTCTTCATGCGCAGTGATAAACTCGGCACTCTAAAGCACCCGAGAGCGTTTTTTTCGATGCCAACCTAACCAGAGTGACGGGAGCGGCACATTTCAGAAAAAGTGCTCAGCTCGCCGAGAAAATGCGATTTAAGCAAAAAAATTAAAAATGCTTATAAAACATAAACCAAACGTTGGAGGTGGTCATTTCTTCATGCGCAGTGATAAACTCGGCACTCTAAAGCACCCGAGAGCGTTTTTTTCGATGCCAACCTAACCAGAGTGACGGGAGCGGCACAATTCAGAAAAAGTGCTCAGCTCGCCGAGAAAATGCGATTTAAGCAATAAAATTATAAATGCTTATAAAACATAAACCAAACGTTGGAGGTGGTCATTTCTTCATGCGCAGTGAATAACTCGGCACTCTAAAGCACCCGAGAGCGTTTTTTTCGATGCCAACCTAACCAGAGTGACGGGAGCGGCACATTTCAGAAAAAGTGCTCAGCTCGCCGAGAAAATGCGATTTAAGCAATAAAATTAAAAATGCTTATAAAACATAAACCAAACGTTGGAGGTGGTCATTTCTTAATGCGCAGTAATAAACTCGGCACTCTAAAGCACCCGTGAGCGTTTTTTTCGATGCCAACCTAACCAGATTGACGGGAGCGGCACAATTCAGAAAAAGTGCTCAGCTCGCCGAGAAAATGCGATTTAAGCAATAAAATTAAAAATGCTTATAAAACATAAACCAAACGTTGGAGGTGGTCATTTCTTCATGCGCAGTGATAAACTCGGCACTCTAAAGCACCCGAGAGCGTTTTTTTCGATGCCAACCTAACCAGAGTGACGGGAGCGGCACATTTCAGAAAAAGTGCTCAGCTCGCCGAGAAAATGCGATTTAAGCAAAAAAATTAAAAATGCTTATAAAACATAAACCAAATGCTGGAGGTGGTCATTTCTTAATGCGCAGTAATAAACTCGGCACTCTAAAGCACCCGAGAGCGTTTTTTTCGATGCCAACCTAACCAGAGTGACGGGAGCGGCACATTTCAGAAAAAATGCTCAGCTCGCCGAGAAAATGCGATTTAAGCAATAAAATTAAAAATGCTTATAAAACATAAACCAAACGTTGGAGGTGGTCATTTCTTAATGCGCAGTAATAAACTCGGCACTCTAAAGCACCCGTGAGCGTTTTTTTCGATGCCAACCTAACCAAATTGACGGGAGCGGCACAATTCAGAAAAAGTGCTCAGCTCGCCGAGAAAATGCGATTTAAGCAAAAAAATTAAAAATGCTTATAAAACATAAACCAAACGTTGGAGGTGGTCATTTCTTCATGCGCAGTGATAAACTCGGCACTCTAAAGCACCCGTGAGCGTTTTTTTCGATGCCAACCTAACCAGAGTGACGGGACCGGCACAATTCAGAAAAAGTGCTCAGCTCGCCGAGAAAATGCGATTTAAGCAATAAAATTAAAAATGCTTATAAAACATAAACCAAACGTTGGAGGTGGTCATTTCTTCATGCGCAGTGATAAACTCGGCACTCTAAAGCACCCGAGAGCGTTTTTTTCGATGCCAACCTAACCAGAGTGACGGGAGCGGCACAATTCAGAAAAAGTGCTCAGCTCGCCGAGAAAATGCGATTTAAGCAATAAAACTAAAAATGCTTATAAAACATAAACCAAACGTTGGAGGTGGTCATTTCTTCATGCGCAGTGATAAACTCGGCACTCTAAAGCACCCGAGAGCGTTTTTTTCGATGCCAACCTAACCAGAGTGACGGGAGCGGCACAATTCAGAAAAAGTGCTCAGCTCGCCGAGAAAATGCGATTTAAGCAATAAAATTAAAAATGCTTATAAAACATAAACCAAACGTTGGAGGTGGTCATTTCTTCATGCGCAGTGAATAACTCGGCACTCTAAAGCACCCGAGAGCGTTTTTTTCGATGCCAACCTAACCAGAGTGACGGGAGCGGCACATTTCAGAAAAAGTGCTCAGCTCGCCGAGAAAATGCGATTTAAGCAATAAAATTAAAAATGCTTATAAAACATAAACCAAACGTTGGAGGTGGTCATTCCTTCATGCGCAGTGATAAACTCGGCACTCTAAAGCACCCGAGAGCGTTTTTTTCGATGCCAACCTAACCAGAGTGACGGGAGCGGCACAATTCAGAAAAAGTGCTCAGCTCGCCGAGAAAATGCGATTTAAGCAATAAAATTAAAAATGCTTATAAAACATAAACCAAACGTTGGAGGTGGTCATTTCTTAATGCGCAGTAATAAACTCGGCACTCTAAAGCACCCGAGAGCGTTTTTTTCGATGCCAACCTAACCAGAGTGACGGGAGCGGCACAATTCAGAAAAAGTGCTCAGCTCGCCGAGAAAATGCGATTTAAGCAATAAAATTAAAAATGCTTATAAAACATAAACCAAACGTTGGAGGTGGTCATTTCTTCATGCGCAGTGATAAACTCGGCACTCTAAAGCACCCAAGAGCGTTTTTTTCGATGCCAACCTAACCAGAGTGACGGGAGCGGCACAATTCAGAAAAAGTGCTCAGCTCGCCGAGAAAATGCGATTTAAGCAATAAAATTAAAAATGCTTATAAAACATAAACCAAACGTTGGAGGTGGTCATTTCTTAATGCGCAGTAATAAACTCGGCACTCTAAAGCACCCGAGAGCGTTTTTTTCGATGCCAACCTAACCAGAGTGACGGGAGCGGCACAATTCAGAAAAAGTGCTCAGCTCGCCGAGAAAATGCGATTTAAGCAATAAAACTAAAAATGCTTATAAAACATAAACCAAACGTTGGAGGTGGTCATTTCTTAATGCGCAGTAATAAACTCGGCACTCTAAAGCACCCGAGAGCGTTTTTTTCGATGCCAACCTAACCAGAGTGACGGGAGCGGCACAATTCAGAAAAAGTGCTCAGCTCGCCGAGAAAATGCGATTTAAGCAATAAAATTAAAAATGCTTATAAAACATCAACCAAACGTTGGAGGTGGTCATTACTTCCTGCGCAGTGATAAACTCGGCACTCTAAAGCACCCGAGAGCGTTTTTTTCGATGCCAACCTAACCAGAGTGACGGGAGCGGCACAATTCCGAAAAAGTGCTCAGCTCGCCGAGAAAATGCGATTTAAGCAATAAAATTAAAAATGCTTATAAAACATAAACCAAACGTTGGAGGTGGTCATTTCTTAATGCGCAGTAATAAACTCGGCACTCTAAAGCACCCGAGAGCGTTTTTTTCGATGCCAACCTAACCAGAGTGACGGGAGCGGCACAATTCAGAAAAAGTGCTCAGCTCGCCGAGAAAATGCGATTTAAGCAATAAAATTAAAAATGCTTATAAAACATAAACCAAACGTTGGAGGTGGTCATTTCTTAATGCGCAGTAATAAACTCGGCACTCTAAAGCACCCGAGAGCGTTTTTTTCGATGCCAACCTAACCAGAGTGACGGGAGCGGCACATTTCAGAAAAAGTGCTCAGCTCGCCGAGAAAATGCGATTTAAGCAAAAAAATTAAAAATGCTTATAAAACATAAACCAAACGTTGGAGGTGGTCATTTCTTCATGCGCAGTGATAAACTCGGCACTCTAAAGCACCCGAGAGCGTTTTTTTCGATGCCAACCTAACCAGAGTGACGGGAGCGGCACAATTCAGAAAAAGTGCTCAGCTCGCCGAGAAAATGCGATTTAAGCAATAAAATTATAAATGCTTATAAAACATAAACCAAACGTTGGAGGTGGTCATTTCTTCATGCGCAGTGAATAACTCGGCACTCTAAAGCACCCGAGAGCGTTTTTTTCGATGCCAACCTAACCAGAGTGACGGGAGCGGCACATTTCAGAAAAAGTGCTCAGCTCGCCGAGAAAATGCGATTTAAGCAATAAAATTAAAAATGCTTATAAAACATAAACCAAACGTTGGAGGTGGTCATTTCTTAATGCGCAGTAATACCCTCGGCACTCTAAAGCACCCGTGAGCGTTTTTTTCGATGCCAACCTAACCAGAGTGACGGGACCGGCACAATTCAGAAAAAGTGCTCAGCTCGCCGAGAAAATGCGATTTAAGCAATAAAATTAAAAATGCTTATAAAACATAAACCAAACGTTGGAGGTGGTCATTTCTTCATGCGCAGTGATAAACTCGGCACTCTAAAGCACCCGAGAGCGTTTTTTTCGATGCCAACCTAACCAGAGTGACGGGAGCGGCACAATTTAGAAAAAGTGCTCAGCTCGCCGGGAAAATGCGATTTAAGCAATAAAACTAAAAATGCTTATAAAACATAAACCAAACGTTGGAGGTGGTCATTTCTTCATGCACAGTGATAAACTCGGCACTCTAAAGCACCCGAGAGCGTTTTTTTCGATGCCAACCTAACCAGAGTGACGGGAGCGGCACAATTCAGAAAAAGTGCTCAGCTCGCCGAGAAAATGCGATTTAAGCAATAAAATTAAAAATGCTTATAAAACATAAACCAAACGTTGGAGGTGGTCATTTCTTCATGCGCAGTGATAAACTCGGCACTCTAAAGCACCCGAGAGCGTTTTTTTCGATGCCAACCTAACCAGAGTGACGGGAGCGGCACAATTCAGAAAAAGTGCTCAGCTCGCCGAGAAAATGCGATTTAAGCAATAAAATTAAAAATGCTTATAAAACATAAACCAAACGTTGGAGGTGGTCATTTCTTCATGCGCAGTGAATAACTTGGCACTCTAAAGCACCCGAGAGCGTTTTTTTCGATGCCAACCTAACCAGAGTGACGGGAGCGGCACATTTCAGAAAAAGTGCTCAGCTCGCCGAGAAAATGCGATTTAAGCAATAAAATTAAAAATGCTTATAAAACATAAACCAAACGTTGGAGGTGGTCATTCCTTCATGCGCAGTGATAAACTCGGCACTCTAAAGCACCCGAGAGCGTTTTTTTCGATGCCAACCTAACCAGAGTGACGGGAGCGGCACAATTCAGAAAAAGTGCTCAGCTCGCCGAGAAAATGCGATTTAAGCAATAAAATTAAAAATGCTTATAAAACATAAACCAAACGTTGGAGGTGGTCATTTCTTCATGCGCAGTGAATAACTCGGCACTCTAAAGCACCCGAGAGCGTTTTTTTCGATGCCAACCTAACCAGAGTGACGGGAGCGGCACATTTCAGAAAAAGTGCTCAGCTCGCCGAGAAAATGCGATTTAAGCAATAAAACTAAAAATGCTTATAAAACATAAACCAAACGTTGGAGGTGGTCATTTCTTAATGCGCAGTAATAAACTCGGCACTCTAAAGCACCCGTGAGCGTTTTTTTCGATGCCAACCTAACCAGATTGACGGTAGCGGCACAATTCAGAAAAAGTGCTCAGCTCGCCGAGAAAATGCGATTTAAGCAATAAAATTAAAAATGCTTATAAAACATAAACCAAACGTTGGAGGTGGTCATTTCTTCATGCGCAGTGATAAACTCGGCACTCTAAAGCACCCGAGAGCGTTTTTTTCGATGCCAACCTAACCAGAGTGACGGGAGCGGCACATTTCAGAAAAAGTGCTCAGCTCGCCGAGAAAATGCGATTTAAGCAAAAAAATTAAAAATGCTTATAAAACATAAACCAAACGTTGGAGGTGGTCATTTCTTCATGCGCAGTGATAAACTCGGCACTCTAAAGCACCCGAGAGCGTTTTTTTCGATGCCAACCTAACCAGAGTGACGGGAGCGGCACAATTCAGAAAAAGTGCTCAGCTCGCCGAGAAAATGCGATTTAAGCAATAAAATTATAAATGCTTATAAAACATAAACCAAACGTTGGAGGTGGTCATTTCTTCATGCGCAGTGAATAACTCGGCACTCTAAAGCACCCGAGAGCGTTTTTTTCGATGCCAACCTAACCAGAGTGACGGGAGCGGCACATTTCAGAAAAAATGCTCAGCTCGCCGAGAAAATGCGATTTAAGCAATAAAATTAAAAATGCTTATAAAACATAAACCAAACGTTGGAGGTGGTCATTTCTTAATGCGCAGTAATACCCTCGGCACTCTAAAGCACCCGTGAGCGTTTTTTTCGATGCCAACCTAACCAGATTGACGGGAGCGGCACAATTCAGAAAAAGTGCTCAGCTCGCCGAGAAAATGCGATTTAAGCAATAAAATTAAAAATGCTTATAAAACATAAACCAAACGTTGGAGGTGGTCATTTCTTCATGCGCAGTGATAAACTCGGCACTCTAAAGCACCCGAGAGCGTTTTTTTCGATGCCAACCTAACCAGAGTGACGGGAGCGGCACATTTCAGAAAAAGTGCTCAGCTCGCCGAGAAAATGCGATTTAAGCAAAAAAATTAAAAATGCTTATAAAACATAAACCAAACGCTGGAGGTGGTCATTTCTTAATGCGCAGTAATAAACTCGGCACTCTAAAGCACCCGAGAGCGTTTTTTTCGATGCCAACCTAACCAGAGTGACGGGAGCGGCACAATTCAGAAAAAGTGCTCAGCTCGCCGAGAAAATGCGATTTAAGCAATAAAACTAAAAATGCTTATAAAACATAAACCAAACGTTGGAGGTGGTCATTTCTTAATGCGCAGTAATAAACTCGGCACTCTAAAGCACCCGAGAGCGTTGTTTTCGATGCCAACCTAACCAGAGTGACGGGAGCGGCACAATTCAGAAAAAGTGCTCAGCTCACCGAGAAAATGCGATTTAAGCAATAAAATTAAAAATGCTTATTAAACATAAACCAAACGTTGGAGGTGGTCATTTCTTCATGCGCAGTGAATAACTCGGCACTCTAAAGCACCCGTGAGCGTTTTTTTCGATGCCAACCTAACCAGAGTGACGGGACCGGCACAATTCAGAAAAAGTGCTCAGCTCGCCGAGAAAATGCGATTTAAGCAATAAAATTAAAAATGCTTATAAAACATAAACCAAACGTTGGAGGTGGTCATTTCTTCATGCGCAGTGATAAACTCGGCACTCTAAAGCACCCGAGAGCGTTTTTTTCGATGCCAACCTAACCAGAGTGACGGGAGCGGCACAATTCAGAAAAAGTGCTCAGCTCGCCGAGAAAATGCGATTTAAGCAATAAAACTAAAAATGCTTATAAAACATAAACCAAACGTTGGAGGTGGTCATTTCTTCATGCGCAGTGATAAACTCGGCACTCTAAAGCACCCGAGAGCGTTTTTTTCGATGCCAACCTAACCAGAGTGACGGGAGCGGCACAATTCAGAAAAAGTGCTCAGCTCGCCGAGAAAATGCGATTTAAGCAATAAAATTAAAAATGCTTATAAAACATAAACCAAACGTTGGAGGTGGTCATTTCTTAATGCGCAGTAATAAACTCGGCACTCTAAAGCACCCGAGAGCGTTTTTTTCGATGCCAACCTAACCAGAGTGACGGGAGCGGCACAATTCAGAAAAAGTGCTCAGCTCACCGAGAAAATGCGATTTAAGCAATAAAATAAAAAATGCTTATTAAACATAAACCAAACGTTGGAGGTGGTCATTTCTTCATGCGCAGTGAATAACTCGGCACTCTAAAGCACCCGAGAGCGTTTTTTTCGATGCCAACCTAACCAGAGTGACGGGAGCGGCACAATTCAGAAAAAGTGCTCAGCTCGCCGAGAAAATGCGATTTAAGCAATAAAATTAATAATGCTTATTAAACATAAACCAAACGTTGGAGGTGGTCATTTCTTCATGCGCAGTGACAAACTCGGCACTCTAAAGCACCCGAGAGCGTTTTTTTCGATGCCAACCTAACCAGAGTGACGGGAGCGGCACAATTCAGAAAAAGTGCTCAGCTCGCCGAGAAAATGCGATTTAAGCAATAAAATTAAAAATGCTTATAAAAAATCAACCAAACGTTGGAGGTGGTCATTTCTTCATGCGCAGTGAATAACTCGGCACTCTAAAGCACCCTAAAGCGTTTTTTTCGATGCCAACCTAATCAGAGTGACGGGAGCGGCACAATTCAGAAAAAGTGCTCAGCTCGCCGAGAAAATGCGATTTAAGCAATAAAACTAAAAATGCTTATAAAACATAAACCAAACGTTGGAGGTGGTCATTTCTTCATGCGCAGTGATAAACTCGGCACTCTAAAGCACCCGAGAGCGTTTTTTTCGATGCCAACCTAACCAGAGTGACGGGAGCGGCACAATTCAGAAAAAGTGCTCAGCTCGCCGAGAAAATGCGATTTAAGCAATAAAATTAAAAATGCTTCTAAAACATAAACCAAACGTTGGAGGTGGTCATTTCTTCATGCGCAGTGAATAACTCGGCACTCTAAAGCACCCGAGAGCGTTTTTTTCGATGCCAACCTAACCAGAGTGACGGGAGCGGCACATTTCAGAAAAAGTGCTCAGCTCGCCGAGAAAATGCGATTTAAGCAATAAAATTAAAAATGCTTATAAAACATAAACCAAACGTTGGAGGTGGTCATTTCTTAATGCGCAGTAATAAACTCGGCACTCTAAAGCACCCGTGAGCGTTTTTTTCGATGCCAACCTAACCAGATTGACGGGAGCGGCACAATTCAGAAAAAGTGCTCAGCTCGCCGAGAAAATGCGATTTAAGCAATAAAATTAAAAATGCTTATAAAACATAAACCAAACGTTGGAGGTGGTCATTTCTTCATGCGCAGTGATAAACTCGGCACTCTAAAGCACCCGAGAGCGTTTTTTTCGATGCCAACCTAACCAGAGTGACGGGAGCGGCACATTTCAGAAAAAGTGCTCAGCTCGCCGAGAAAATGCGATTTAAGCAAAAAAATTAAAAATGCTTATAAAACATAAACCAAACGTTGGAGGTGGTCATTTCTTCATGCGCAGTGATAAACTCGGCACTCTAAAGCACCCGAGAGCGTTTTTTTCGATGCCAACCTAACCAGAGTGACGGGAGCGGCACAATTCAGAAAAAGTGCTCAGCTCGCCGAGAAAATGCGATTTAAGCAATAAAATTATAAATGCTTATAAAACATAAACCAAACGTTGGAGGTGGTCATTTCTTCATGCGCAGTGAATAACTCGGCACTCTAAAGCACCCGAGAGCGTTTTTTTCGATGCCAACCTAACCAGAGTGACGGGAGCGGCACATTTCAGAAAAAGTGCTCAGCTCGCCGAGAAAATGCGATTTAAGCAATAAAATTAAAAATGCTTATAAAACATAAACCAAACGTTGGAGGTGGTCATTTCTTAATGCGCAGTAATAAACTCGGCACTCTAAAGCACCCGTGAGCGTTTTTTTCGATGCCAACCTAACCAGATTGACGGGAGCGGCACAATTCAGAAAAAGTGCTCAGCTCGCCGAGAAAATGCGATTTAAGCAATAAAATTAAAAATGCTTATAAAACATAAACCAAACGTTGGAGGTGGTCATTTCTTCATGCGCAGTGATAAACTCGGCACTCTAAAGCACCCGAGAGCGTTTTTTTCGATGCCAACCTAACCAGAGTGACGGGAGCGGCACATTTCAGAAAAAGTGCTCAGCTCGCCGAGAAAATGCGATTTAAGCAAAAAAATTAAAAATGCTTATAAAACATAAACCAAATGCTGGAGGTGGTCATTTCTTAATGCGCAGTAATAAACTCGGCACTCTAAAGCACCCGAGAGCGTTTTTTTCGATGCCAACCTAACCAGAGTGACGGGAGCGGCACATTTCAGAAAAAATGCTCAGCTCGCCGAGAAAATGCGATTTAAGCAATAAAATTAAAAATGCTTATAAAACATAAACCAAACGTTGGAGGTGGTCATTTCTTAATGCGCAGTAATAAACTCGGCACTCTAAAGCACCCGTGAGCGTTTTTTTCGATGCCAACCTAACCAAATTGACGGGAGCGGCACAATTCAGAAAAAGTGCTCAGCTCGCCGAGAAAATGCGATTTAAGCAAAAAAATTAAAAATGCTTATAAAACATAAACCAAACGTTGGAGGTGGTCATTTCTTCATGCGCAGTGATAAACTCGGCACTCTAAAGCACCCGTGAGCGTTTTTTTCGATGCCAACCTAACCAGAGTGACGGGACCGGCACAATTCAGAAAAAGTGCTCAGCTCGCCGAGAAAATGCGATTTAAGCAATAAAATTAAAAATGCTTATAAAACATAAACCAAACGTTGGAGGTGGTCATTTCTTCATGCGCAGTGATAAACTCGGCACTCTAAAGCACCCGAGAGCGTTTTTTTCGATGCCAACCTAACCAGAGTGACGGGAGCGGCACAATTCAGAAAAAGTGCTCAGCTCGCCGAGAAAATGCGATTTAAGCAATAAAACTAAAAATGCTTATAAAACATAAACCAAACGTTGGAGGTGGTCATTTCTTCATGCGCAGTGATAAACTCGGCACTCTAAAGCACCCGAGAGCGTTTTTTTCGATGCCAACCTAACCAGAGTGACGGGAGCGGCACAATTCAGAAAAAGTGCTCAGCTCGCCGAGAAAATGCGATTTAAGCAATAAAATTAAAAATGCTTATAAAACATAAACCAAACGTTGGAGGTGGTCATTTCTTCATGCGCAGTGAATAACTCGGCACTCTAAAGCACCCGAGAGCGTTTTTTTCGATGCCAACCTAACCAGAGTGACGGGAGCGGCACATTTCAGAAAAAGTGCTCAGCTCGCCGAGAAAATGCGATTTAAGCAATAAAATTAAAAATGCTTATAAAACATAAACCAAACGTTGGAGGTGGTCATTCCTTCATGCGCAGTGATAAACTCGGCACTCTAAAGCACCCGAGAGCGTTTTTTTCGATGCCAACCTAACCAGAGTGACGGGAGCGGCACAATTCAGAAAAAGTGCTCAGCTCGCCGAGAAAATGCGATTTAAGCAATAAAATTAAAAATGCTTATAAAACATAAACCAAACGTTGGAGGTGGTCATTTCTTAATGCGCAGTAATAAACTCGGCACTCTAAAGCACCCGAGAGCGTTTTTTTCGATGCCAACCTAACCAGAGTGACGGGAGCGGCACAATTCAGAAAAAGTGCTCAGCTCGCCGAGAAAATGCGATTTAAGCAATAAAATTAAAAATGCTTATAAAACATAAACCAAACGTTGGAGGTGGTCATTTCTTCATGCGCAGTGATAAACTCGGCACTCTAAAGCACCCAAGAGCGTTTTTTTCGATGCCAACCTAACCAGAGTGACGGGAGCGGCACAATTCAGAAAAAGTGCTCAGCTCGCCGAGAAAATGCGATTTAAGCAATAAAATTAAAAATGCTTATAAAACATAAACCAAACGTTGGAGGTGGTCATTTCTTAATGCGCAGTAATAAACTCGGCACTCTAAAGCACCCGAGAGCGTTTTTTTCGATGCCAACCTAACCAGAGTGACGGGAGCGGCACAATTCAGAAAAAGTGCTCAGCTCGCCGAGAAAATGCGATTTAAGCAATAAAACTAAAAATGCTTATAAAACATAAACCAAACGTTGGAGGTGGTCATTTCTTAATGCGCAGTAATAAACTCGGCACTCTAAAGCACCCGAGAGCGTTTTTTTCGATGCCAACCTAACCAGAGTGACGGGAGCGGCACAATTCAGAAAAAGTGCTCAGCTCGCCGAGAAAATGCGATTTAAGCAATAAAATTAAAAATGCTTATAAAACATCAACCAAACGTTGGAGGTGGTCATTACTTCCTGCGCAGTGATAAACTCGGCACTCTAAAGCACCCGAGAGCGTTTTTTTCGATGCCAACCTAACCAGAGTGACGGGAGCGGCACAATTCCGAAAAAGTGCTCAGCTCGCCGAGAAAATGCGATTTAAGCAATAAAATTAAAAATGCTTATAAAACATAAACCAAACGTTGGAGGTGGTCATTTCTTAATGCGCAGTAATAAACTCGGCACTCTAAAGCACCCGAGAGCGTTTTTTTCGATGCCAACCTAACCAGAGTGACGGGAGCGGCACAATTCAGAAAAAGTGCTCAGCTCGCCGAGAAAATGCGATTTAAGCAATAAAATTAAAAATGCTTATAAAACATAAACCAAACGTTGGAGGTGGTCATTTCTTAATGCGCAGTAATAAACTCGGCACTCTAAAGCACCCGAGAGCGTTTTTTTCGATGCCAACCTAACCAGAGTGACGGGAGCGGCACATTTCAGAAAAAGTGCTCAGCTCGCCGAGAAAATGCGATTTAAGCAAAAAAATTAAAAATGCTTATAAAACATAAACCAAACGTTGGAGGTGGTCATTTCTTCATGCGCAGTGATAAACTCGGCACTCTAAAGCACCCGAGAGCGTTTTTTTCGATGCCAACCTAACCAGAGTGACGGGAGCGGCACAATTCAGAAAAAGTGCTCAGCTCGCCGAGAAAATGCGATTTAAGCAATAAAATTATAAATGCTTATAAAACATAAACCAAACGTTGGAGGTGGTCATTTCTTCATGCGCAGTGAATAACTCGGCACTCTAAAGCACCCGAGAGCGTTTTTTTCGATGCCAACCTAACCAGAGTGACGGGAGCGGCACATTTCAGAAAAAGTGCTCAGCTCGCCGAGAAAATGCGATTTAAGCAATAAAATTAAAAATGCTTATAAAACATAAACCAAACGTTGGAGGTGGTCATTTCTTCATGCGCAGTGATAAACTCGGCACTCTAAAGCACCCGAGAGCGTTTTTTTCGATGCCAACCTAACCAGAGTGACGGGAGCGGCACATTTCAGAAAAAGTGCTCAGCTCGCCGAGAAAATGCGATTTAAGCAAAAAAATTAAAAATGCTTATAAAACATAAACCAAACGTTGGAGGTGGTCATTTCTTCATGCGCAGTGATAAACTCGGCACTCTAAAGCACCCGAGAGCGTTTTTTTCGATGCCAACCTAACCAGAGTGACGGGAGCGGCACAATTCAGAAAAAGTGCTCAGCTCGCCGAGAAAATGCGATTTAAGCAATAAAATTATAAATGCTTATAAAACATAAACCAAACGTTGGAGGTGGTCATTTCTTCATGCGCAGTGAATAACTCGGCACTCTAAAGCACCCGAGAGCGTTTTTTTCGATGCCAACCTAACCAGAGTGACGGGAGCGGCACATTTCAGAAAAAGTGCTCAGCTCGCCGAGAAAATGCGATTTAAGCAATAAAATTAAAAATGCTTATAAAACATAAACCAAACGTTGGAGGTGGTCATTTCTTAATGCGCAGTAATAAACTCGGCACTCTAAAGCACCCGTGAGCGTTTTTTTCGATGCCAACCTAACCAGATTGACGGGAGCGGCACAATTCAGAAAAAGTGCTCAGCTCGCCGAGAAAATGCGATTTAAGCAATAAAATTAAAAATGCTTATAAAACATAAACCAAACGTTGGAGGTGGTCATTTCTTCATGCGCAGTGATAAACTCGGCACTCTAAAGCACCCGAGAGCGTTTTTTTCGATGCCAACCTAACCAGAGTGACGGGAGCGGCACATTTCAGAAAAAGTGCTCAGCTCGCCGAGAAAATGCGATTTAAGCAAAAAAATTAAAAATGCTTATAAAACATAAACCAAATGCTGGAGGTGGTCATTTCTTAATGCGCAGTAATAAACTCGGCACTCTAAAGCACCCGAGAGCGTTTTTTTCGATGCCAACCTAACCAGAGTGACGGGAGCGGCACAATTCAGAAAAAGTGCTCAGCTCGCCGAGAAAATGCGATTTAAGCAATAAAACTAAAAATGCTTATAAAACATAAACCAAACGTTGGAGGTGGTCATTTCTTAATGCGCTGTAATAAACTCGGCACTCTAAAGCACCCGAGAGCGTTTTTTTCGATGCCAATCTAACCAGAGTGACGGGAGCGGCACAATTCAGAAAAAGTGCTCAGCTCGCCGAGAAAATGCGATTTAAGCAATAAAATTAAAAATGCTTATAAAACATAAACCAAACGCTGGAGGTGGTCATTTCTTAATGCGCAGTAATAAACTCGGCACTCTAAAGCACCCGAGAGCGTTTTTTTCGATGCCAACCTAACCAGAGTGACGGGAGCGGCACAATTCAGAAAAAGTGCTCAGCTCGCCGAGAAAATGCGATTTAAGCAATAAAACTAAAAATGCTTATAAAACATAAACCAAACGTTGGAGGTGGTCATTTCTTAATGCGCAGTAATAAACTCGGCACTCTAAAGCACCCGAGAGCGTTTTTTTCGATGCCAACCTAACCAGAGTGACGGGAGCGGCACAATTCAGAAAAAGTGCTCAGCTCACCGAGAAAATGCGATTTAAGCAATACAATTAAAAATGCTTATTAAACATAAACCAAACGTTGGAGGTGGTCATTTCTTCATGCGCAGTGAATAACTCGACACTCTAAAGCACCCGTGAGCGTTTTTTTCGATGCCAACCTAACCAGAGTGACGGGACCGGCACAATTCAGAAAAAGTGCTCAGCTCGCCGAGAAAATGCGATTTAAGCAATAAAATTAAAAATGCTTATAAAACATAAACCAAACGTTGGAGGTGGTCATTTCTTCATGCGCAGTGATAAACTCGGCACTCTAAAGCACCCGAGAGCGTTTTTTTCGATGCCAACCTAACCAGAGTGACGGGAGCGGCACAATTCAGAAAAAGTGCTCAGCTCGCCGAGAAAATGCGATTTAAGCAATAAAACTAAAAATGCTTATAAAACATAAACCAAACGTTGGAGGTGGTCATTTCTTCATGCGCAGTGATAAACTCGGCACTCTAAAGCACCCGAGAGCGTTTTTTTCGATGCCAACCTAACCAGAGTGACGGGAGCGGCACAATTCAGAAAAAGTGCTCAGCTCGCCGAGAAAATGCGATTTAAGCAATAAAATTAAAAATGCTTATAAAACATAAACCAAACGTTGGAGGTGGTCATTTCTTAATGCGCAGTAATAAACTCGGCACTCTAAAGCACCCGAGAGCGTTTTTTTCGATGCCAACCTAACCAGAGTGACGGGAGCGGCACAATTCAGAAAAAGTGCTCAGCTCGCCGAGAAAATGCGATTTAAGCAATAAAATAAAAAATGCTTATTAAACATAAACCAAACGTTGGAGGTGGTCATTTCTTCATGCGCAGTGAATAACTCGGCACTCTAAAGCACCCGAGAGCGTTTTTTTCGATGCCAACCTAACCAGAGTGACGGGAGCGGCACAATTCAGAAAAAGTGCTCAGCTCGCCGAGAAAATGCGATTTAAGCAATAAAATTAATAATGCTTATTAAACATAAACCAAACGTTGGAGGTGGTCATTTCTTCATGCGCAGTGATAAACTCGGCACTCTAAAGCACCCGAGAGCGTTTTTTTCGATGCCAACCTAAACAGAGTGACGGGAGCGGCACAATTCAGAAAAAGTGCTCAGCTCGCCGAGAAAATGCGATTTAAGCAATAAAATTAAAAATGCTTATAAAAAATCAACCAAACGTTGGAGGTGGTCATTTCTTCATGCGCAGTGAATAACTCGGCACTCTAAAGCACCCTAAAGCGTTTTTTTTCGATGCCAACCTAATCAGAGTGACGGGAGCGGCACAATTCAGAAAAAGTGCTCAGCTCGCCGAGAAAATGCGATTTAAGCAATAAAACTAAAAATGCTTATAAAACATAAACCAAACGTTGGAGGTGGTCATTTCTTCATGCGCAGTGATAAACTCGGCACTCTAAAGCACCCGAGAGCGTTTTTTTCGATGCCAACCTAACCAGAGTGACGGGAGCGGCACAATTCAGAAAAAGTGCTCAGCTCGCCGAGAAAATGCGATTTAAGCAATAAAATTAAAAATGCTTATAAAACATAAACCAAACGTTGGAGGTGGTCATTTCTTCATGCGCAGTGAATAACTCGGCACTCTAAAGCACCCGAGAGCGTTTTTTTCGATGCCAACCTAACCAGAGTGACGGGAGCGGCACATTTCAGAAAAAGTGCTCAGCTCGCCGAGAAAATGCGATTTAAGCAATACAATTAAAAATGCTTATAAAACATAAACCAAACGTTGGAGGTGGTCATTTCTTAATGCGCAGTAATAAACTCGGGACTCTAAAGCACCCGTGAGCGTTTTTTTCGATGCCAACCTAACCAGATTGACGGGAGCGGCACAATTCAGAAAAAGTGCTCAGCTCGCCGAGAAAATGCGATTTAAGCAATAAAATTAAAAATGCTTATAAAACATAAACCAAACGTTGGAGGTGGTCATTTCTTCATGCGCAGTGATAAACTCGGCACTCTAAAGCACCCGAGAGCGTTTTTTTCGATGCCAACCTAACCAGAGTGACGGGAGCGGCACATTTCAGAAAAAGTGCTCAGCTCGCCGAGAAAATGCGATTTAAGCAAAAAAATTAAAAATGCTTATAAAACATAAACCAAACGTTGGAGGTGGTCATTTCTTCATGCGCAGTGATAAACTCGGCACTCTAAAGCACCCGAGAGCGTTTTTTTCGATGCCAACCTAACCAGAGTGACGGGAGCGGCACATTTCAGAAAAAGTGCTCAGCTCGCCGAGAAAATGCGATTTAAGCAATAAAATTAAAAATGCTTATAAAACATAAACCAAACGTTGGAGGTGGTCATTTCTTAATGCGCAGTAATAAACTCGGCACTCTAAAGCACCCGTGAGCGTTTTTTTCGATGCCAACCTAACCAGATTGACGGGAGCGGCACCATTCAGAAAAAGTGCTCAGCTCGCCGAGAAAATGCGATTTAAGCAATAAAATTAAAAATGCTTATAAAACATAAACCAAACGTTGGAGGTGGTCATTTCTTCATGCGCAGTGATAAACTCGGCACTCTAAAGCACCCGAGAGCGTTTTTTTCGATGCCAACCTAACCAGAGTGACGGGAGCGGCACAATTCAGAAAAAGTGCTCAGCTCGCCGAGAAAATGCGATTTAAGCAAAAAAATTAAAAATGCTTATAAAACATAAACCAAATGCTGGAGGTGGTCATTTCTTAATGCGCAGTAATAAACTCGGCACTCTAAAGCACCCGAGAGCGTTTTTTTCGATGCCAACCTAACCAGAGTGACGGGAGCGGCACATTTCAGAAAAAGTGCTCAGCTCGCCGAGAAAATGCGATTTAAGCAATAAAATTAAAAATGCTTATAAAACATAAACCAAACGTTGGAGGTGGTCATTTCTTAATGCGCAGTAATAAACTCGGCACTCTAAAGCACCCGTGAGCGTTTTTTTCGATGCCAACCTAACCAGATTGACGGGAGCGGCACAATTCAGAAAAAGTGCTCAGCTCGCCGAGAAAATGCGATTTAAGCAAAAAAATTAAAAATGCTTATAAAACATAAACCAAACGTTGGAGGTGGTCATTTTTTCATGCGCAGTGATAAACTCGGCACTCTAAAGCACCCGTGAGCGTTTTTTTCGATGCCAACCTAACCAGAGTGACGGGACCGGCACAATTCAGAAAAAGTGCTCAGCTCGCCGAGAAAATGCGATTTAAGCAATAAAATTAAAAATGCTTATAAAACATAAACCAAACGTTGGAGGTGGTCATTTCTTCATGCGCAGTGATAAACTCGGCACTCTAAAGCACCCGAGAGCGTTTTTTTCGATGCCAACCTAACCAGAGTGACGGGAGCGGCACAATTCAGAAAAAGTGCTCAGCTCGCCGAGAAAATGCGATTTAAGCAATAAAACTAAAAATGCTTATAAAACATAAACCAAACGTTGGAGGTGGTCATTTCTTCATGCGCAGTGATAAACTCGGCACTCTAAAGCACCCGAGAGCGTTTTTTTCGATGCCAACCTAACCAGAGTGACGGGAGCGGCACAATTCAGAAAAAGTGCTCAGCTCGCCGAGAAAATGCGATTTAAGCAATAAAATTAAAAATGCTTATAAAACATAAACCAAACGTTGGAGGTGGTCATTTCTTCATGCGCAGTGAATAACTCGGCACTCTAAAGCACCCGAGAGCGTTTTTTTCGATGCCAACCTAACCAGAGTGACGGGAGCGGCACATTTCAGAAAAAGTGCTCAGCTCGCCGAGAAAATGCGATTTAAGCAATAAAATTAAAAATGCTTATAAAACATAAACCAAACGTTGGAGGTGGTCATTTCTTAATGCGCAGTAATAAACTCGGCACTCTAAAGCACCCGAGAGCGTTTTTTTCGATGCCAACCTAACCAGAGTGACGGGAGCGGCACAATTCAGAAAAAGTGCTCAGCTCGCCGAGAAAATGCGATTTAAGCAATAAAATTAAAAATGCTTATAAAACATAAACCAAACGTTGGAGGTGGTCATTTCTTAATGCGCAGTAATAAACTCGGCACTCTAAAGCACCCGAGAGCGTTTTTTTCGATGCCAACCTAACCAGAGTGACGGGAGCGGCACAATTCAGAAAAAGTGCTCAGCTCACCGAGAAAATGCGATTTAAGCAATAAAATAAAAAATGCTTATTAAACATAAACCAAACGTTGGAGGTGGTCATTTCTTCATGCGCAGTGAATAACTCGGCACTCTAAAGCACCCGAGAGCGTTTTTTTCGATGCCAACCTAACCAGAGTGACGGGAGCGGCACAATTCAGAAAAAGTGCTCAGCTCGCCGAGAAAATGCGATTTAAGCAATAAAATTAATAATGCTTATTAAACATAAACCAAACGTTGGAGGTGGTCATTTCTTCATGCGCAGTGATAAACTCGGCACTCTAAAGCACCCGAGAGCGTTTTTTTCGATGCCAACCTAACCAGAGTGACGGGAGCGGCACAATTCAGAAAAAGTGCTCAGCTCGCCGAGAAAATGCGATTTAAGCAATAAAATTAAAAATGCTTATAAAAAATCAACCAAACGTTGGAGGTGGTCATTTCTTCATGCGCAGTGAATAACTCGGCACTCTAAAGCACCCTAAAGCGTTTTTTTCGATGCCAACCTAATCAGAGTGACGGGAGCGGCACAATTCAGAAAAAGTGCTCAGCTCGCCGAGAAAATGCGATTTAAGCAATAAAACTAAAAATGCTTATAAAACATAAACCAAACGTTGGAGGTGGTCATTTCTTCATGCGCAGTGATAAACTCGGCACTCTAAAGCACCCGAGAGCGTTTTTTTCGATGCCAACCTAACCAGAGTGACGGGAGCGGCACAATTCAGAAAAAGTGCTCAGCTCGCCGAGAAAATGCGATTTAAGCAATAAAATTAAAAATGCTTATAAAACATAAACCAAACGTTGGAGGTGGTCATTTCTTCATGCGCAGTGAATAACTCGGCACTCTAAAGCACCCGAGAGCGTTTTTTTCGATGCCAACCTAACCAGAGTGACGGGAGCGGCACATTTCAGAAAAAGTGCTCAGCTCGCCGAGAAAATGCGATTTAAGCAATAAAATTAAAAATGCTTATAAAACATAAACCAAACGTTGGAGGTGGCCATTTCTTAATGCGCAGTAATAAACTCGGCACTCTAAAGCACCCGTGAGCGTTTTTTTCGATGCCAACCTAACCAGATTGACGGGAGCGGCACAATTCAGAAAAAGTGCTCAGCTCGCCGAGAAAATGCGATTTAAGCAATAAAATTAAAAATGCTTATAAAACATAAACCAAACGTTGGAGGTGGTCATTTCTTAATGCGCAGTAATAAACTCGGCACTCTAAAGCACCCGTGAGCGTTTTTTTCGATGCCAACCTAACCAGATTGACGGGAGCGGCACAATTCAGAAAAAGTGCTCAGCTCGCCGAGAAAATGCGATTTAAGCAATAAAATTAAAAATGCTTATAAAACATAAACCAAACGTTGGAGGTGGTCATTTCTTCATGCGCAGTGATAAACTCGGCACTCTAAAGCACCCGAGAGCGTTTTTTTCGATGCCAACCTAACCAGAGTGACGGGAGCGGCACAATTCAGAAAAAGTGCTCAGCTCGCCGAGAAAATGCGATTTAAGCAATAAAATTATAAATGCTTATAAAACATAAACCAAACGTTGGAGGTGGTCATTTCTTCATGCGCAGTGAATAACTCGGCACTCTAAAGCACCCGAGAGCGTTTTTTTCGATGCCAACCTAACCAGAGTGACGGGAGCGGCACATTTCAGAAAAAGTGCTCAGCTCGCCGAGAAAATGCGATTTAAGCAATAAAATTAAAAATGCTTATAAAACATAAACCAAACGTTGGAGGTGGTCATTTCTTAATGCGCAGTAATAAACTCGGCACTCTAAAGCACCCGTGAGCGTTTTTTTCGATGCCAACCTAACCAGATTGACGGGAGCGGCACCATTCAGAAAAAGTGCTCAGCTCGCCGAGAAAATGCGATTTAAGCAATAAAATTAAAAATGCTTATAAAACATAAACCAAACGTTGGAGGTGGTCATTTCTTCATGCGCAGTGATAAACTCGGCACTCTAAAGCACCCGAGAGCGTTTTTTTCGATGCCAACCTAACCAGAGTGACGGGAGCGGCACAATTCAGAAAAAGTGCTCAGCTCGCCGAGAAAATGCGATTTAAGCAAAAAAATTAAAAATGCTTATAAAACATAAACCAAATGCTGGAGGTGGTCATTTCTTAATGCGCAGTAATAAACTCGGCACTCTAAAGCACCCGAGAGCGTTTTTTTCGATGCCAACCTAACCAGAGTGACGGGAGCGGCACATTTCAGAAAAAGTGCTCAGCTCGCCGAGAAAATGCGATTTAAGCAATAAAATTAAAAATGCTTATAAAACATAAACCAAACGTTGGAGGTGGTCATTTCTTAATGCGCAGTAATAAACTCGGCACTCTAAAGCACCCGTGAGCGTTTTTTTCGATGCCAACCTAACCAGATTGACGGGAGCGGCACAATTCAGAAAAAGTGCTCAGCTCGCCGAGAAAATGCGATTTAAGCAAAAAAATTAAAAATGCTTATAAAACATAAACCAAACGTTGGAGGTGGTCATTTTTTCATGCGCAGTGATAAACTCGGCACTCTAAAGCACCCGTGAGCGTTTTTTTCGATGCCAACCTAACCAGAGTGACGGGACCGGCACAATTCAGAAAAAGTGCTCAGCTCGCCGAGAAAATGCGATTTAAGCAATAAAATTAAAAATGCTTATAAAACATAAACCAAACGTTGGAGGTGGTCATTTCTTCATGCGCAGTGATAAACTCGGCACTCTAAAGCACCCGAGAGCGTTTTTTTCGATGCCAACCTAACCAGAGTGACGGGAGCGGCACAATTCAGAAAAAGTGCTCAGCTCGCCGAGAAAATGCGATTTAAGCAATAAAACTAAAAATGCTTATAAAACATAAACCAAACGTTGGAGGTGGTCATTTCTTCATGCGCAGTGATAAACTCGGCACTCTAAAGCACCCGAGAGCGTTTTTTTCGATGCCAACCTAACCAGAGTGACGGGAGCGGCACAATTCAGAAAAAGTGCTCAGCTCGCCGAGAAAATGCGATTTAAGCAATAAAATTAAAAATGCTTATAAAACATAAACCAAACGTTGGAGGTGGTCATTTCTTCATGCGCAGTGAATAACTCGGCACTCTAAAGCACCCGAGAGCGTTTTTTTCGATGCCAACCTAACCAGAGTGACGGGAGCGGCACATTTCAGAAAAAGTGCTCAGCTCGCCGAGAAAATGCGATTTAAGCAATAAAATTAAAAATGCTTATAAAACATAAACCAAACGTTGGAGGTGGTCATTTCTTAATGCGCAGTAATAAACTCGGCACTCTAAAGCACCCGAGAGCGTTTTTTTCGATGCCAACCTAACCAGAGTGACGGGAGCGGCACAATTCAGAAAAAGTGCTCAGCTCGCCGAGAAAATGCGATTTAAGCAATAAAATTAAAAATGCTTATAAAACATAAACCAAACGTTGGAGGTGGTCATTTCTTAATGCGCAGTAATAAACTCGGCACTCTAAAGCACCCGAGAGCGTTTTTTTCGATGCCAACCTAACCAGAGTGACGGGAGCGGCACAATTCAGAAAAAGTGCTCAGCTCACCGAGAAAATGCGATTTAAGCAATAAAATAAAAAATGCTTATTAAACATAAACCAAACGTTGGAGGTGGTCATTTCTTCATGCGCAGTGAATAACTCGGCACTCTAAAGCACCCGAGAGCGTTTTTTTCGATGCCAACCTAACCAGAGTGACGGGAGCGGCACAATTCAGAAAAAGTGCTCAGCTCGCCGAGAAAATGCGATTTAAGCAATAAAATTAATAATGCTTATTAAACATAAACCAAACGTTGGAGGTGGTCATTTCTTCATGCGCAGTGATAAACTCGGCACTCTAAAGCACCCGAGAGCGTTTTTTTCGATGCCAACCTAACCAGAGTGACGGGAGCGGCACAATTCAGAAAAAGTGCTCAGCTCGCCGAGAAAATGCGATTTAAGCAATAAAATTAAAAATGCTTATAAAAAATCAACCAAACGTTGGAGGTGGTCATTTCTTCATGCGCAGTGAATAACTCGGCACTCTAAAGCACCCTAAAGCGTTTTTTTCGATGCCAACCTAATCAGAGTGACGGGAGCGGCACAATTCAGAAAAAGTGCTCAGCTCGCCGAGAAAATGCGATTTAAGCAATAAAACTAAAAATGCTTATAAAACATAAACCAAACGTTGGAGGTGGTCATTTCTTCATGCGCAGTGATAAACTCGGCACTCTAAAGCACCCGAGAGCGTTTTTTTCGATGCCAACCTAACCAGAGTGACGGGAGCGGCACAATTCAGAAAAAGTGCTCAGCTCGCCGAGAAAATGCGATTTAAGCAATAAAATTAAAAATGCTTATAAAACATAAACCAAACGTTGGAGGTGGTCATTTCTTCATGCGCAGTGAATAACTCGGCACTCTAAAGCACCCGAGAGCGTTTTTTTCGATGCCAACCTAACCAGAGTGACGGGAGCGGCACATTTCAGAAAAAGTGCTCAGCTCGCCGAGAAAATGCGATTTAAGCAATAAAATTAAAAATGCTTATAAAACATAAACCAAACGTTGGAGGTGGCCATTTCTTAATGCGCAGTAATAAACTCGGCACTCTAAAGCACCCGTGAGCGTTTTTTTCGATGCCAACCTAACCAGATTGACGGGAGCGGCACAATTCAGAAAAAGTGCTCAGCTCGCCGAGAAAATGCGATTTAAGCAATAAAATTAAAAATGCTTATAAAACATAAACCAAACGTTGGAGGTGGTCATTTCTTAATGCGCAGTAATAAACTCGGCACTCTAAAGCACCCGTGAGCGTTTTTTTCGATGCCAACCTAACCAGATTGACGGGAGCGGCACAATTCAGAAAAAGTGCTCAGCTCGCCGAGAAAATGCGATTTAAGCAATAAAATTAAAAATGCTTATAAAACATAAACCAAACGTTGGAGGTGGTCATTTCTTCATGCGCAGTGATAAACTCGGCACTCTAAAGCACCCGAGAGCGTTTTTTTCGATGCCAACCTAACCAGAGTGACGGGAGCGGCACAATTCAGAAAAAGTGCTCAGCTCGCCGAGAAAATGCGATTTAAGCAATAAAATTATAAATGCTTATAAAACATAAACCAAACGTTGGAGGTGGTCATTTCTTCATGCGCAGTGAATAACTCGGCACTCTAAAGCACCCGAGAGCGTTTTTTTCGATGCCAACCTAACCAGAGTGACGGGAGCGGCACATTTCAGAAAAAGTGCTCAGCTCGCCGAGAAAATGCGATTTAAGCAATAAAATTAAAAATGCTTATAAAACATAAACCAAACGTTGGAGGTGGTCATTTCTTAATGCGCAGTAATAAACTCGGCACTCTAAAGCACCCGTGAGCGTTTTTTTCGATGCCAACCTAACCAGATTGACGGGAGCGGCACAATTCAGAAAAAGTGCTCAGCTCGCCGAGAAAATGCGATTTAAGCAATAAAATTAAAAATGCTTATAAAACATAAACCAAACGTTGGAGGTGGTCATTTCTTCATGCGCAGTGATAAACTCGGCACTCTAAAGCACCCGAGAGCGTTTTTTTCGATGCCAACCTAAGCAGAGTGACGGGAGCGGCACATTTCAGAAAAAGTGCTCAGCTCGCCGAGAAAATGCGATTTAAGCAAAAAAATTAAAAATGCTTATAAAACATAAACCAAATGCTGGAGGTGGTCATTTCTTAATGCGCAGTAATAAACTCGGCACTCTAAAGCACCCGAGAGCGTTTTTTTCGATGCCAACCTAACCAGAGTGACGGGAGCGGCACATTTCAGAAAAAGTGCTCAGCTCGCCGAGAAAATGCGATTTAAGCAATAAAATTAAAAATGCTTATAAAACATAAACCAAACGTTGGAGGTGGTCATTTCTTAATGCGCAGTAATAAACTCGGCACTCTAAAGCACCCGTGAGCGTTTTTTTCGATGCCAACCTAACCAGATTGACGGGAGCGGCACAATTCAGAAAAAGTGCTCAGCTCGCCGAGAAAATGCGATTTAAGCAAAAAAATTAAAAATGCTTATAAAACATAAACCAAACGTTGGAGGTGGTCATTTCTTCATGCGCAGTGATAAACTCGGCACTCTAAAGCACCCGTGAGCGTTTTTTTCGATGCCAACCTAACCAGAGTGACGGGACCGGCACAATTCAGAAAAAGTGCTCAGCTCGCCGAGAAAATGCGATTTAAGCAATAAAATTAAAAATGCTTATAAAACATAAACCAAACGTTGGAGGTGGTCATTTCTTCATGCGCAGTGATAAACTCGGCACTCTAAAGCACCCGAGAGCGTTTTTTTCGATGCCAACCTAACCAGAGTGACGGGAGCGGCACAATTCAGAAAAAGTGCTCAGCTCGCCGAGAAAATGCGATTTAAGCAATAAAACTAAAAATGCTTATAAAACATAAACCAAACGTTGGAGGTGGTCATTTCTTCATGCGCAGTGATAAACTCGGCACTCTAAAGCACCCGAGAGCGTTTTTTTCGATGCCAACCTAACCAGAGTGACGGGAGCGGCACAATTCAGAAAAAGTGCTCAGCTCGCCGAGAAAATGCGATTTAAGCAATAAAATTAAAAATGCTTATAAAACATAAACCAAACGTTGGAGGTGGTCATTTCTTCATGCGCAGTGAATAACTCAGCACTCTAAAGCACCCGAGAGCGTTTTTTTCGATGCCAACCTAACCAGAGTGACGGGAGCGGCACATTTCAGAAAAAGTGCTCAGCTCGCCGAGAAAATGCGATTTAAGCAATAAAATTAAAAATGCTTATAAAACATAAACCAAACGTTGGAGGTGGTCATTTCTTAATGCGCAGTAATAAACTCGGCACTCTAAAGCACCCGTGAGCGTTTTTTTCGATGCCAACCTAACCAGATTGACGGGAGCGGCACAATTCAGAAAAAGTGCTCAGCTCGCCGAGAAAATGCGATTGAAGCAATAAAATTAAAAATGCTTATAAAACATAAACCAAACGTTGGAGGTGGTCATTTCTTCATGCACAGTGATAAACTCGGCACTCTAAAGCACCCGAGAGCGTTTTTTTCGATGCCAACCTAACCAGAGTGACGGGAGCGGCACAATTCAGAAAAAGTGCTCAGCTCGCCGAGAAAATGCGATTTAAGCAATAAAATTAAAAATGCTTATAAAACATAAACCAAACGTTGGAGGTGGTCATTTCTTCATGCGCAGTGATAAACTCGGCACTCTAAAGCACCCGAGAGCGTTTTTTTCGATGCCAACCTAACCAGAGTGACGGGAGCGGCACAATTCAGAAAAAGTGCTCAGCTCGCCGAGAAAATGCGATTTAAGCAATAAAATTAAAAATGCTTATAAAACATAAACCAAACGTTGGAGGTGGTCATTTCTTCATGCGCAGTGAATAACTTGGCACTCTAAAGCACCCGAGAGCGTTTTTTTCGATGCCAACCTAACCAGAGTGACGGGAGCGGCACATTTCAGAAAAAGTCCTCAGCTCGCCGAGAAAATGCGATTTAAGCAATAAAACTAAAAATGCTTATAAAACATAAACCAAACGTTGGAGGTGGTCATTTCTTCATGCGCAGTGAATAACTCGGCACTCTAAAGCACCCGAGAGCGTTTTTTTCGATGCCAACCTAACCAGAGTGACGGGAGCGGCACAATTCAGAAAAAGTGCTCAGCTCGCCGAGAAAATGCGATTTAAGCAATAAAATTAAAAATGCTTATAAAACATCAACCAAACGTTAGAGGTGGTCATTACTTCCTGCGCAGTGATAAACTCGGCACTCTAAAGCACCCGAGAGCGTTTTTTTCGATGCCAACCTAACCAGAGTGACGGGAGCGGCACAATTCCGAAAAAGTGCTCAGCTCGCCGAGAAAATGCGATTTAAGCAATAAAATTAAAAATGCTTATAAAAAATCAACCAAACGTTGGAGGTGGTCATTTCTTCATGCGCAGTGAATAACTCGGCACTCTAAAGCACCCTAAAGCGTTTTTTTCGATGCCAACCTAATCAGAGTGACGGGAGCGGCACAATTCAGAAAAAGTGCTCAGCTCGCCGAGAAAATGCGATTTAAGCAATAAAACTAAAAATGCTTATAAAACATAAACCAAACGTTGGAGGTGGTCATTTCTTCATGCGCAGTGATAAACTCGGCACTCTAAAGCACCCGAGAGCGTTTTTTTCGATGCCAACCTAACCAGAGTGACGGGAGCGGCACAATTCAGAAAAAGTGCTCAGCTCGCCGAGAAAATGCGATTTAAGCAATAAAATTAAAAATGCTTATAAAACATAAACCAAACGTTGGAGGTGGTCATTTCTTCATGCGCAGTGAATAACTCGGCACTCTAAAGCACCCGAGAGCGTTTTTTTCGATGCCAACCTAACCAGAGTGACGGGAGCGGCACATTTCAGAAAAAGTGCTCAGCTCGCCGAGAAAATGCGATTTAAGCAATAAAATTAAAAATGCTTATAAAACATAAACCAAACGTTGGAGGTGGTCATTTCTTAATGCGCAGTAATAAACTCGGCACTCTAAAGCACCCGTGAGCGTTTTTTTCGATGCCAACCTAACCAGATTGACGGGAGCGGCACAATTCAGAAAAAGTGCTCAGCTCGCCGAGAAAATGCGATTTAAGCAATAAAATTAAAAATGCTTATAAAACATAAACCAAACGTTGGAGGTGGTCATTTCTTCATGCGCAGTGATAAACTCGGCACTCTAAAGCACCCGAGAGCGTTTTTTTCGATGCCAACCTAACCAGAGTGACGGGAGCGGCACATTTCAGAAAAAGTGCTCAGCTCGCCGAGAAAATGCGATTTAAGCAAAAAAATTAAAAATGCTTATAAAACATAAACCAAACGTTGGAGGTGGTCATTTCTTCATGCGCAGTGATAAACTCGGCACTCTAAAGCACCCGAGAGCGTTTTTTTCGATGCCAACCTAACCAGAGTGACGGGAGCGGCACAATTCAGAAAAAGTGCTCAGCTCGCCGAGAAAATGCGATTTAAGCAATAAAATTATAAATGCTTATAAAACATAAACCAAACGTTGGAGGTGGTCATTTCTTCATGCGCAGTGAATAACTCGGCACTCTAAAGCACCCGAGAGCGTTTTTTTCGATGCCAACCTAACCAGAGTGACGGGAGCGGCACATTTCAGAAAAAGTGCTCAGCTCGCCGAGAAAATGCGATTTAAGCAATAAAATTAAAAATGCTTATAAAACATAAACCAAACGTTGGAGGTGGTCATTTCTTAATGCGCAGTAATAAACTCGGCACTCTAAAGCACCCGTGAGCGTTTTTTTCGATGCCAACCTAACCAGATTGACGGGAGCGGCACAATTCAGAAAAAGTGCTCAGCTCGCCGAGAAAATGCGATTTAAGCAATAAAATTAAAAATGCTTATAAAACATAAACCAAACGTTGGAGGTGGTCATTTCTTCATGCGCAGTGATAAACTCGGCACTCTAAAGCACCCGAGAGCGTTTTTTTCGATGCCAACCTAACCAGAGTGACGGGAGCGGCACATTTCAGAAAAAGTGCTCAGCTCGCCGAGAAAATGCGATTTAAGCAAAAAAATTAAAAATGCTTATAAAACATAAACCAAACGTTGGAGGTGGTCATTTCTTCATGCGCAGTGATAAACTCGGCACTCTAAAGCACCCGAGAGCGTTTTTTTCGATGCCAACCTAACCAGAGTGACGGGAGCGGCACAATTCAGAAAAAGTGCTCAGCTCGCCGAGAAAATGCGATTTAAGCAATAAAATTATAAATGCTTATAAAACATAAACCAAACGTTGGAGGTGGTCATTTCTTCATGCGCAGTGAATAACTCGGCACTCTAAAGCACCCGAGAGCGTTTTTTTCGATGCCAACCTAACCAGAGTGACGGGAGCGGCACATTTCAGAAAAAGTGCTCAGCTCGCCGAGAAAATGCGATTTAAGCAATAAAATTAAAAATGCTTATAAAACATAAACCAAACGTTGGAGGTGGTCATTTCTTAATGCGCAGTAATAAACTCGGCACTCTAAAGCACCCGTGAGCGTTTTTTTCGATGCCAACCTAACCAGATTGACGGGAGCGGCACAATTCAGAAAAAGTGCTCAGCTCGCCGAGAAAATGCGATTTAAGCAATAAAATTAAAAATGCTTATAAAACATAAACCAAACGTTGGAGGTGGTCATTTCTTCATGCGCAGTGATAAACTCGGCACTCTAAAGCACCCGAGAGCGTTTTTTTCGATGCCAACCTAACCAGAGTGACGGGAGCGGCACATTTCAGAAAAAGTGCTCAGCTCGCCGAGAAAATGCGATTTAAGCAAAAAAATTAAAAATGCTTATAAAACATAAACCAAATGCTGGAGGTGGTCATTTCTTAATGCGCAGTAATAAACTCGGCACTCTAAAGCACCCGAGAGCGTTTTTTTCGATGCCAACCTAACCAGAGTGACGGGAGCGGCACATTTCAGAAAAAGTGCTCAGCTCGCCGAGAAAATGCGATTTAAGCAATAAAATTAAAAATGCTTATAAAACATAAACCAAACGTTGGAGGTGGTCATTTCTTAATGCGCAGTAATAAACTCGGCACTCTAAAGCACCCGTGAGCGTTTTTTTCGATGCCAACCTAACCAGATTGACGGGAGCGGCACAATTCAGAAAAAGTGCTCAGCTCGCCGAGAAAATGCGATTTAAGCAAAAAAATTAAAAATGCTTATAAAACATAAACCAAACGTTGGAGGTGGTCATTTCTTCATGCGCAGTGATAAACTCGGCACTCTAAAGCACCCGTGAGCGTTTTTTTCGATGCCAACCTAACCAGAGTGACGGGACCGGCACAATTCAGAAAAAGTGCTCAGCTCGCCGAGAAAATGCGATTTAAGCAATAAAACTAAAAATGCTTATAAAACATAAACCAAACGTTGGAGGTGGTCATTTCTTCATGCGCAGTGATAAACTCGGCACTCTAAAGCACCCGAGAGCGTTTTTTTCGATGCCAACCTAACCAGAGTGACGGGAGCGGCACAATTCAGAAAAAGTGCTCAGCTCGCCGAGAAAATGCGATTTAAGCAATAAAATTAAAAATGCTTATAAAACATAAACCAAACGTTGGAGGTGGTCATTTCTTCATGCGCAGTGAATAACTCGGCACTCTAAAGCACCCGAGAGCGTTTTTTTCGATGCCAACCTAACCAGAGTGACGGGAGCGGCACATTTCAGAAAAAGTGCTCAGCTCGCCGAGAAAATGCGATTTAAGCAATAAAATTAAAAATGCTTATAAAACATAAACCAAACGTTGGAGGTGGTCATTTCTTAATGCGCAGTAATAAACTCGGCACTCTAAAGCACCCGTGAGCGTTTTTTTCGATGCCAACCTAACCAGATTGACGGGAGCGGCACAATTCAGAAAAAGTGCTCAGCTCGCCGAGAAAATGCGATTTAAGCAATAAAATTAAAAATGCTTATAAAACATAAACCAAACGTTGGAGGTGGTCATTTCTTCATGCACAGTGATAAACTCGGCACTCTAAAGCACCCGAGAGCGTTTTTTTCGATGCCAACCTAACCAGAGTGACGGGAGCGGCACAATTCAGAAAAAGTGCTCAGCTCGCCGAGAAAATGCGATTTAAGCAATAAAATTAAAAATGCTTATAAAACATAAACCAAACGTTGGAGGTGGTCATTTCTTCATGCGCAGTGATAAACTCGGCACTCTAAAGCACCCGAGAGCGTTTTTTTCGATGCCAACCTAACCAGAGTGACGGGAGCGGCACAATTCAGAAAAAGTGCTCAGCTCGCCGAGAAAATGCGATTTAAGCAATAAAATTAAAAATGCTTATAAAACATAAACCAAACGTTGGAGGTGGTCATTTCTTCATGCGCAGTGAATAACTTGGCACTCTAAAGCACCCGAGAGCGTTTTTTTCGATGCCAACCTAACCAGAGTGACGGGAGCGGCACATTTCAGAAAAAGTGCTCAGCTCGCCGAGAAAATGCGATTTAAGCAATAAAATTAAAAATGCTTATAAAACATAAACCAAACGTTGGAGGTGGTCATTCCTTCATGCGCAGTGATAAACTCGGCACTCTAAAGCACCCGAGAGCGTTTTTTTCGATGCCAACCTAACCAGAGTGACGGGAGCGGCACAATTCAGAAAAAGTGCTCAGCTCGCCGAGAAAATGCGATTTAAGCAATAAAATTAAAAATGCTTATAAAACATAAACCAAACGTTGGAGGTGGTCATTTCTTAATGCGCAGTAATAAACTCGGCACTCTAAAGCACCCGAGAGCGTTTTTTTCGATGCCAACCTAACCAGAGTGACGGGAGCGGCACAATTCAGAAAAAGTGCTCAGCTCGCCGAGAAAATGCGATTTAAGCAATAAAATTAAAAATGCTTATAAAACATAAACCAAACGTTGGAGGTGGTCATTTCTTCATGCGCAGTGATAAACTCGGCACTCTAAAGCACCCAAGAGCGTTTTTTTCGATGCCAACCTAACCAGAGTGACGGGAGCGGCACAATTCAGAAAAAGTGCTCAGCTCGCCGAGAAAATGCGATTTAAGCAATAAAATTAAAAATGCTTATAAAACATAAACCAAACGTTGGAGGTGGTCATTTCTTAATGCGCAGTAATAAACTCGGCACTCTAAAGCACCCGAGAGCGTTTTTTTCGATGCCAACCTAACCAGAGTGACGGGAGCGGCACAATTCAGAAAAAGTGCTCAGCTCGCCGAGAAAATGCGATTTAAGCAATAAAACTAAAAATGCTTATAAAACATAAACCAAACGTTGGAGGTGGTCATTTCTTCATGCGCAGTAATAAACTCGGCACTCTAAAGCACCCGAGAGCGTTTTTTTCGATGCCAACCTAACCAGAGTGACGGGAGCGGCACAATTCAGAAAAAGTGCTCAGCTCGCCGAGAAAATGCGATTTAAGCAATAAAATTAAAAATGCTTATAAAACATCAACCAAACGTTGGAGGTGGTCATTACTTCCTGCGCAGTGATAAACTCGGCACTCTAAAGCACCCGAGAGCGTTTTTTTCGATGCCAACCTAACCAGAGTGACGGGAGCGGCACAATTCAGAAAAAGTGCTCAGCTCGCCGAGAAAATGCGATTTAAGCAATAAAATTAAAAATGCTTATAAAACATAAACCAAACGTTGGAGGTGGTCATTTCTTAATGCGCAGTAATAAACTCGGCACTCTAAAGCACCCGAGAGCGTTTTTTTCGATGCCAACCTAACCAGAGTGACGGGAGCGGCACAATTCAGAAAAAGTGCTCAGCTCGCCGAGAAAATGCGATTTAAGCAATAAAATTAAAAATGCTTATAAAACATAAACCAAACGTTGGAGGTGGTCATTTCTTAATGCGCAGTAATAAACTCGGCACTCTAAAGCACCCGAGAGCGTTTTTTTCGATGCCAACCTAACCAGAGTGACGGGAGCGGCACAATTCAGAAAAAGTGCTCAGCTCGCCGAGAAAATGCGATTTAAGCAATAAAATAAAAAATGCTTATTAAACATAAACCAAACGTTGGAGGTGGTCATTTCTTCATGCGCAGTGATAAACTCGGCACTCTAAAGCACCCGAGAGCGTTTTTTTCGATGCCAACCTAACCAGAGTGACGGGAGCGGCACAATTCAGAAAAAGTGCTCAGCTCGCCGAGAAAATGCGATTTAAGCAATAAAATTAAAAATGCTTATAAAACATCAACCAAACGTTGGAGGTGGTCATTTCTTCATGCGCAGTGAATAACTCGGCACTCTAAAGCACCCTAAAGCGTTTTTTTCGATGCCAACCTAACCAGAGTGACGGGAGCGGCACAATTCAGAAAAAGTGCTCAGCTCGCCGAGAAAATGCGATTTAAGCAATAAAACTAAAAATGCTTATAAAACATAAACCAAACGTTGGAGGTGGTCATTTCTTCATACGCAGTGATAAACTCGGCACTCTAAAGCACCCGAGAGCGTTTTTTTCGATGCCAACCTAACCAGAGTGACGGGAGCGGCACAATTCAGAAAAAGTGCTCAGCTCGCCGAGAAAATGCGATTTAAGCAATAAAATTAAAAATGCTTATAAAACATAAACCAAACGTTGGAGGTGGTCATTTCTTCATGCGCAAGTGAATAACTCGGCACTCTAAAGCACCCGAGAGCGTTTTTTTCGATGCCAACCTAACCAGAGTGACGGGAGCGGCACATTTCAGAAAAAGTGCTCAGCTCGCCGAGAAAATGCGATTTAAGCAATAAAATTAAAAATGCTTATAAAACATAAACCAAACGTTGGAGGTGGTCATTTCTTAATGCGCAGTAATAAACTCGGCACTCTAAAGCACCCGTGAGCGTTTTTTTCGATGCCAACCTAACCAGATTGACGGGAGCGGCACAATTCAGAAAAAGTGCTCAGCTCGCCGAGAAAATGCGATTTAAGCAATAAAATTAAAAATGCTTATAAAACATAAACCAAACGTTGGAGGTGGTCGATTCTTCATGCGCAGTGATAAACTCGGCACTCTAAAGCACCCGAGAGCGTTTTTTTCGATGCCAACCTAACCAGAGTGACGGGAGCGGCACATTTCAGAAAAAGTGCTCAGCTCGCCGAGAAAATGCGATTTAAGCAAAAAAATTAAAAATGCTTATAAAACATAAACCAAACGTTGGAGGTGGTCATTTCTTCATGCGCAGTGATAAACTCGGCACTCTAAAGCACCCGAGAGCGTTTTTTTCGATGCCAACCTAACCAGAGTGACGGGAGCGGCACAATTCAGAAAAAGTGCTCAGCTCGCCGAGAAAATGCGATTTAAGCAATAAAATTATAAATGCTTATAAAACATAAACCAAACGTTGGAGGTGGTCATTTCTTCATGCGCAGTGAATAACTCGGCACTCTAAAGCACCCGAGAGCGTTTTTTTCGATGCCAACCTAACCAGAGTGACGGGAGCGGCACATTTCAGAAAAAGTGCTCAGCTCGCCGAGAAAATGCGATTTAAGCAATAAAATTAAAAATGCTTATAAAACATAAACCAAACGTTGGAGGTGGTCATTTCTTAATGCGCAGTAATAAACTCGGCACTCTAAAGCACCCGTGAGCGTTTTTTTCGATGCCAACCTAACCAGATTGACGGGAGCGGCACAATTCAGAAAAAGTGCTCAGCTCGCCGAGAAAATGCGATTTAAGCAATAAAATTAAAAATGCTTATAAAACATAAACCAAACGTTGGAGGTGGTCATTTCTTCATGCGCAGTGATAAACTCGGCACTCTAAAGCACCCGAGAGCGTTTTTTTCGATGCCAACCTAACCAGAGTGACGGGAGCGGCACATTTCAGAAAAAGTGCTCAGCTCGCCGAGAAAATGCGATTTAAGCAAAAAAATTAAAAATGCTTATAAAACATAAACCAAATGCTGGAGGTGGTCATTTCTTAATGCGCAGTAATAAACTCGGCACTCTAAAGCACCCGAGAGCGTTTTTTTCGATGCCAACCTAACCAGAGTGACGGGAGCGGCACATTTCAGAAAAAGTGCTCAGCTCGCCGAGAAAATGCGATTTAAGCAATAAAATTAAAAATGCTTATAAAACATAAACCAAACGTTGGAGGTGGTCATTTCTTAATGCGCAGTAATAAACTCGGCACTCTAAAGCACCCGTGAGCGTTTTTTTCGATGCCAACCTAACCAGATTGACGGGAGCGGCACAATTCAGAAAAAGTGCTCAGCTCGCCGAGAAAATGCGATTTAAGCAAAAAAATTAAAAATGCTTATAAAACATAAACCAAACGTTGGAGGTGGTCATTTCTTCACGCGCAGTGATAAACTCGGCACTCTAAAGCACCCGTGAGCGTTTTTTTCGATGCCAACCTAACCAGAGTGACGGGACCGGCACAATTCAGAAAAAGTGCTCAGCTCGCCGAGAAAATGCGATTTAAGCAATAAAATTAAAAATGCTTATAAAACATAAACCAAACGTTGGAGGTGGTCATTTCTTCATGCGCAGTGATAAACTCGGCACTCTAAAGCACCCGAGAGCGTTTTTTTCGATGCCAACCTAACCAGAGTGACGGGAGCGGCACAATTCAGAAAAAGTGCTCAGCTCGCCGAGAAAATGCGATTTAAGCAATAAAACTAAAAATGCTTATAAAACATAAACCAAACGTTGGAGGTGGTCATTTCTTCATGCGCAGTGATAAACTCGGCACTCTAAAGCACCCGAGAGCGTTTTTTTCGATGCCAACCTAACCAGAGTGACGGGAGCGGCACAATTCAGAAAAAGTGCTCAGCTCGCCGAGAAAATGCGATTTAAGCAATAAAATTAAAAATGCTTATAAAACATAAACCAAACGTTGGAGGTGGTCATTTCTTCATGCGCAGTGAATAACTCGGCACTCTAAAGCACCCGAGAGCGTTTTTTTCGATGCCAACCTAACCAGAGTGACGGGAGCGGCACATTTCAGAAAAAGTGCTCAGCTCGCCGAGAAAATGCGATTTAAGCAATAAAATTAAAAATGCTTATAAAACATAAACCAAACGTTGGAGGTGGTCATTTCTTAATGCGCAGTAATAAACTCGGCACTCTAAAGCACCCGTGAGCGTTTTTTTCGATGCCAACCTAACCAGATTGACGGGAGCGGCACAATTCAGAAAAAGTGCTCAGCTCGCCGAGAAAATGCGATTTAAGCAATAAAATTAAAAATGCTTATAAAACATAAACCAAACGTTGGAGGTGGTCATTTCTTCATGCGCAGTGATAAACTCGGCACTCTAAAGCACCCGAGAGCGTTTTTTTCGATGCCAACCTAACCAGAGTGACGGGAGCGGCACAATTCAGAAAAAGTGCTCAGCTCGCCGAGAAAATGCGATTTAAGCAATAAAATTAAAAATGCTTATAAAACATAAACCAAACGTTGGAGGTGGTCATTTCTTCATGCGCAGTGAATAACTCGGCACTCTAAAGCACCCGAGAGCGTTTTTTTCGATGCCAACCTAACCAGAGTGACGGGAGCGGCACAATTCAGAAAAAGTGCTCAGCTCGCCGAGAAAATGCGATTTAAGCAATAAAATTAAAAATGCTTATAAAACATAAACCAAACGTTGGAGGTGGTCATTTCTTCATGCGCAGTGAATAACTTGGCACTCTAAAGCACCCGAGAGCGTTTTTTTCGATGCCAACCTAACCAGAGTGACGGGAGCGGCACATTTCAGAAAAAGTGCTCAGCTCGCCGAGAAAATGCGATTTAAGCAATAAAATTAAAAATGCTTATAAAACATAAACCAAACGTTGGAGGTGGTCATTCCTTCATGCGCAGTGATAAACTCGGCACTCTAAAGCACCCGAGAGCGTTTTTTTCGATGCCAACCTAACCAGAGTGACGGGAGCGGCACAATTCAGAAAAAGTGCTCAGCTCAAAGAGAAAATGCGATTTAAGCAATAAAATTAAAAATGCTTATAAAACATAAACCAAACGTTGGAGGTGGTCATTTCTTAATGCGCAGTAATAAACTCGGCACTCTAAAGCACCCGAGAGCGTTTTTTTCGATGCCAACCTAACCAGAGTGACGGGAGCGGCACAATTCAGAAAAAGTGCTCAGCTCGCCGAGAAAATGCGATTTAAGCAATAAAATTAAAAATGCTTATAAAACATAAACCAAACGTTGGAGGTGGTCATTTCTTCATGCGCAGTGAATAACTCGGCACTCTAAAGCACCCGAGAGCGTTTTTTTCGATGCCAACCTAACCAGAGTGACGGGAGCGGCACAATTCAGAAAAAGTGCTCAGCTCAAAGAGAAAATGCGATTTAAGCAATAAAATTAAAAATGCTTATAAAACATAAACCAAACGTTGGAGGTGGTCATTTCTTAATGCGCAGTAATAAACTCGGCACTCTAAAGCACCCGAGAGCGTTTTTTTCGATGCCAACCTAACCAGAGTGACGGGAGCGGCACAATTCAGAAAAAGTGCTCAGCTCGCCGAGAAAATGCGATTTAAGCAATAAAATTAAAAATGCTTATAAAACATCAACCAAACGTTGGAGGTGGTCATTACTTCCTGCGCAGTGATAAACTCGGCACTCTAAAGCACCCGAGAGCGTTTTTTTCGATGCCAACCTAACCAGAGTGACGGGAGCGGCACAATTCCGAAAAAGTGCTCAGCTCGCCGAGAAAATGCGATTTAAGCAATAAAATTAAAAATGCTTATAAAACATCAACCAAACGTTGGAGGTGGTCATTTCTTCATGCGCAGTGAATAACTCGGCACTCTAAAGCACCCTAAAGCGTTTTTTTCGATGCCAACCTAACCAGAGTGACGGGAGCGGCACAATTCAGAAAAAGTGCTCAGCTCGCCGAGAAAATGCGATTTAAGCAATAAAACTAAAAATGCTTATAAAACATAAACCAAACGTTGGAGGTGGTCATTTCTTCATGCGCAGTGATAAACTCGGCACTCTAAAGCACCCGAGAGCGTTTTTTTCGATGCCAACCTAACCAGAGTGACGGGAGCGGCACAATTCAGAAAAAGTGCTCAGCTCGCCGAGAAAATGCGATTTAAGCAATAAAATTAAAAATGCTTATAAAACATAAACCAAACGTTGGAGGTGGTCATTTCTTCATGCGCAGTGAATAACTCGGCACTCTAAAGCACCCGAGAGCGTTTTTTTCGATGCCAACCTAACCAGAGTGACGGGAGCGGCACATTTCAGAAAAAGTGCTCAGCTCGCCGAGAAAATGCGATTTAAGCAATAAAATTAAAAATGCTTATAAAACATAAACCAAACGTTGGAGGTGGTCATTTCTTAATGCGCAGTAATAAACTCGGCACTCTAAAGCACCCGTGAGCGTTTTTTTCGATGCCAACCTAACCAGATTGACGGGAGCGGCACAATTCAGAAAAAGTGCTCAGCTCGCCGAGAAAATGCGATTTAAGCAATAAAATTAAAAATGCTTATAAAACATAAACCAAACGTTGGAGGTGGTCATTTCTTCATGCGCAGTGATAAACTCGGCACTCTAAAGCACCCGAGAGCGTTTTTTTCGATGCCAACCTAACCAGAGTGACGGGAGCGGCACATTTCAGAAAAAGTGCTCAGCTCGCCGAGAAAATGCGATTTAAGCAAAAAAATTAAAAATGCTTATAAAACATAAACCAAACGTTGGAGGTGGTCATTTCTTCATGCGCAGTGATAAACTCGGCACTCTAAAGCACCCGAGAGCGTTTTTTTCGATGCCAACCTAACCAGAGTGACGGGAGCGGCACAATTCAGAAAAAGTGCTCAGCTCGCCGAGAAAATGCGATTTAAGCAATAAAATTATAAATGCTTATAAAACATAAACCAAACGTTGGAGGTGTTCATTTCTTCATGCGCAGTGAATAACTCGGCACTCTAAAGCACCCGAGAGCGTATTTTCGATGCCAACCTAACCAGAGTGACGGGAGCGGCACATTTCAGAAAAAGTGCTCAGCTCGCCGAGAAAATGCGATTTAAGCAATAAAATTAAAAATGCTTATAAAACATAAACCAAACGTTGGAGGTGGTCATTTCTTAATGCGCAGTAATAAACTCGGCACTCTAAAGCACCCGTGAGCGTTTTTTTCGATGCCAACCTAACCAGATTGACGGGAGCGGCACAATTCAGAAAAAGTGCTCAGCTCGCCGAGAAAATGCGATTTAAGCAATAAAATTAAAAATGCTTATAAAACATAAACCAAACGTTGGAGGTGGTCATTTCTTCATGCGCAGTGATAAACTCGGCACTCTAAAGCACCCGAGAGCGTTTTTTTCGATGCCAACCTAACCAGAGTGACGGGAGCGGCACATTTCAGAAAAAGTGCTCAGCTCGCCGAGAAAATGCGATTTAAGCAAAAAAATTAAAAATGCTTATAAAACATAAACCAAATGCTGGAGGTGGTCATTTCTTAATGCGCAGTAATAAACTCGGCACTCTAAAGCACCCGAGAGCGTTTTTTTCGATGCCAACCTAACCAGAGTGACGGGAGCGGCACATTTCAGAAAAAGTGCTCAGCTCGCCGAGAAAATGCGATTTAAGCAATAAAATTAAAAATGCTTATAAAACATAAACCAAACGTTGGAGGTGGTCATTTCTTAATGCGCAGTAATAAACTCGGCACTCTAAAGCACCCGTGAGCGTTTTTTTCGATGCCAACCTAACCAGATTGACGGGAGCGGCACAATTCAGAAAAAGTGCTCAGCTCGCCGAGAAAATGCGATTTAAGCAAAAAAATTAAAAATGCTTATAAAACATAAACCAAACGTTGGAGGTGGTCATTTCTTCATGCGCAGTGATAAACTCGGCACTCTAAAGCACCCGTGAGCGTTTTTTTCGATGCCAACCTAACCAGAGTGACGGGACCGGCACAATTCAGAAAAAGTGCTCAGCTCGCCGAGAAAATGCGATTTAAGCAATAAAATTAAAAATGCTTATAAAACATAAACCAAACGTTGGAGGTGGTCATTTCTTCATGCGCAGTGATAAACTCGGCACTCTAAAGCACCCGAGAGCGTTTTTTTCGATGCCAACCTAACCAGAGTGACGGGAGCGGCACAATTCAGAAAAAGTGCTCAGCTCGCCGAGAAAATGCGATTTAAGCAATAAAACTAAAAATGCTTATAAAACATAAACCAAACGTTGGAGGTGGTCATTTCTTCATGCGCAGTGATAAACTCGGCACTCTAAAGCACCCGAGAGCGTTTTTTTCGATGCCAACCTAACCAGAGTGACGGGAGCGGCACAATTCAGAAAAAGTGCTCAGCTCGCCGAGAAAATGCGATTTAAGCAATAAAATTAAAAATGCTTATAAAACATAAACCAAACGTTGGAGGTGGTCATTTCTTCATGCGCAGTGAATAACTCGGCACTCTAAAGCACCCGAGAGCGTTTTTTTCGATGCCAACCTAACCAGAGTGACGGGAGCGGCACATTTCAGAAAAAGTGCTCAGCTCGCCGAGAAAATGCGATTTAAGCAATAAATTTAAAAATGCTTATAAAACATAAACCAAACGTTGGAGGTGGTCATTTCTTAATGCGCAGTAATAAACTCGGCACTCTAAAGCACCCGTGAGCGTTTTTTTCGATGCCAACCTAACCAGATTGACGGGAGCGGCACAATTCAGAAAAAGTGCTCAGCTCGCCGAGAAAATGCGATTTAAGCAATAAAATTAAAAATGCTTATAAAACATAAACCAAACGTTGGAGGTGGTCATTTCTTCATGCGCAGTGATAAACTCGGCACTCTAAAGCACCCGAGAGCGTTTTTTTCGATGCCAACCTAACCAGAGTGACGGGAGCGGCACAATTCAGAAAAAGTGCTCAGCTCGCCGAGAAAATGCGATTTAAGCAATAAAATTAAAAATGCTTATAAAACATAAACCAAACGTTGGAGGTGGTCATTTCTTCATGCGCAGTGAATAACTTGGCACTCTAAAGCACCCGAGAGCGTTTTTTTCGATGCCAACCTAACCAGAGTGACGGGAGCGGCACATTTCAGAAAAAGTGCTCAGCTCGCCGAGAAAATGCGATTTAAGCAATAAAATTAAAAATGCTTATAAAACATAAACCAAACGTTGGAGGTGGTCATTCCTTCATGCGCAGTGATAAACTCGGCACTCTAAAGCACCCGAGAGCGTTTTTTTCGATGCCAACCTAACCAGAGTGACGGGAGCGGCACAATTCAGAAAAAGTGCTCAGCTCGCCGAGAAAATGCGATTTAAGCAATAAAATTAAAAATGCTTATAAAACATAAACCAAACGTTGGAGGTGGTCATTTCTTAATGCGCAGTAATAAACTCGGCACTCTAAAGCACCCGAGAGCGTTTTTTTCGATGCCAACCTAACCAGAGTGACGGGAGCGGCACAATTCAGAAAAAGTGCTCAGCTCGCCGAGAAAATGCGATTTAAGCAATAAAATTAAAAATGCTTATAAAACATAAACCAAACGTTGGAGGTGGTCATTTCTTCATGCGCAGTGAATAACTCGGCACTCTAAAGCACCCGAGAGCGTTTTTTTCGATGCCAACCTAACCAGAGTGACGGGAGCGGCACAATTCAGAAAAAGTGCTCAGCTCGCCGAGAAAATGCGATTTAAGCAATAAAATTAAAAATGCTTATAAAACATAAACCAAACGTTGGAGGTGGTCATTTCTTAATGCGCAGTAATAAACTCGGCACTCTAAAGCACCCGAGAGCGTTTTTTTCGATGCCAACCTAACCAGAGTGACGGGAGCGGCACAATTCAGAAAAAGTGCTCTGCTCGCCGAGAAAATGCGATTTAAGCAATAAAACTAAAAATGCTTATAAAACATAAACCAAACGTTGGAGGTGGTCATTTCTTAATGCGCAGTAATAAACTCGGCACTCTAAAGCACCCGAGAGCGTTTTTTTCGATGCCAACCTAACCAGAGTGACGGGAGCGGCACAATTCAGAAAAAGTGCTCAGCTCGCCGAGAAAATGCGATTTAAGCAATAAAATTAAAAATGCTTATAAAACATCAACCAAACGTTGGAGGTGGTCATTACTTCCTGCGCAGTGATAAACTCGGCACTCTAAAGCACCCGAGAGCGTTTTTTTCGATGCCAACCTAACCAGAGTGACGGGAGCGGCACAATTCCGAAAAAGTGCTCAGCTCGCCGAGAAAATGCGATTTAAGCAATAAAATTAAAAATGCTTATAAAACATAAACCAAACGTTGGAGGTGGTCATTTCTTAATGCGCAGTAATAAACTCGGCACTCTAAAGCACCCGAGAGCGTTTTTTTCGATGCCAACCTAACCAGAGTGACGGGAGCGGCACAATTCAGAAAAAGTGCTCAGCTCGCCGAGAAAATGCGATTTAAGCAATAAAATTAAAAATGCTTATAAAACATAAACCAAACGTTGGAGGTGGTCATTTCTTAATGCGCAGTAATAAACTCGGCACTCTAAAGCACCCGAGAGCGTTTTTTTCGATGCCAACCTAACCAGAGTGACGGGAGCGGCACAATTCAGAAAAAGTGCTCAGCTCGCCGAGAAAATGCGATTTAAGCAATAAAATAAAAAATGCTTATTAAACATAAACCAAACGTTGGAGGTGGTCATTTCTTCATGCGCAGTGATAAACTCGGCACTCTAAAGCACCCGAGAGCGTTTTTTTCGATGCCAACCTAACCAGAGTGACGGGAGCGGCACAATTCAGAAAAAGTGCTCAGCTCGCCGAGAAAATGCGATTTAAGCAATAAAATTAAAAATGCTTATAAAACATCAACCAAACGTTGGAGGTGGTCATTTCTTCATGCGCAGTGAATAACTCGGCACTCTAAAGCACCCTAAAGCGTTTTTTTCGATGCCAACCTAACCAGAGTGACGGGAGCGGCACAATTCAGAAAAAGTGCTCAGCTCGCCGAGAAAATGCGATTTAAGCAATAAAACTAAAAATGCTTATAAAACATAAACCAAACGTTGGAGGTGGTCATTTCTTCATGCGCAGTGATAAACTCGGCACTCTAAAGCACCCGAGAGCGTTTTTTTCGATGCCAACCTAACCAGAGTGACGGGAGCGGCACAATTCAGAAAAAGTGCTCAGCTCGCCGAGAAAATGCGATTTAAGCAATAAAATTAAAAATGCTTATAAAACATAAACCAAACGTTGGAGGTGGTCATTTCTTCATGCGCAGTGAATAACTCGGCACTCTAAAGCACCCGAGAGCGTTTTTTTCGATGCCAACCTAACCAGAGTGACGGGAGCGGCACATTTCAGAAAAAGTGCTCAGCTCGCCGAGAAAATGCGATTTAAGCAATAAAATTAAAAATGCTTATAAAACATAAACCAAACGTTGGAGGTGGTCATTTCTTAATGCGCAGTAATAAACTCGGCACTCTAAAGCACCCGTGAGCGTTTTTTTCGATGCCAACCTAACCAGATTGACGGTAGCGGCACAATTCAGAAAAAGTGCTCAGCTCGCCGAGAAAATGCGATTTAAGCAATAAAATTAAAAATGCTTATAAAACATAAACCAAACGTTGGAGGTGGTCATTTCTTCATGCGCAGTGATAAACTCGGCACTCTAAAGCACCCGAGAGCGTTTTTTTTTATGCCAACCTAACCAGAGTGACGGGAGCGGCACATTTCAGAAAAAGTGCTCAGCTCGCCGAGAAAATGCGATTTAAGCAAAAAAATTAAAAATGCTTATAAAACATAAACCAAACGTTGGAGGTGGTCATTTCTTCATGCGCAGTGATAAACTCGGTACTCTAAAGCACCCGAGAGCGTTTTTTTCGATGCCAACCTAACCAGAGTGACGGGAGCGGCACAATTCAGAAAAAGTGCTCAGCTCGCCGAGAAAATGCGATTTAAGCAATAAAATTATAAATGCTTATAAAACATAAACCAAACGTTGGAGGTGGTCATTTCTTCATGCGCAGTGAATAACTCGGCACTCTAAAGCACCCGAGAGCGTTTTTTTCGATGCCAACCTAACCAGAGTGACGGGAGCGGCACATTTCAGAAAAAGTGCTCAGCTCGCCGAGAAAATGCGATTTAAGCAATAAAATTAAAAATGCTTATAAAACATAAACCAAACGTTGGAGGTGGTCATTTCTTAATGCGCAGTAATACCCTCGGCACTCTAAAGCACCCGAGAGCGTTTTTTTCGATGCCAACCTAACCAGAGTGACGGGAGCGGCACAATTCAGAAAAAGTGCTCAGCTCGCCGAGAAAATGCGATTTAAGCAATAAAATTAAAAATGCTTATAAAACATAAACCAAACGTTGGAGGTGGTCATTTCTTCATGCGCAGTGAATAACTCGGCACTCTAAAGCACCCGAGAGCGTTTTTTTCGATGCCAACCTAACCAGAGTGACGGGAGCGGCACATTTCAGAAAAAGTGCTCAGCTCGCCGAGAAAATGCGATTTAAGCAATAAAATTAAAAATGCTTATAAAACATAAACCAAACGTTGGAGGTGGTCATTTCTTAATGCGCAGTAATAAACTCGGCACTCTAAAGCACCCGTGAGCGTTTTTTTCGATGCCAACCTAACCAGATTGACGGTAGCGGCACAATTCAGAAAAAGTGCTCAGCTCGCCGAGAAAATGCGATTTAAGCAATAAAATTAAAAATGCTTATAAAACATAAACCAAACGTTGGAGGTGGTCATTTCTTCATGCGCAGTGATAAACTCGGCACTCTAAAGCACCCGAGAGCGTTTTTTTTTATGCCAACCTAACCAGAGTGACGGGAGCGGCACATTTCAGAAAAAGTGCTCAGCTCGCCGAGAAAATGCGATTTAAGCAAAAAAATTAAAAATGCTTATAAAACATAAACCAAACGTTGGAGGTGGTCATTTCTTCATGCGCAGTGATAAACTCGGTACTCTAAAGCACCCGAGAGCGTTTTTTTCGATGCCAACCTAACCAGAGTGACGGGAGCGGCACAATTCAGAAAAAGTGCTCAGCTCGCCGAGAAAATGCGATTTAAGCAATAAAATTATAAATGCTTATAAAACATAAACCAAACGTTGGAGGTGGTCATTTCTTCATGCGCAGTGAATAACTCGGCACTCTAAAGCACCCGAGAGCGTTTTTTTCGATGCCAACCTAACCAGAGTGACGGGAGCGGCACATTTCAGAAAAAGTGCTCAGCTCGCCGAGAAAATGCGATTTAAGCAATAAAATTAAAAATGCTTATAAAACATAAACCAAACGTTGGAGGTGGTCATTTCTTAATGCGCAGTAATACCCTCGGCACTCTAAAGCACCCGAGAGCGTTTTTTTCGATGCCAACCTAACCAGAGTGACGGGAGCGGCACAATTCAGAAAAAGCGCTCAGCTCGCCGAGAAAATGCGATTTAAGCAATAAAATTAAAAATGCTTATAAAACATAAACCAAACGTTGGAGGTGGTCATTTCTTCATGCGCAGTGATAAACTCGGCACTCTAAAGCACCCGAGAGCGTTTTTTTCGATGCCAACCTAACCAGAGTGACGGGAGCGGCACATTTCAGAAAAAGTGCTCAGCTCGCCGAGAAAATGCGATTTAAGCAAAAAAAATAAAAATTCTTATAAAACATAAACCAAACGCTGGAGGTGGTCATTTCTTAATGCGCAGTAATAAACTCGGCACTCTAAAGCACCCGAGAGCGTTTTTTTCGATGCCAACCTAACCAGAGTGACGGGAGCGGCACAATTCAGAAAAAGTGCTCAGCTCGCCGAGAAAATGCGATTTAAGCAATAAAACTAAAAATGCTTATAAAACATAAACCAAACGTTGGAGGTGGTCATTTCTTAATGCGCAGTAATAAACTCGGCACTCTAAAGCACCCGAGAGCGTTTTTTTCGATGCCAACCTAACCAGAGTGACGGGAGCGGCACAATTCAGAAAAAGTGCTCAGCTCACCGAGAAAATGCGATTTAAGCAATAAAATTAAAAATGCTTATTAAACATAAACCAAACGTTGGAGGTGGTCATTTCTTCATGCGCAGTGAATAACTCGGCACTCTAAAGCACCCGTGAGCGTTTTTTTCGATGCCAACCTAACCAGAGTGACGGGACCGGCACAATTCAGAAAAAGTGCTCAGCTCGCCGAGAAAATGCGATTTAAGCAATAAAATTAAAAATGCTTATAAAACATAAACCAAACGTTGGAGGTGGTCATTTCTTCATGCGCAGTGATAAACTCGGCACTCTAAAGCACCCGAAAGCGTTTTTTTCGATGCCAACCTAACCAGAGTGACGGGAGCGGCACAATTCAGAAAAAGTGCTCAGCTCGCCGAGAAAATGCGATTTAAGCAATAAAACTAAAAATGCTTATAAAACATAAACCAAACGTTGGAGGTGGTCATTTCTTCATGCGCAGTGATAAACTCGGCACTCTAAAGCACCCGAGAGCGTTTTTTTCGATGCCAACCTAACCAGAGTGACGGGAGCGGCACAATTCAGAAAAAGTGCTCAGCTCGCCGAGAAAATGCGATTTAAGCAATAAAATTAAAAATGCTTATAAAACATAAACCAAACGTTGGAGGTGGTCATTTCTTAATGCGCAGTAATAAACTCGGCACTCTAAAGCACCCGAGAGCGTTTTTTTCGATGCCAACCTAACCAGAGTGACGGGAGCGGCACAATTCAGAAAAAGTGCTCAGCTCACCGAGAAAATGCGATTTAAGCAATAAAATAAAAAATGCTTATTAAACATAAACCAAACGTTGGAGGTGGTCATTTCTTCATGCGCAGTGAATAACTCGGCACTCTAAAGCACCCGAGAGCGTTTTTTTCAATGCCAACCTAACCAGAGTGACGGGAGCGGCACAATTCAGAAAAAGTGCTCAGCTCGCCGAGAAAATGCGATTTAAGCAATAAAATTAATAATGCTTATTAAACATAAACCAAACGTTGGAGGTGGTCATTTCTTCATGCGCAGTGATAAACTCGGCACTCTAAAGCACCCGAGAGCGTTTTTTTCGATGCCAACCTAACCAGAGTGACGGGAGCGGCACAATTCAGAAAAAGTGCTCAGCTCGCCGAGAAAATGCGATTTAAGCAATAAAATTAAAAATGCTTATAAAAAATCAACCAAACGTTGGAGGTGGTCATTTCTTCATGCGCAGTGAATAACTCGGCACTCTAAAGCACCCAAAGCGTTTTTTTCGATGCCAACCTAATCAGAGTGACGGGAGCGGCACAATTCAGAAAAAGTGCTCAGCTCGCCGAGAAAATGCGATTTAAGCAATAAAACTAAAAATGCTTATAAAACATAAACCAAACGTTGGAGGTGGTCATTTCTTCATGCGCAGTGATAAACTCGGCACTCTAAAGCACCCGAGAGCGTTTTTTTCGATGCCAACCTAACCAGAGTGACGGGAGCGGCACAATTCAGAAAAAGTGCTCAGCTCGCCGAGAAAATGCGATTTAAGCAATAAAATTAAAAATGCTTATAAAACATAAACCAAACGTTGGAGGTGGTCATTTCTTCATGCGCAGTGAATAACTCGGCACTCTAAAGCACCCGAGAGCGTTTTTTTCGATGCCAACCTAACCAGAGTGACGGGAGCGGCACAATTCAGAAAAAGTGCTCAGCTCGCCGAGAAAATGCGATTTAAGCAATAAAATTAAAAATGCTTATAAAACATAAACCAAACGTTGGAGGTGGTCATTTCTTCATGCGCAGTGATAAACTCGGCACTCTAAAGCACCCGAGAGCGTTTTTTTCGATGCCAACCTAACCAGAGTGACGGGAGCGGCACATTTCAGAAAAAGTGCTCAGCTCGCCGAGAAAATGCGATTTAAGCAAAAAAATTAAAAATGCTTATAAAACATAAACCAAACGTTGGAGGTGGTCATTTCTTCATGCGCAGTGATAAACTCGGCACTCTAAAGCACCCGAGAGCGTTTTTTTCGATGCCAACCTAACCAGAGTGACGGGAGCGGCACAATTCAGAAAAAGTGCTCAGCTCGCCGAGAAAATGCGATTTAAGCAATAAAATTATAAATGCTTATAAAACATAAACCAAACGTTGGAGGTGGTCATTTCTTCATGCGCAGTGAATAACTCGGCACTCTAAAGCACCCGAGAGCGTTTTTTTCGATGCCAACCTAACCAGAGTGACGGGAGCGGCACATTTCAGAAAAAGTGCTCAGCTCGCCGAGAAAATGCGATTTAAGCAATAAAATTAAAAATGCTTATAAAACATAAACCAAACGTTGGAGGTGGTCATTTCTTAATGCGCAGTAATAAACTCGGCACTCTAAAGCACCCGTGAGCGTTTTTTTCGATGCCAACCTAACCAGATTGACGGGAGCGGCACAATTCAGAAAAAGTGCTCAGCTCGCCGAGAAAATGCGATTTAAGCAATAAAATTAAAAATGCTTATAAAACATAAACCAAACGTTGGAGGTGGTCATTTCTTCATGTGCAGTGATAAACTCGGCACTCTAAAGCACCCGAGAGCGTTTTTTTCGATGCCAACCTAACCAGAGTGACGGGAGCGGCACATTTCAGAAAAAGTGCTCAGCTCGCCGAGAAAATGCGATTTAAGCAAAAAAATTAAAAATGCTTATAAAACATAAACCAAACGTTGGAGGTGGTCATTTCTTCATGCGCAGTGATAAACTCGGCACTCTAAAGCACCCGAGAGCGTTTTTTTCGATGCCAACCTAACCAGAGTGACGGGAGCGGCACAATTCAGAAAAAGTGCTCAGCTCGCCGAGAAAATGCGATTTAAGCAATAAAATTATAAATGCTTATAAAACATAAACCAAACGTTGGAGGTGGTCATTTCTTCATGCGCAGTGAATAACTCGGCACTCTAAAGCACCCGAGAGCGTATTTTCGATGCCAACCTAACCAGAGTGACGGGAGCGGCACATTTCAGAAAAAGTGCTCAGCTCGCCGAGAAAATGCGATTTAAGCAATAAAATTAAAAATGCTTATAAAACATAAACCAAACGTTGGAGGTGGTCATTTCTTAATGCGCAGTAATAAACTCGGCACTCTAAAGCACCCGTGAGCGTTTTTTTCGATGCCAACCTAACCAGATTGACGGGAGCGGCACAATTCAGAAAAAGTGCTCAGCTCGCCGAGAAAATGCGATTTAAGCAATAAAATTAAAAATGCTTATAAAACATAAACCAAACGTTGGAGGTGGTCATTTCTTCATGCGCAGTGATAAACTCGGCACTCTAAAGCACCCGAGAGCGTTTTTTTCGATGCCAACCTAACCAGAGTGACGGGAGCGGCACATTTCAGAAAAAGTGCTCAGCTCGCCGAGAAAATGCGATTTAAGCAATAAAATTAAAAATGCTTATAAAACATAAACCAAACGTTGGAGGTGGTCATTTCTTAATGCGCAGTAATAAACTCGGCACTCTAAAGCACCCGTGAGCGTTTTTTTCGATGCCAACCTAACCAGATTGACGGGAGCGGCACAATTCAGAAAAAGTGCTCAGCTCGCCGAGAAAATGCGATTTAAGCAAAAAAATTAAAAATGCTTATAAAACATAAACCAAACGTTGGAGGTGGTCATTTCTTCATGCGGAGTGATAAACTCGGCACTCTAAAGCACCCGTGAGCGTTTTTTTCGATGCCAACCTAACCAGAGTGACGGGACCGGCACAATTCAGAAAAAGTGCTCAGCTCGCCGAGAAAATGCGATTTAAGCAATAAAATTAAAAATGCTTATAAAACATAAACCAAACGTTGGAGGTGGTCATTTCTTCATGCGCAGTGATAAACTCGGCACTCTAAAGCACCCGAGAGCGTTTTTTTCGATGCCAACCTAACCAGAGTGACGGGAGCGGCACAATTCAGAAAAAGTGCTCAGCTCGCCGAGAAAATGCGATTTAAGCAATAAAACTAAAAATGCTTATAAAACATAAACCAAACGTTGGAGGTGGTCATTTCTTCATGCGCAGTGATAAACTCGGCACTCTAAAGCACCCGAGAGCGTTTTTTTCGATGCCAACCTAACCAGAGTGACGGGAGCGGCACAATTCAGAAAAAGTGCTCAGCTCGCCGAGAAAATGCGATTTAAGCAATAAAATTAAAAATGCTTATAAAACATAAACCAAACGTTGGAGGTGGTCATTTCTTCATGCGCAGTGAATAACTCGGCACTCTAAAGCACCCGAGAGCGTTTTTTTCGATGCCAACCTAACCAGAGTGACGGGAGCGGCACATTTCAGAAAAAGTGCTCAGCTCGCCGAGAAAATGCGATTTAAGCAATAAAATTAAAAATGCTTATAAAACATAAACCAAACGTTGGAGGTGGTCATTTCTTAATGCGCAGTAATAAACTCGGCACTCTAAAGCACCCGTGAGCGTTTTTTTCGATGCCAACCTAACCAGAGTGACGGGAGCGGCACAATTCAGAAAAAGTGCTCAGCTCGCCGAGAAAATGCGATTTAAGCAATAAAATTAAAAATGCTTATAAAACATAAACCAAACGTTGGAGGTGGTCATTTCTTCATGCGCAGTGATAAACTCGGCACTCTAAAGCACCCGAGAGCGTTTTTTTCGATGCCAACCTAACCAGAGTGACGGGAGCGGCACAATTCAGAAAAAGTGCTCAGCTCGCCGAGAAAATGCGATTTAAGCAATAAAATTAAAAATGCTTATAAAACATAAACCAAACGTTGGAGGTGGTCATTTCTTCATGCGCAGTGAATAACTTGGCACTCTAAAGCACCCGAGAGCGTTTTTTTCGATGCCAACCTAACCAGAGTGACGGGAGCGGCACATTTCAGAAAAAGTGCTCAGCTCGCCGAGAAAATGCGATTTAAGCAATAAAATTAAAAATGCTTATAAAACATAAACCAAACGTTGGAGGTGGTCATTCCTTCATGCGCAGTGATAAACTCGGCACTCTAAAGCACCCGAGAGCGTTTTTTTCGATGCCAACCTAACCAGAGTGACGGGAGCGGCACAATTCAGAAAAAGTGCTCAGCTCGCCGAGAAAATGCGATTTAAGCAATAAAATTAAAAATGCTTATAAAACATAAACCAAACGTTGGAGGTGGTCATTTCTTAATGCGCAGTAATAAACTCGGCACTCTAAAGCACCCGAGAGCGTTTTTTTCGATGCCAACCTAACCAGAGTGACGGGAGCGGCACAATTCAGAAAAAGTGCTCAGCTCGCCGAGAAAATGCGATTTAAGCAATAAAATTAAAAATGTTGATAAAACATAAACCAAACGTTGGAGGTGGTCATTTCTTCATGCGCAGTGAATAACTCGGCACTCTAAAGCACCCGAGAGCGTTTTTTTCGATGCCAACCTAACCAGAGTGACGGGAGCGGCACAATTCAGAAAAAGTGCTCAGCTCGCCGAGAAAATGCGATTTAAGCAATAAAATTAAAAATGCTTATAAAACATAAACCAAACGTTGGAGGTGGTCATTTCTTAATGCGCAGTAATAAACTCGGCACTCTAAAGCACCCGAGAGCGTTTTTTTCGATGCCAACCTAACCAGAGTGACGGGAGCGGCACAATTCAGAAAAAGTGCTCAGCTCGCCGAGAAAATGCGATTTAAGCAATAAAACTAAAAATGCTTATAAAACATAAACCAAACGTTGGAGGTGGTCATTTCTTAATGCGCAGTAATAAACTCGGCACTCTAAAGCACCCGAGAGCGTTTTTTTCGATGCCAACCTAACCAGAGTGACGGGAGCGGCACAATTCAGAAAAAGTGCTCAGCTCGCCGAGAAAATGCGATTTAAGCAATAAAATTAAAAATGCTTATAAACCATCAACCAAACGTTGGAGGTGGTCATTACTTCCTGCGCAGTGATAAACTCGGCACTCTAAAGCACCCGAGAGCGTTTTTTTCGATGCCAACCTAACCAGAGTGACGGGAGCGGCACAATTCCGAAAAAGTGCTCAGCTCGCCGAGAAAATGCGATTTAAGCAATAAAATTAAAAATGCTTATAAAACATAAACCAAACGTTGGAGGTGGTCATTTCTTAATGCGCAGTAATAAACTCGGCACTCTAAAGCACCCGAGAGCGTTTTTTTCGATGCCAACCTAACCAGAGTGACGGGAGCGGCACAATTCAGAAAAAGTGCTCAGCTCGCCGAGAAAATGCGATTTAAGCAATAAAATTAAAAATGCTTATAAAACATAAACCAAACGTTGGAGGTGGTCATTTCTTAATGCGCAGTAATAAACTCGGCACTCTAAAGCACCCGAGAGCGTTTTTTTCGATGCCAACCTAACCAGAGTGACGGGAGCGGCACAATTCAGAAAAAGTGCTCAGCTCGCCGAGAAAATGCGATTTAAGCAATAAAATAAAAAATGCTTATTAAACATAAACCAAACGTTGGAGGTGGTCATTTCTTCATGCGCAGTGATAAACTCGGCACTCTAAAGCACCCGAGAGCGTTTTTTTCGATGCCAACCTAACCAGAGTGACGGGAGCGGCACAATTCAGAAAAAGTGCTCAGCTCGCCGAGAAAATGCGATTTAAGCAATAAAATTAAAAATGCTTATAAAACATCAACCAAACGTTGGAGGTGGTCATTTCTTCATGCGCAGTGAATAACTCGGCACTCTAAAGCACCCTAAAGCGTTTTTTTCGATGCCAACCTAACCAGAGTGACGGGAGCGGCACAATTCAGAAAAAGTGCTCAGCTCGCCGAGAAAATGCGATTTAAGCAATAAAACTAAAAATGCTTATAAAACATAAACCAAACGTTGGAGGTGGTCATTTCTTCATGCGCAGTGATAAACTCGGCACTCTAAAGCACCCGAGAGCGTTTTTTTCGATGCCAACCTAACCAGAGTGACGGGAGCGGCACAATTCAGAAAAAGTGCTCAGCTCGCCGAGAAAATGCGATTTAAGCAATAAAATTAAAAATGCTTATAAAACATAAACCAAACGTTGGAGGTGGTCATTTCTTAATGCGCAGTAATAAACTCGGCACTCTAAAGCACCCGTGAGCGTTTTTTTCGATGCCAACCTAACCAGATTGACGGTAGCGGCACAATTCAGAAAAAGTGCTCAGCTCGCCGAGAAAATGCGATTTAAGCAATAAAATTAAAAATGCTTATAAAACATAAACCAAACGTTGGAGGTGGTCATTTCTTCATGCGCAGTGATAAACTCGGCACTCTAAAGCACCCGAGAGCGTTTTTTTTTATGCCAACCTAACCAGAGTGACGGGAGCGGCACATTTCAGAAAAAGTGCTCAGCTCGCCGAGAAAATGCGATTTAAGCAAAAAAATTAAAAATGCTTATAAAACATAAACCAAACGTTGGAGGTGGTCATTTCTTCATGCGCAGTGATAAACTCGGTACTCTAAAGAACCCGAGAGCGTTTTTTTCGATGCCAACCTAACCAGAGTGACGGGAGCGGCACAATTCAGAAAAAGTGCTCAGCTCGCCGAGAAAATGCGATTTAAGCAATAAAATTATAAATGCTTATAAAACATAAACCAAACGTTGGAGGTGGTCATTTCTTAATGCGCAGTAATACCCTCGGCACTCTAAAGCACCCGAGAGCGTTTTTTTCGATGCCAACCTAACCAGAGTGACGGGAGCGGCACAATTCAGAAAAAGCGCTCAGCTCGCCGAGAAAATGCGATTTAAGCAATAAAATTAAAAATGCTTATAAAACATAAACCAAACGTTGGAGGTGGTCATTTCTTCATGCGCAGTGATAAACTCGGCACTCTAAAGCACCCGAGAGCGTTTTTTTCGATGCCAACCTAACCAGAGTGACGGGAGCGGCACATTTCAGAAAAAGTGCTCAGCTCGCCGAGAAAATGCGATTTAAGCAAAAAAATTAAAAATGCTTATAAAACATAAACCAAACGCTGGAGGTGGTCATTTCTTAATGCGCAGTAATAAACTCGGCACTCTAAAGCACCCGAGAGCGTTTTTTTCGATGCCAACCTAACCAGAGTGACGGGAGCGGCACAATTCAGAAAAAGTGCTCAGCTCGCCGAGAAAATGCGATTTAAGCAATAAAACTAAAAATGCTTATAAAACATAAACCAAACGTTGGAGGTGGTCATTTCTTAATGCGCAGTAATAAACTCGGCACTCTAAAGCACCCGAGAGCGTTTTTTTCGATGCCAACCTAACCAGAGTGACGGGAGCGGCACAATTCAGAAAAAGTGCTCAGCTCACCGAGAAAATGCGATTTAAGCAATAAAATTAAAAATGCTTATTAAACATAAACCAAACGTTGGAGGTGGTCATTTCTTCATGCGCAGTGAATAACTCGGCACTCTAAAGCACCCGTGAGCGTTTTTTTCGATGCCAACCTAACCAGAGTGACGGGACCGGCACAATTCAGAAAAAGTGCTCAGCTCGCCGAGAAAATGCGATTTAAGCAATAAAATTAAAAATGCTTATAAAACATAAACCAAACGTTGGAGGTGGTCATTTCTTCATGCGCAGTGATAAACTCGGCACTCTAAAGCACCCGAAAGCGTTTTTTTCGATGCCAACCTAACCAGAGTGACGGGAGCGGCACAATTCAGAAAAAGTGCTCAGCTCGCCGAGAAAATGCGATTTAAGCAATAAAACTAAAAATGCTTATAAAACATAAACCAAACGTTGGAGGTGGTCATTTCTTCATGCGCAGTGATAAACTCGGCACTCTAAAGCACCCGAGAGCGTTTTTTTCGATCCCAACCTAACCAGAGTGACGGGAGCGGCACAATTCAGAAAAAGTGCTCAGCTCGCCGAGAAAATGCGATTTAAGCAATAAAATTAAAAATGCTTATAAAAGTTAAACCAAACGTTGGAGGTGGTCATTTCTTAATGCGCAGTAATAAACTCGGCACTCTAAAGCACCCGAGAGCGTTTTTTTCGATGCCAACCTAACCAGAGTGACGGGAGCGGCACAATTCAGAAAAAAGGCTCAGCTCACCGAGAAAATGCGATTTAAGCAATACAATAAAAAATGCTTATTAAACATAAACCAAACGTTGGAGGTGGTCATTTCTTCATGCGCAGTGAATAACTCGGCACTCTAAAGCACCCGAGAGCGTTTTTTTCGATGCCAACCTAACCAGAGTGACGGGAGCGGCACAATTCAGAAAAAGTGCTCAGCTCGCCGAGAAAATGCGATTTAAGCAATAAAATTAATAATGCTTATTAAACATAAACCAAACGTTGGAGGTGGTCATTTCTTCATGCGCAGTGATAAACTTGGCACTCTAAAGCACCCGAGAGCGTTTTTTTCGATGCCAACCTAACCAGAGTGACGGGAGCGGCACAATTCAGAAAAAGTGCTCAGCTCGCCGAGAAAATGCGATTTAAGCAATAAAACTAAAAATGCTTATAAAACATAAACCAAACGTTGGAGGTGGTCATTTCTTCATGCGCAGTGATAAACTCGGCACTCTAAAGCACCCGAGAGCGTTTTTTTCGATGCCAACCTAACCAGAGTGACGGGAGCGGCACAATTCAGAAAAAGTGCTCAGCTCGCCGAGAAAATGCGATTTAAGCAATAAAATTAAAAATGCTTATAAAACATAAACCAAACGTTGGAGGTGGTCATTTCTTAATGCGCAGTAATAAACTCGGCACTCTAAAGCACCCGAGAGCGTTTTTTTCGATGCCAACCTAACCAGAGTGACGGGAGCGGCACAATTCAGAAAAAGTGCTCAGCTCACCGAGAAAATGCGATTTAAGCAATAAAATAAAAAATGCTTATTAAACATAAACCAAACGTTGGAGGTGGTCATTTCTTCATGCGCAGTGAATAACTCGGCACTCTAAAGCACCCGAGAGCGTTTTTTTCGATGCCAACCTAACCAGAGTGACGGGAGCGGCACAATTCAGAAAAAGTGCTCAGCTCGCCGAGAAAATGCGATTTAAGCAATAAAATTAATAATGCTTATTAAACATAAACCAAACGTTGGAGGTGGTCATTTCTTCATGCGCAGTGATAAACTCGGCACTCTAAAGCACCCGAGAGCGTTTTTTTCGATGCCAACCTAACCAGAGTGACGGGAGCGGCACAATTCAGAAAAAGTGCTCAGCTCGCCGAGAAAATGCGATTTAAGCAATAAAATTAAAAATGCTTATAAAAAATCAACCAAACGTTGGAGGTGGTCATTTCTTCATGCGCAGTAATAAACTCGGCACTCTAAAGCACCCGAGAGCGTTTTTTTCGATGCCAACCTAACCAGAGTGACGGGAGCGGCACATTTCAGAAAAAGTGCTCAGCTCGCCGAGAAAATGCGATTTAAGCAATAAAATTGAAAATGCTTATAAAACATAAACCAAACGTTGGAGGTGGTCATTTCTTAATGCGCAGTAATAAACTCGGCACTCTAAAGCACCCGTGAGCGTTTTTTTCGATGCCAACCTAACCAGATTGACGGGAGCGGCACAATTCAGAAAAAGTGCTCAGCTCGCCGAGAAAATGCGATTTAAGCAAAAAAATTAAAAATGCTTATAAAACATAAACCAAACGTTGGAGGTGGTCATTTCTTCATGCGCAGTGATAAACTCGGCACTCTAAAGCACCCGTGAGCGTTTTTTTCGATGCCAACCTAACCAGAGTGACGGGACCGGCACAATTCAGAAAAAGTGCTCAGCTCGCCGAGAAAATGCGATTTAAGCAATAAAATTAAAAATGCTTATAAAACATAAACCAAACGTTGGAGGTGGTCATTTCTTCATGCGCAGTGATAAACTCGGCACTCTAAAGCACCCGAGAGCGTTTTTTTCGATGCCAACCTAACCAGAGTGACGGGAGCGGCACAATTCAGAAAAAGTGCTCAGCTCGCCGAGAAAATGCGATTTAAGCAATAAAACTAAAAATGCTTATAAAACATAAACCAAACGTTGGAGGTGGTCATTTCTTCATGCGCAGTGATAAACTCGGCACTCTAAAGCACCCGAGAGCGTTTTTTTCGATGCCAACCTAACCAGAGTGACGGGAGCGGCACAATTCAGAAAAAGTGCTCAGCTCGCCGAGAAAATGCGATTTAAGCAATAAAATTAAAAATGCTTATAAAACATAAACCAAACGTTGGAGGTGGTCATTTCTTCATGCGCAGTGAATAACTCGGCACTCTAAAGCACCCGAGAGCGTTTTTTTCGATGCCAACCTAACCAGAGTGACGGGAGCGGCACAATTCAGAAAAAGTGCTCAGCTCGCCGAGAAAATGCGATTTAAGCAATAAAACTAAAAATGCTTATAAAACATAAACCAAACGTTGGAGGTGGTCATTTCTTAATGCGCAGTAATAAACTCGGCACTCTAAAGCACCCGAGAGCGTTTTTTTCGATGCCAACCTAACCAGAGTGACGGGAGCGGCACAATTCAGAAAAAGTGCTCAGCTCACCGAGAAAATGCGATTTAAGCAATAAAATTAAAAATGCTTATTAAACATAAACCAAACGTTGGAGGTGGTCATTTCTTCATGCGCAGTGAATAACTCGGCACTCTAAAGCACCCGTGAGCGTTTTTTTCGATGCCAACCTAACCAGAGTGACGGGACCGGCACAATTCAGAAAAAGTGCTCAGCTCGCCGAGAAAATGCGATTTAAGCAATAAAATTAAAAATGCTTATAAAACATAAACCAAACGTTGGAGGTGGTCATTTCTTCATGCGCAGTGATAAACTCGGCACTCTAAAGCACCCGAGAGCGTTTTTTTCGATGCCAACCTAACCAGAGTGACGGGAGCGGCACAATTCAGAAAAAGTGCTCAGCTCGCCGAGAAAATGCGATTTAAGCAATAAAACTAAAAATGCTTATAAAACATAAACCAAACGTTGGAGGTGGTCATTTCTTCATGCGCAGTGATAAACTCGGCACTCTAAAGCACCCGAGAGCGTTTTTTTCGATGCCAACCTAACCAGAGTGACGGGAGCGGCACAATTCAGAAAAAGTGCTCAGCTCGCCGAGAAAATGCGATTTAAGCAATAAAATTAAAAATGCTTATAAAACATAAACCAAACGTTGGAGGTGGTCATTTCTTAATGCGCAGTAATAAACTCGGCACTCTAAAGCACCCGAGAGCGTTTTTTTCGATGCCAACCTAACCAGAGTGACGGGAGCGGCACAATTCAGAAAAAGTGCTCAGCTCACCGAGAAAATGCGATTTAAGCAATAAAATAAAAAATGCTTATTAAACATAAACCAAACGTTGGAGGTGGTCATTTCTTCATGCGCAGTGAATAACTCGGCACTCTAAAGCACCCGAGAGCGTTTTTTTCGATGCCAACCTAACCAGAGTGACGGGAGCGGCACAATTCAGAAAAAGTGCTCAGCTCGCCGAGAAAATGCGATTTAAGCAATAAAATTAATAATGCTTATTAAACATAAACCAAACGTTGGAGGTGGTCATTTCTTCATGCGCAGTGATAAACTCGGCACTCTAAAGCACCCGAGAGCGTTTTTTTCGATGCCAACCTAACCAGAGTGACGGGAGCGGCACAATTCAGAAAAAGTGCTCAGCTCGCCGAGAAAATGCGATTTAAGCAATAAAATTAAAAATGCTTATAAAAAATCAACCAAACGTTGGAGGTGGTCATTTCTTCATGCGCAGTGAATAACTCGGCACTCTAAAGCACCCTAAAGCGTTTTTTTCGATGCCAACCTAATCAGAGTGACGGGAGCGGCACAATTCAGAAAAAGTGCTCAGCTCGCCGAGAAAATGCGATTTAAGCAATAAAACTAAAAATGCTTATAAAACATAAACCAAACGTTGGAGGTGGTCATTTCTTCATGCGCAGTGATAAACTCGGCACTCTAAAGCACCCGAGAGCGTTTTTTTCGATGCCAACCTAACCAGAGTGACGGGAGCGGCACAATTCAGAAAAAGTGCTCAGCTCGCCGAGAAAATGCGATTTAAGCAATAAAATTAAAAATGCTTATAAAACATAAACCAAACGTTGGAGGTGGTCATTTCTTCATGCGCAGTGAATAACTCGGCACTCTAAAGCACCCGAGAGCGTTTTTTTCGATGCCAACCTAACCAGAGTGACGGGAGCGGCACATTTCAGAAAAAGTGCTCAGCTCGCCGAGAAAATGCGATTTAAGCAATAAAATTAAAAATGCTTATAAAACATAAACCAAACGTTGGAGGTGGTCATTTCTTAATGCGCAGTAATAAACTCGGCACTCTAAAGCACCCGTGAGCGTTTTTTTCGATGCCAACCTAACCAGATTGACGGGAGCGGCACAATTCAGAAAAAGTGCTCAGCTCGCCGAGAAAATGCGATTTAAGCAATAAAATTAAAAATGCTTATAAAACATAAACCAAACGTTGGAGGTGGTCATTTCTTCATGCGCAGTGATAAACTCGGCACTCTAAAGCACCCGAGAGCGTTTTTTTCGATGCCAACCTAACCAGAGTGACGGGAGCGGCACATTTCAGAAAAAGTGCTCAGCTCGCCGAGAAAATGCGATTTAAGCAAAAAAATTAAAAATGCTTATAAAACATAAACCAAACGTTGGAGGTGGTCATTTCTTCATGCGCAGTGATAAACTCGGCACTCTAAAGCACCCGAGAGCGTTTTTTTCGATGCCAACCTAACCAGAGTGACGGGAGCGGCACAATTCAGAAAAAGTGCTCAGCTCGCCGAGAAAATGCGATTTAAGCAATAAAATTATAAATGCTTATAAAACATAAACCAAACGTTGGAGGTGGTCATTTCTTCATGCGCAGTGAATAACTCGGCACTCTAAAGCACCCGAGAGAGAGCGTTTTTTTCGATGCCAACCTAACCAGAGTGACGGGAGCGGCACATTTCAGAAAAAGTGCTCAGCTCGCCGAGAAAATGCGATTTAAGCAATAAAATTAAAAATGCTTATAAAACATAAACCAAACGTTGGAGGTGGTCATTTCTTAATGCGCAGTAATAAACTCGGCACTCTAAAGCACCCGTGAGCGTTTTTTTCGATGCCAACCTAACCAGATTGACGGGAGCGGCACAATTCAGAAAAAGTGCTCAGCTCGCCGAGAAAATGCGATTTAAGCAATAAAATTAAAAATGCTTATAAAACATAAACCAAACGTTGGAGGTGGTCATTTCTTCATGCGCAGTGATAAACTCGGCACTCTAAAGCACCCGAGAGCGTTTTTTTCGATGCCAACCTAACCAGAGTGACGGGAGCGGCACATTTCAGAAAAAGTGCTCAGCTCGCCGAGAAAATGCGATTTAAGCAAAAAAATTAAAAATGCTTATAAAACATAAACCAAATGCTGGAGGTGGTCATTTCTTAATGCGCAGTAATAAACTCGGCACTCTAAAGCACCCGAGAGCGTTTTTTTCGATGCCAACCTAACCAGAGTGACGGGAGCGGCACATTTCAGAAAAAGTGCTCAGCTCGCCGAGAAAATGCGATTTAAGCAATAAAATTGAAAATGCTTATAAAACATAAACCAAACGTTGGAGGTGGTCATTTCTTAATGCGCAGTAATAAACTCGGCACTCTAAAGCACCCGTGAGCGTTTTTTTCGATGCCAACCTAACCAGATTGACGGGAGCGGCACAATTCAGAAAAAGTGCTCAGCTCGCCGAGAAAATGCGATTTAAGCAAAAAAATTAAAAATGCTTATAAAACATAAACCAAACGTTGGAGGTGGTCATTTCTTCATGCGCAGTGATAAACTCGGCACTCTAAAGCACCCGTGAGCGTTTTTTTCGATGCCAACCTAACCAGAGTGACGGGACCGGCACAATTCAGAAAAAGTGCTCAGCTCGCCGAGAAAATGCGATTTAAGCAATAAAATTAAAAATGCTTATAAAACATAAACCAAACGTTGGAGGTGGTCATTTCTTCATGCGCAGTGATAAACTCGGCACTCTAAAGCACCCGAGAGCGTTTTTTTCGATGCCAACCTAACCAGAGTGACGGGAGCGGCACAATTCAGAAAAAGTGCTCAGCTCGCCGAGAAAATGCGATTTAAGCAATAAAACTAAAAATGCTTATAAAACATAAACCAAACGTTGGAGGTGGTCATTTCTTCATGCGCAGTGATAAACTCGGCACTCTAAAGCACCCGAGAGCGTTTTTTTTCGATGCCAACCTAACCAGAGTGACGGGAGCGGCACAATTCAGAAAAAGTGCTCAGCTCGCCGAGAAAATGCGATTTAAGCAATAAAATTAAAAATGCTTATAAAACATAAACCAAACGTTGGAGGTGGTCATTTCTTCATGCGCAGTGAATAACTCGGCACTCTAAAGCACCCGAGAGCGTTTTTTTCGATGCCAACCTAACCAGAGTGACGGGAGCGGCACATTTCAGAAAAAGTGCTCAGCTCGCCGAGAAAATGCGATTTAAGCAATAAAATTAAAAATGCTTATAAAACATAAACCAAACGTTGGAGGTGGTCATTTCTTAATGCGCAGTAATAAACTCGGCACTCTAAAGCACCCGTGAGCGTTTTTTTCGATGCCAACCTAACCAGATTGACGGGAGCGGCACAATTCAGAAAAAGTGCTCAGCTCGCCGAGAAAATGCGATTTAAGCAATAAAATTAAAAATGCTTATAAAACATAAACCAAACGTTGGAGGTGGTCATTTCTTCATGCGCAGTGATAAACTCGGCACTCTAAAGCACCCGAGAGTGTTTTTTTCGATGCCAACCTAACCAGAGTGACGGGAGCGGCACAATTCAGAAAAAGTGCTCAGCTCGCCGAGAAAATGCGATTTAAGCAATAAAATTAAAAATGCTTATAAAACATAAACCAAACGTTGGAGGTGGTCATTTCTTAATGCGCAGTAATAAACTCGGCACTCTAAAGCACCCGAGAGCGTTTTTTTCGATGCCAACCTAACCAGAGTGACGGGAGCGGCACATTTCAGAAAAAGTGCTCAGCTCGCCGAGAAAATGCGATTTAAGCAATAAAATTGAAAATGCTTATAAAACATAAACCAAACGTTGGAGGTGGTCATTTCTTAATGCGCAGTAATAAACTCGGCACTCTAAAGCACCCGTGAGCGTTTTTTTCGATGCCAACCTAACCAGATTGACGGGAGCGGCACAATTCAGAAAAAGTGCTCAGCTCGCCGAGAAAATGCGATTTAAGCAAAAAAATTAAAAATGCTTATAAAACATAAACCAAACGTTGGAGGTGGTCATTTCTTCATGCGCAGTGATAAACTCGGCACTCTAAAGCACCCGTGAGCGTTTTTTTCGATGCCAACCTAACCAGAGTGACGGGACCGGCACAATTCAGAAAAAGTGCTCAGCTCGCCGAGAAAATGCGATTTAAGCAATAAAATTAAAAATGCTTATAAAACATAAACCAAACGTTGGAGGTGGTCATTTCTTCATGCGCAGTGAATAACTCGGCACTCTAAAGCACCCGAGAGCGTTTTTTTCGATGCCAACCTAACCAGAGTGACGGGAGCGGCACATTTCAGAAAAAGTGCTCAGCTCGCCGAGAAAATGCGATTTAAGCAATAAAATTAAAAATGCTTATAAAACATAAACCAAACGTTGGAGGTGGTCATTTCTTAATGCGCAGTAATAAACTCGGCACTCTAAAGCACCCGTGAGCGTTTTTTTCGATGCCAACCTAACCAGATTGACGGGAGCGGCACAATTCAGAAAAAGTGCTCAGCTCGCCGAGAAAATGCGATTTAAGCAATAAAATTAAAAATGCTTATAAAACATAAACCAAACGTTGGAGGTGGTCATTTCTTCATGCGCAGTGATAAACTCGGCACTCTAAAGCACCCGAGAGTGTTTTTTTCGATGCCAACCTAACCAGAGTGACGGGAGCGGCACAATTCAGAAAAAGTGCTCAGCTCGCCGAGAAAATGCGATTTAAGCAATAAAATTAAAAATGCTTATAAAACATAAACCAAACGTTGGAGGTGGTCATTTCTTCATGCGCAGTGATAAACTCGGCACTCTAAAGCACCCGAGAGCGTTTTTTTCGATGCCAACCTAACCAGAGTGACGGGAGCGGCACAATTCAGAAAAAGTGCTCAGCTCGCCGAGAAAATGCGATTTAAGCAATAAAATTAAAAATGCTTATAAAACATAAACCAAACGTTGGAGGTGGTCATTTCTTCATGCGCAGTGAATAACTTGGCACTCTAAAGCACCCGAGAGCGTTTTTTTCGATGCCAACCTAACCAGAGTGACGGGAGCGGCACATTTCAGAAAAAGTGCTCAGCTCGCCGAGAAAATGCGATTTAAGCAATAAAATTAAAAATGCTTATAAAACATAAACCAAACGTTGGAGGTGGTCATTCCTTCATGCGCAGTGATAAACTCGGCACTCTAAAGCACCCGAGAGCGTTTTTTTCGATGCCAACCTAACCAGAGTGACGGGAGCGGCACAATTCAGAAAAAGTGCTCAGCTCGCCGAGAAAATGCGATTTAAGCAATAAAATTAAAAATGCTTATAAAACATAAACCAAACGTTGGAGGTGGTCATTTCTTAATGCGCAGTAATAAACTCGGCACTCTAAAGCACCCGAGAGCGTTTTTTTCGATGCCAACCTAACCAGAGTGACGGGAGCGGCACAATTCAGAAAAAGTGCTCAGCTCGCCGAGAAAATGCGATTTAAGCAATAAAACTAAAAATGCTTATAAAACATAAACCAAACGTTGGAGGTGGTCATTTCTTAATGCGCAGTAATAAACTCGGCACTCTAAAGCACCCGAGAGCGTTTTTTTCGATGCCAACCTAACCAGAGTGACGGGAGCGGCACATTTCAGAAAAAGTGCTCAGCTCGCCGAGAAAATGCGATTTAAGCAATAAAATTAAAAATGCTTATAAAACATAAACCAAACGTTGGAGGTGGTCATTACTTCCTGCGCAGTGATAAACTCGGCACTCTAAAGCACCCGAGAGCGTTTTTTTCGATGCCAACCTAACCAGAGTGACGGGAGCGGCACAATTCAGAAAAAGTGCTCAGCTCGCCGAGAAAATGCGATTTAAGCAATAAAATTAAAAATGCTTATAAAACATAAACCAAACGTTGGAGGTGGTCATTTCTTAATGCGCAGTAATAAACTCGGCACTCTAAAGCACCCGAGAGCGTTTTTTTCGATGCCAACCTAACCAGAGTGACGGGAGCGGCACAATTCAGAAAAAGTGCTCAGCTCGCCGAGAAAATGCGATTTAAGCAATAAAATTAAAAATGCTTATAAAACATAAACCAAACGTTGGAGGTGGTCATTTCTTAATGCGCAGTAATAAACTCGGCACTCTAAAGCACCCGAGAGCGTTTTTTTCGATGCCAACCTAACCAGAGTGACGGGAGCGGCACAATTCAGAAAAAGTGCTCAGCTCGCCGAGAAAATGCGATTTAAGCAATAAAATAAAAAATGCTTATTAAACATAAACCAAACGTTGGAGGTGGTCATTTCTTCATGCGCAGTGATAAACTCGGCACTCTAAAGCACCCGAGAGCGTTTTTTTCGATGCCAACCTAACCAGAGTGACGGGAGCGGCACAATTCAGAAAAAGTGCTCAGCTCGCCGAGAAAATGCGATTTAAGCAATAAAATTAAAAATGCTTATAAAACATCAACCAAACGTTGGAGGTGGTCATTTCTTCATGCGCAGTGAATAACTCGGCACTCTAAAGCACCCTAAAGCGTTTTTTTCGATGCCAACCTAACCAGAGTGACGGGAGCGGCACAATTCAGAAAAAGTGCTCAGCTCGCCGAGAAAATGCGATTTAAGCAATAAAACTAAAAATGCTTATAAAACATAAACCAAACGTTGGAGGTGGTCATTTCTTCATGCGCAGTGATAAACTCGGCACTCTAAAGCACCCGAGAGCGTTTTTTTCGATGCCAACCTAACCAGAGTGACGGGAGCGGCACAATTCAGAAAAAGTGCTCAGCTCGCCGAGAAAATGCGATTTAAGCAATAAAATTAAAAATGCTTATAAAACATAAACCAAACGTTGGAGGTGGTCATTTCTTCATGCGCAGTGAATAACTCGGCACTCTAAAGCACCCGAGAGCGTTTTTTTCGATGCCAACCTAACCAGAGTGACGGGAGCGGCACATTTCAGAAAAAGTGCTCAGCTCGCCGAGAAAATGCGATTTAAGCAATAAAATTAAAAATGCTTATAAAACATAAACCAAACGTTGGAGGTGGTCATTTCTTAATGCGCAGTAATAAACTCGGCACTCTAAAGCACCCGTGAGCGTTTTTTTCGATGCCAACCTAACCAGATTGACGGGAGCGGCACAATTCAGAAAAAGTGCTCAGCTCGCCGAGAAAATGCGATTTAAGCAATAAAATTAAAAATGCTTATAAAACATAAACCAAACGTTGGAGGTGGTCATTTCTTCATGCGCAGTGATAAACTCGGCACTCTAAAGCACCCGAGAGCGTTTTTTTCGATGCCAACCTAACCAGAGTGACGGGAGCGGCACATTTCAGAAAAAGTGCTCAGCTCGCCGAGAAAATGCGATTTAAGCAAAAAAATTAAAAATGCTTATAAAACATAAACCAAACGTTGGAGGTGGTCATTTCTTCATGCGCAGTGATAAACTCGGCACTCTAAAGCACCCGAGAGCGTTTTTTTCGATGCCAACCTAACCAGAGTGACGGGAGCGGCACAATTCAGAAAAAGTGCTCAGCTCGCCGAGAAAATGCGATTTAAGCAATAAAATTATAAATGCTTATAAAACATAAACCAAACGTTGGAGGTGGTCATTTCTTCATGCGCAGTGAATAACTCGGCACTCTAAAGCACCCGAGAGCGTTTTTTTCGATGCCAACCTAACCAGAGTGACGGGAGCGGCACATTTCAGAAAAAGTGCTCAGCTCGCCGAGAAAATGCGATTTAAGCAATAAAATTAAAAATGCTTATAAAACATAAACCAAACGTTGGAGGTGGTCATTTCTTAATGCGCAGTAATAAACTCGGCACTCTAAAGCACCCGTGAGCGTTTTTTTCGATGCCAACCTAACCAGATTGACGGGAGCGGCACAATTCAGAAAAAGTGCTCAGCTCGCCGAGAAAATGCGATTTAAGCAATAAAATTAAAAATGCTTATAAAACATAAACCAAACGTTGGAGGTGGTCATTTCTTCATGCGCAGTGATAAACTCGGCACTCTAAAGCACCCGAGAGCGTTTTTTTCGATGCCAACCTAACCAGAGTGACGGGAGCGGCACATTTCAGAAAAAGTGCTCAGCTCGCCGAGAAAATGCGATTTAAGCAAAAAAATTAAAAATGCTTATAAAACATAAACCAAATGCTGGAGGTGGTCATTTCTTAATGCGCAGTAATAAACTCGGCACTCTAAAGCACCCGAGAGCGTTTTTTTCGATGCCAACCTAACCAGAGTGACGGGAGCGGCACATTTCAGAAAAAGTGCTCAGCTCGCCGAGAAAATGCGATTTAAGCAATAAAATTAAAAATGCTTATAAAACATAAACCAAACGTTGGAGGTGGTCATTTCTTAATGCGCAGTAATAAACTCGGCACTCTAAAGCACCCGTGAGCGTTTTTTTCGATGCCAACCTAACCAGATTGACGGGAGCGGCACAATTCAGAAAAAGTGCTCAGCTCGCCGAGAAAATGCGATTTAAGCAAAAAAATTAAAAATGCTTATAAAACATAAACCAAACGTTGGAGGTGGTCATTTCTTCATGCGCAGTGATAAACTCGGCACTCTAAAGCACCCGTGAGCGTTTTTTTCGATGCCAACCTAACCAGAGTGACGGGACCGGCACAATTCAGAAAAAGTGCTCAGCTCGCCGAGAAAATGCGATTTAAGCAATAAAATTAAAAATGCTTATAAAACATAAACCAAACGTTGGAGGTGGTCATTTCTTCATGCGCAGTGATAAACTCGGCACTCTAAAGCACCCGAGAGCGTTTTTTTCGATGCCAACCTAACCAGAGTGACGGGAGCGGCACAAATCAGAAAAAGTGCTCAGCTCGCCGAGAAAATGCGATTTAAGCAATAAAACTAAAAATGCTTATAAAACATAAACCAAACGTTGGAGGTGGTCATTTCTTCATGCGCAGTGATAAACTCGGCACTCTAAAGCACCCGAGAGCGTTTTTTTCGATGCCAACCTAACCAGAGTGACGGGAGCGGCACAATTCAGAAAAAGTGCTCAGCTCGCCGAGAAAATGCGATTTAAGCAATAAAATTAAAAATGCTTATAAAACATAAACCAAACGTTGGAGGTGGTCATTTCTTCATGCGCAGTGAATAACTCGGCACTCTAAAGCACCCGAGAGCGTTTTTTTCGATGCCAACCTAACCAGAGTGACGGGAGCGGCACATTTCAGAAAAAGTGCTCAGCTCGCCGAGAAAATGCGATTTAAGCAATAAAATTAAAAATGCTTATAAAACATAAACCAAACGTTGGAGGTGGTCATTTCTTAATGCGCAGTAATAAACTCGGCACTCTAAAGCACCCGTGAGCGTTTTTTTCGATGCCAACCTAACCAGATTGACGGGAGCGGCACAATTCAGAAAAAGTGCTCAGCTCGCCGAGAAAATGCGATTTAAGCAATAAAATTAAAAATGCTTATAAAACATAAACCAAACGTTGGAGGTGGTCATTTCTTCATGCGCAGTGATAAACTCGGCACTCTAAAGCACCCGAGAGCGTTTTTTTCGATGCCAACCTAACCAGAGTGACGGGAGCGGCACATTTCAGAAAAAGTGCTCAGCTCGCCGAGAAAATGCGATTTAAGCAAAAAAATTAAAAATGCTTATAAAACATAAACCAAACGTTGGAGGTGGTCATTTCTTCATGCGCAGTGATAAACTCGGCACTCTAAAGCACCCGAGAGCGTTTTTTTCGATGCCAACCTAACCAGAGTGACGGGAGCGGCACATTTCAGAAAAAGTGCTCAGCTCGCCGAGAAAATGCGATTTAAGCAATAAAATTAAAAATGCTTATAAAACATAAACCAAACGTTGGAGGTGGTCATTTCTTAATGCGCAGTGAATAACTCGGCACTCTAAAGCACCCGAGAGCGTTTTTTTCGATGCCAACCTAACCAGATTGACGGGAGCGGCACAATTCAGAAAAAGTGCTCAGCTCGCCGAGAAAATGCGATTTAAGCAATTGTGGTGAATTCTCTTCGATGGTCAGCTGGTCTTCCAAACAAGATGGTGAAAAAGTGGCTGGCTTGGGGAAGGAAAACTTCAGTCACACATGGCTGATTGGGGAAATATTTTATTCAACCGATGTCAGAGAGAAGTGTCTCGCGCCCTAGCCAAGATGTCGAGTCCCTTTGTCCACCCCCGTCCTAAACCTTATACTCTCGCGCTTCCTTCCACGCGGGAGCGCGCGGATGGGGCTGTTCGCTGACCTATGACCCCGCCGTTGCCCCCCCCTCTCTACATCCTGTGTACCTTATCAGTTTGTTAATGGAAACCAGATGTGTCCGGGTCAATGAGTCTACCTTCCTGGCCCCAGCCTCCAACAATCCCACAGACCCTGACCCGAACATGCCCCTGGTCATACTTAGGCTTACTATTGAGATGAACATTGCATGATATCATAATAATAATACACTACATAATCCCCCCTGCCGGGGCACCCCAAGTGCCCTGGCAACAACTCAACACGAAAAGACATCGGTACATCAAAAAACCTTCCCCCAACCATTTTATGGTTTTCGTCTACAATTTGGACCTATTTGTCTCATCCTAAACCATGCTCAAGGCATGCTACTTAAGGTTACATTAACTAGGAAAGCTCAACCTAATTTAATAGCAAATTCCTCCCTGACAGCAATCTGAGGCCTCTCAGGAACCACATTTGACCAAGATCGAATCCTCCAACCCCATTAACTGATTGACGCCGTCCGCACACCCCCCTTAGGTAATATATCACCAACGCCACCAATTTGGAGAAGAAAAGTTTGCTGTGGCCCGTTAGAAGCCCCAAAAAGTTGCCGGACCGCCGTCGAAAAAACCTCGCCAATCTAATGACGAGGAAAAAGAGGGAGGCCCATTCTACACCCCCGGAGGCGCCTCTCACCTGGCGAGAGTCAGGTGAAGGGAGCTCCGGCACACACCACATTTCACAAAGCGTAGCATGAGCCCTAAACACAGCAACAAGCAGAACCATGACCCTCAAATACAGATCGCTCAACATGCAACGTCGTATCGTAAACATGCCACGGGGCAAGCAAATGAGGTCACATAATAAAGTAAATAACATGGCAACAAAACAACGATGTAACACAGTGAGGTATATAAAAACGAATCGTCAAAGCATGCAAGAACATTAAACCCGTTGTTGCGCTGCCCCCCTCGCATGCACAAGTGCGTGCAGATATGAAATCCAGTCCACTGATCCGTCAGTGGAAAATAGCACTAGTAGTAGACGGCACCGTCCCGGGCCGGCTGTCCGTTCAGTGTCCTCCTGTCGCTTATGATGGCCGTTGAATCCCGTGCAAGGCCCCGGTCAGCAGCCAGGCGACCTATGACAAGCTAAAGCTACTGTCTGTATCGAGTGACTTTAACAGTGCGAACACGTGGAATCTGTAATGGCAAAGGCCGCAGCCCAGGCCGGACGTCCTTCGGGCCCCGACGGCCACCGCTGGCAGGGCAACACAACCCGACAGCTCCAGTGTGTCCAGCCCCCTCAAATAATTATTTGGCGGTGATGGGGCAACGAGGAAAAAGCTGTGTCGATCGTCTCATCGAAATCTCCTCAGAGCGCCCGAGGGCTCCCAACACCTACCCCTCGTTTCCAGAGGCCCACGCGGTCCCTGAAACAAACAAAAAAAACAAACAAACAAGCAAACAGACAAGCAAACAAACAAGCAAACAAACAAGCAAACACTCCAGGACTCATTCCCCTCATTTCTCGTCGTGCCGACAGCGTTGCTAGCTCCCCCCAGTCCCAATGTAAATTCTACCTGTTCCTGGTAGCCTTTCCTGTCGCAGATGTCCCTGTCTCAATCACACTGTCATCTTTCTGAAGTCCCGTCAGTCATGTCACTTCAGCCGCTCTTTTTCCCGTCCAAATACTATTTGTCACCCCCAAATTCCTTCTTCAGTCTACAGATGCGTAGCATTCTCAAACCGGTATCCCTCACAATACTGTAGCTTCCTAGATCTGTACCTTTATGTATCCGTGCCTTATGTTCGAGTCACCTCACTGTTCAAACCAGTCATCATTCTGAAACAACGCTCACGTAATCTTTCCAAAACGGTACAGCCACTCAAATCCTTTCTGTATTCGTTATGCAAACTACTCGTCCTAAAATGTATAATTAAACATTTGCCCTGTAATAGCAGCTTTGATGCAGTCACGCGTTCAGAAATTTCCCCATTCCTTGTCTCTGGCCCCGTCTTCCTCCGACATTCAATAACCTTCCAAACCTTCGTTGTGTATTGTGCCACTGTCCATTCCCAAATCACTGTATGATTTGTCCTTCGCACTTTGTCATTGAAAAACCTTAAACCTTATTGTCACTACATTGTTACCACGCTTCGCATCCATTCCAGGCTGTTGTCCCCCGTTAACTCCCTTTCTTTCAAGATGCTTCTTCCGCTCCTTCCGTCACTGCTAGTTGAATTCTGGCGTGTCCTGTTAAAGCTTAAAAACAAGTGAATTTGGAAAAAAAACTTTGTATATCACAATTACAAATTGCAACCTACTCACCCCTTTCTGTTTTACCACTCCCCCCTTTTGACACATTCACCCAATGTGTCATTACGTATCAAAAGGAACCTGCAAAGCGTCCCCTCTCATCACCACACTCATTGTAGCCAGGCCCACGGAACCTCTAGCTTCCATCTGGGCCCCGGGACCGTCACCCCAAGTCTCTGAAACTTGACTGTCCACCACACACTCGGCAACACACACAAAAACCAGCGCACTCCCGTCAGTGAGCTTATAGCCCTGCTGACAGCGGACATTTGTACACACAAAAACAGACCTCAAGTATCAAAACAAAAACAGTCATAAAATGAATCCTGGCGCTCGGGAATCCTGTCCTGAAAACCATGTAATCAACAAGTTCATTATAAAAACCAAAAGGGCAAGGGTTAACATATTCTTGTAAATTCAACACAAACGTTCCACGAACGCAATCGACAACCTGCAAGAACGAAAGCAAGTTACGCCAGCAACGCGCAACCCGCTCCTTGGCTGGCGGCCGTTGCTGCTGCTGCAAAAAATCAAGTCACACAGAAAAACAAAGCAGAGCTCGCTCATGTCGCAAGCAAGCTCAAGCGTCAAACATTTGGTCACTGTCCACCTAGTCCGTCACCCCGTCGGGTGAGCTCAAGGTCGTCACACGTCAAATCGTCCAAAGTCTTGATGTTCACTACTAGTTCTGTCTTGTCTGACCATATCACTGAAACGGGCCTTCTCCATCGAACCGTTTGGTTGTCGATGGTGCCCCTGATTGATCATTGAACCGTGGTTCCGATCAGAACTCATCACTCACCAGTTCCAGCCCCTCCGATCTGTACCACCCCTTCAGGTGAGAGGAAATTTATCCTCAATGGCAAACACATCACCCCAACTTCAGACCTCTCTGGCCAATCATACTGCGCACACACAGCCGTAGATGATCACATGCGCACTCACCCATCCACACACTCACAGACACACTCATCCGTCTCTATCACTCAGCTCTCCCCCCAAACCAAGCAGAGTTAGTATCTAAGTGTGTAGGCAAATATTGACTCCTAATAGTGACTCTTCACATTCGGACATATTCGTCAACATGACCTATTGTAAAATCTCCAATTCAATTTTCCATAAACTCGCCCATCAGATTCATCGCAAATTGTCATATATGTCTATCTGAGGGACTAACTGTGGGACCCGCGTTTTGAGGGAGCCTCCATACCCTCGTATTGGTCCTACAAACTCGATCTCTATTACTTATGTTAATTAAATTCAATAAAGATGGGTCAGACTATTCTCTCTGGCTTTTTACGTCATCATTTGTCTCTCCCCCTTTTTTCCCGTTGTCTTGCTCAAAACTGTTTCTCAGTCTGCTTCTCTTTATTGCCCCTCTTGGCGAGTCTCACTCCCCCCTTTTTCTTTTCTTCTTCTTCTTCCTAAAACTCCTGCCTGTCACACCATCCAACACCTCTCCCTACTTCCTTGTGGTCGCCTATCACCACTCCTTTCATCCACTCACTCGCGCGGTCTGCTCCCCTTCTGCAAAGCTGCAGCTCCACACAGGGAGCGCTGAGCCTTCTCCCTCGAATGAGCAGTTTTCAATGTAATTTACGTCATTGCTGTCCAGATCTTCTATCCTCAATCTCCCTCGCTGTCAATTCCTGTTAAAATGGCAAATTCCAACTTGCTCTAATCCCATTTTTGACAATGGAGTTTGCCCTTATCAAACCTTCGAATATCTATGTCCTCCTATTATCTTCGCCTCCACCTCTTAGTAGTTCTTTTGACAGAATCTCCTATTGGTAACCCTACAGCGGACTGTTTAGCATATAATCCCTTACTCCGCTCCCCTGCTGTAGTTCTTTTGACAGAATCTCCTATTGGTAACCCTACAGCGGACTGTTTAGCATATAATCCCTTACTCCGCTCCCCTGCTTCTACATTGCCATGTGGGTGCAGTTGAATTTGAGCCCTATCTCAGTCATTATCTTGTTACCTGTGGCCTTGTGCGACACTTATGCATGAATGTGTGAAAGTAAAAAATTTAACGGATCCAACTTTCTGACTACCCAACCTCCACTATGGCGCAACAAACTTCTATCGTATTGAGTAGGTACATCGAGCGTCCTAGCTTCCTCTTGACTGAATCCACTTTAGTCCCGCTGTCCCATTCTAAAATGTATCTAACTCGATTTCTACTTCTTATGTCTGGTGAGCCAAAACATCAGATCTCGCTCTTGTTTCTCACCGTTTTAGCCTATTTGTTTTATTCAAATCTGTTCAATCTCTGACCATGATGCTTCTCTCTGTAGCTCTACGCATTATTCAATCCTTTATCAAATCTCCTCAGTTCTGTCAAACCCAGTGCACAATGAAGCTCCTGTCCACTCTAACCCAAGCCCCACGAGGTCTTAGCACCGCCAGGAGTGTGATTTGGCCGTCGGACATTTCAAGTCCATATCTTTTGCCGCACCTCACCCTCTCAAGATGGTGTTCTTTTGTTGCTGCTTCAGAGCCAACACATCCATCACTCTCGAATGAGTCCATTGTTCAAATGTCCATTTTTTCTTCAACATTGTGAGTTCCTCCACTTCTCACTGTCTTTTCTCGTCCCCGAGGATGTTGTATTTCTTCCCCGGAGTGTACTTGCCCCCTCCAAGCACAACAACAGTCTTTCTTTGTCCTTGCCAATAGGTCAAAGGTGTCTCAAAGCCAGACACCGTTTTGTAGTTGTCCACGGCTGCAGGCGGAGGCTCGGGATCGAGTTTTCAGGGATCCTGGCACTGAGAGTGACAGACTGGGACATCAAGCTTGTAAGACTATCTCCAAATGTAGCTGCTGCCCTCCATTCACTAGTAACGTTTGTTTACCAAAAGTCGAATTCTCCTAATAACAGCAATGTCGTCTTTATATTGTAAGTCCTGCAACTCATCCTATTGTCGAGCTAGGTTTTGTCTATAGTTCCAATTTAATGGGACAGTACATTGTGTCTTCAGTATCACTATTCAAAATTAACTCAGCGGTCTGCGTCCCACAACTAGCCCTGATCTATGTCTTGATCTCTCACACGTTATTACCTGTGTCATGCTTGCTCAAAAATGCGACTTAGAATATGGTGCTGTGAATTTCCAATCTCCCCGATCAAAGTGGATCCCGCTTCTCAGCTCTCCTCTCTCATGCTCATGTTAGCCTGCAATTGTTCAAATCAAAAATGTTATTGTCTTTTAACTGTCTTTCTGTTGAACCTCTAAATCCCTCGTGTTGCTAACCTATCTACTCCAGGAAATGATTTAAAGAAAGGACAAACGAATTATTCCCAATATCTCCTCATTATTGACGAGTTAGCCCCCTTTTCTTCTCTCACTCCCTCTTTCTATCTGTCTCTGGGTTTTGACTACCTCAGCACCTTATGGCACGTCTCGTGTAAGCCCTCGACCACACGACCATCAGGAGAACACTGTATGGTGCAGTTCACTCTCCGCAGGGTATCTCTGCCCAGGAGGGCAGTGGGGGTACAGTCCGATACCAAACTGGTATGTTTGTCATTTGATCTTTCCAGCAGAGCTGTACTGGTCTTGTGGAAGGGATCAGCTGTTTTATAATCTTGAACCCTATTGCCCGTACAAAATGACCGGACATGGGGGGATGAATAGCATCTTCAGGCCGGACGCAAGTGAAAGTCGGTCTGCTGTCCACCATTGCCGTCAACGGTTGATTGTTTACTTTCACTGTTATTGTTGGCTCTCGTTCCGGACCTGACACTACCAGCTGACATCCCCCCTTGGGCCCACCGGGCACCTCTAGAATCCAGGTTCCGGGCCCCCGAAAGGGTTCATCGGGCTCTGGGGTCTTGGGGGATGGCGGATGAACTCCCCTCCTAAGCCTCCTCTGGTGGGCATGCTGCAGTTGCGGGCCCAGTGTCCTACTTGGCCACAGTTATAGCAAGCGTCAGACCTCTGTCCCGGACCCCCTTTGGGTTTCGACTTTCCTGCCTTTCCCCTGGCTCCACGCACTCTGGTGCCCCGGAACTTCGTTTGGTTGCGCCCCCATTGGGGTGCTAAACTGACGGGCACTGCCATGGCCACCTGCGGTGGTTGGCCAGCAGTCAGCGGGGGTTGCAATAAAATTTGTTGGGGTAGGGTTTGTCCCACTACCATCACTGGCAGAATTGTGGTTGCTCGGGTTGATCCTTGCTCCCGGCCAAACGGTGTCCCTGGCATTTTGGACGGCACTTTTTCCAACTCAAGCTTGGCCACCTCTAATTTTTGCAACTGTTCCTCTAGATCCTCCTGCTCTCTTGGTTCCACGCTCCATTCTAACTCCTCCAAGCATTGTTCTTTTCTGGCTTTGATGCTCCTTAAAGCGATCCTTCTCCAGTCCTCCATGGCAACTAGGGTGGAGCGTGAAGTAGGCACAGGGCATTCGTCTACCCAGCTGTCCTCGCCACTTCCGCCCCCCGTACCGCTTACATCTTTCCTTGCTCTTGTCTCTTTCCCTGGGGTGCGTCCTTTTTTCTCTGTTCTTCTCGAAATGCTTTTGATTACGGGGTTGTAGCCCCCTGCTGCCCCTTCTGTGTAGCTCTGGCTATCATCCTGTATCTCCCTCTTGGTGTACCCTTGTCTCCCCTCTGTCGCATGTCGAGTTTTATTCTTCTCATGGGTCAGGCTAGGACGCATAACAATGGTGGTTCTAGCTCTTCTGGTTTCGACAATGCCTTTGTCTTCGGTCTCCGACTGATAGCTACCTTCTTGGTTAACTATCGGGAGTTGCGGATAGCCATTACGTTTATCACTCACATTGTACGCCGGGGGACTCTTAACCGGGGCGACATGTGAGAAAGGTGTATTAACTTTGTCCATTAGCTTCCTAGCTTCTTCCACATTCTTCGGTACATCAGCTGTGATTTCCTCTTTTTTCTGCTTAAGCTCCTGATCCAATTTTTGTCCCTGTTCGTCAAATATTTTCAACAATCCCAATTCATATTCCCTTTTCTCCTTTCTCTTTTCCCCTTTTTTCCCTTTTTTGACTCCTGCTTTGTATGTCGATACGAGTACACGTATAATCTCAATTACTTCTCGGTTAAAAGTCCCTTCTGCCGGCCAAGGCCTCTCAATGTCAGGCCATCTCTTATTCCATTTGTTCGAAATTTCTTTAACCCCTTTGACAAGCGGGTTATTTTTTGACACAACCTCTATGGGGGTCACTGTTGGACTGGTAAGGCTCCTGTCCCCCATGTTTTTTTTTTTTTTTTTTTTTTGTTTTTTTTTTTTTTTTGGATCAGAAAATAATCAAGCACCAGAGGTCACAAAACACATAAGACAATGCAATCAGATTTTGCCAACTTCAGATGTTATACACGCTCGTTATACAAGAATGTTGGTCCGATATGTGTTTGTTTCCACATAGTTATGACCCCCCAATCCCCTGTGCTAAGATTAAAATTCGAGATGTCACCTGTTTGAAAACAACCGTACATCAGTTTATGTCGATCAGTCTGTTGTCAAGCCCGCTTTGTAACCCCTTGTTCTCGAGTGAGAGTACCACACAAGAGTTTGTGGACAAAATCACACTGGCCTTAAGAATTTTGGTGCGGCGCTCCACGAAGCCTTTCCTCAGACGACCTGGGAGTTCTGTCCGTTTCTCTTTGTCCTCTGGGAGGAGACGTGCGCGTCCACCGTCTCGTATTTGTTGTGCAAACAGGAGAAATAGCAATCTCGTTCAAGTTAACGTAATCACTCACTTTCTCATTAGTTGTCAGATGGACTAGGGGCGCTGGCCGCCCTCAACAGGCTCCCTCTTAATTTACGAGCGAACCCCCCTTTCTTCACTTTCTCCCCCCACCTATCGGTCTTGGGCCGAATGCGTAGCGTCCTGCCATAGATCACTGCTGCCACGGCCCAACTCTTTTCTTAAGACACACAGGTACACAAACATTAGTATTTTAGTGAGTATTGCAAGCATGTCTCTCTCTTGCCTATTTGCAAACTGTTCAACATTAGTGCCAGTGAAGTTTCAGTTTCAATCATGCACGTTCGTTGTTAATCATGCACCCTTTGCTCATCCACATTTGATCTCCCCTCGTCATGTCTCAGTTCTCATCGACATTGACCTCTACCGGGGGGACCCAGCCTCGCCTTTGCGGGCTCCTCGGCACAGCGCCCTCGGACAAGGGGGGGGGGGCAGCGTATCAATGTTGACGCCACGGGCTGGCCAGGCCCGCGCGTCTCGCCGGCCCCCACCCTTGCCGACAGAGCACCATCCCGCGCCTTGGAGCACCCAGGGCCCCCTCCTTTCTTGAACATTCTCTGACGCACACACACCGAGCGCGCACACAACCGCACATGCACACACCCATCCGCGCGCACGCACGCCCGCTCAATACACACCGCGCGCACGCAGAGCTCACACACTCACACGCATCCGCACGCACGCGCACCACATACACTAAGCGCGCACACAGCTCAGACGAACGACGACAACTGACAGAAACTTCACAGACATTACGCACAAACATAGAACACAGACAAAGGGATTCGAATCCATCTCTCATGTAGCTTCTCACTAACCGCTTCCATGCGGTTTGGTCATTCTGTGTCTTCTTACCGTGCGCAGGTGCACTTACAAACAAGCCCTTTGCACTTCTTGTCTTTGTTTCCCCTAAGAGCGCTTTGCATTTCCCCTTATACTGCAGATTTTTAACTTCAGTGTGCACACAAATTACTTTTCTTACATGGTATACCAAAATTAAACCCCCCTGAGGCCTCTTTTTTCCACGTTTTCCAATTTCTATCGGCTGCCCACTCCTCCGCTCTGCCAATTGCGGTCTGCTGCAAGCCGTAAATTTTATCAGACTTTGACAGGAGTGTGTGCTATTACAGTGCGCCTCGCCAATCGGAATCGGACCGTGACGACTTGGGTACAACCGCAGCGCACCGGTTCGCCCCGGTAAGTTGCCCGAAGAGTGTCTCTCTAAGCGGCTAACGCACCAGCTGTCAGCCGGGGGAACCTTGCAACCCGCACAAACTCCTAATCTGATCAGTGCTCAAATGACGTGGTCTGCGCGCATCATCCTTCTCGGCACCCTGGTCCCAGACCCAGCCGGTAATTTTCCCACATTCGTTCACACGGTTACGGATGCCAAGGCTGCCCATTCCTCCGCTTTGCCAATTGCGGTCTGCAGCACGCCTCCCTTTTTCGTGCGACCTATATATAGAGACAACTGCCCCCACCGAACATCTCAACCACATTGAGTGTGATCTCAACTACATTGAATGTGATCTCAACGTCCCAGCACGACCCCGGGAATTGTGCCTCCGGTGGCTTGGTGGTGCCCGTCTCTTGTCGCACACAGTGTTCAATCGTACCTGTGTTTCCGCCTCAATCACACAGCTAAAATTTCCATCCTCCATCGGATCTGTAGCCAAACCAAAGTCCACGTTTTATGGGACTTTCTATTATTCTTCTCTCGTGACAGCCGATCAGCGATGTCCCAGACATCCTGTCCTGTTCCACGTGCCCTCTCTCGGAGCATTTTCTTTCTCATTCATCATTCACACCAGACATGTCACTCACACTGTTGTGCACATTCCCCATTAAGTTTTATGCTATTTTCCCATTTTTATTTGCCTTTTTTCTTTTTTTCTATTTTTATTGAACATTTTCATTTTTCTATTGGGGCTACACCCCCTTTCACAATCCACATCTCGTCGACATCCAGCTAGGGGAGACCAATCCCCCCCCCTTTTTGCCAGCCACTGGCACACCAGGCCTGTTAACTGTCCCGCTTAGGAGCCACTCCATCCCCCCCCACACCAGGCACGAGCACATTGCGATACTGTGAGTGAAAGCTTCTCACCTCAAACTCAGCCTGCCGGCCGGACGCTCGATACTCGCACCCGGGCGGGCGAGGGCTCCCCGAAGGACAAGAGAACTGTTCGTGACGCCAAAATTGTGGTGAATTCTCTTCGATGGTCAGCTGGTCTTCCAAACAAGATGGTGAAAAAGTGGCTGGCTTGGGGAAGGAAAACTTCAGTCACACATGGCTGATTGGGGAAAGATTTTATTCAACCGATGTCAGAGAGAAGTGTCTCGCGCCCTAGCCAAGATGTCGAGTCCCTTTGTCCACCCCCGTCCTAAACCTTATACTCTCGCGCTTCCTTCCACGCGGGAGCGCGCGGATGGGGCTGTTCGCTGACCTATGACCCCGCCGTTGCCCCCCCCTCTCTACATCTTGTGTACCTTATCAGTTTGTTAATGGAAACCAGATGTGTCCGGGTCAATGAGTCTACCTTCCTGGCCCCAGCCTCCAACAATCCCACAGACCCTGACCCGAACATGCCCCTGGTCATACTTAGGCTTACTATTGAGATGAACATTGCATGATATCATAATAATAATACACTACACAATAAAATTAAAAATGCTTATAAAACATAAACCAAACGTTGGAGGTGGTCATTTTTTCATGCGCAGTGATAAACTCGGCACTCTAAAGCACCCGAGAGCGTTTTTTTCGATGCCAACCTAACCAGAGTGACGGGAGCGGCACAGTTCAGAAAAAGTGCTCAGCTCGCCGAGAAAATGCGATTTAAGCAAAAAAATTAAAAATGCTTATAAAACATAAACCAAATGCTGGAGGTGGTCATTTCTTAATGCGCAGTAATAAACTCGGGACTCTAAAGCACCCGAGAGCGTTTTTTTCGATGCCAACCTAACCAGAGTGACGGGAGCGGCACAATTCAGAAAAAGTGCTCAGCTCGCCGAGAAAATGCGATTTAAGCAATAAAACTAAAAATGCTTATAAAACATAAACCAAACGTTGGAGGTGGTCATTTCTTAATGCGCAGTAATAAACTGTGCACTCTAAAGCACCCGAGAGCGTTTTTTTCGATGCCAACCTAACCAGAGTGACGGGAGCGGCACATTTCAGAAAAAGTGCTCAGCTCGCCGAGAAAATGCGATTTAAGCAATAAAATTAAAAATGCTTATAAAACATAAACCAAACGTTGGAGGTGGTCATTTCTTAATGCGCAGTAATAAACTCGGCACTCTAAAGCACCCGTGAGCGTTTTTTTCGATGCCAACCTAACCAGATTGACGGGAGCGGCACAATTCAGAAAAAGTGCTCAGCTCGCCGAGAAAATGCGATTTAAGCAATAAAATTAAAAATGCTTATAAAACATAAACCAAACGTTGGAGGTGGTCATTTCTTCATGCGCAGTGATAAACTCGGCACTCTAAAGCACCCGAGAGCGTTTTTTTCGATGCCAACCTAACCAGAGTGACGGGAGCGGCACAATTCAGAAAAAGTGCTCAGCTCGCCGAGAAAATGCGATTTAAGCAATAAAATTATAAATGCTTATAAAACATAAACCAAACGTTGGAGGTGGTCATTTCTTCATGCGCAGTGAATAACTCGGCACTCTAAAGCACCCGAGAGCGTTTTTTTCGATGCCAACCTAACCAGAGTGACGGGAGCGGCACATTTCAGAAAAAGTGCTCAGCTCGCCGAGAAAATGCGATTTAAGCAATAAAATTAAAAATGCTTATAAAACATAAACCAAACGTTGGAGGTGGTCATTTCTTAATGCGCAGTAATAAACTCGGCACTCTAAAGCACCCGTGAGCGTTTTTTTCGATGCCAACCTAACCAGATTGACGGGAGCGGCACAATTCAGAAAAAGTGCTCAGCTCGCCGAGAAAATGCGATTTAAGCAATAAAATTAAAAATGCTTATAAAACATAAACCAAACGTTGGAGGTGGTCATTTCTTCATGCGCAGTGATAAACTCGGCACTCTAAAGCACCCGAGAGCGTTTTTTTCGATGCCAACCTAACCAGAGTGACGGGAGCGGCACATTTCAGAAAAAGTGCTCAGCTCGCCGAGAAAATGCGATTTAAGCAAAAAATTTAAAAATGCTTATAAAACATAAACCAAATGCTGGAGGTGGTCATTTCTTAATGCGCAGTAATAAACTCGGCACTCTAAAGCACCCGAGAGCGTTTTTTTCGATGCCAACCTAACCAGAGTGACGGGAGCGGCACATTTCAGAAAAAGTGCTCAGCTCGCCGAGAAAATGCGATTTAAGCAATAAAATTAAAAATGCTTATAAAACATAAACCAAACGTTGGAGGTGGTCATTTCTTAATGCGCAGTAATAAACTCGGCACTCTAAAGCACCCGTGAGCGTTTTTTTCGATGCCAACCTAACCAGATTGACGGGAGCGGCACAATTCAGAAAAAGTGCTCAGCTCGCCGAGAAAATGCGATTTAAGCAAAAAAATTAAAAATGCTTATAAAACATAAACCAAACGTTGGAGGTGGTCATTTCTTCATGCGCAGTGATAAACTCGGCACTCTAAAGCACCCGTGAGCGTTTTTTTCGATGCCAACCTAACCAGAGTGACGGGACCGGCACAATTCAGAAAAAGTGCTCAGCTCGCCGAGAAAATGCGATTTAAGCAATAAAATTAAAAATGCTTATAAAACATAAACCAAACGTTGGAGGTGGTCATTTCTTCATGCGCAGTGATAAACTCGGCACTCTAAAGCACCCGAGAGCGTTTTTTTCGATGCCAACCTAACCAGAGTGACGGGAGCGGCACAATTCAGAAAAAGTGCTCAGCTCGCCGAGAAAATGCGATTTAAGCAATAAAACTAAAAATGCTTATAAAACATAAACCAAACGTTGGAGGTGGTCATTTCTTCATGCGCAGTGATAAACTCGGCACTCTAAAGCACCCGAGAGCGTTTTTTTCGATGCCAACCTAACCAGAGTGACGGGAGCGGCACAATTCAGAAAAAGTGCTCAGCTCGCCGAGAAAATGCGATTTAAGCAATAAAATTAAAAATGCTTATAAAACATAAACCAAACGTTGGAGGTGGTCATTTCTTCATGCGCAGTGAATAACTCGGCACTCTAAAGCACCCGAGAGCGTTTTTTTCGATGCCAACCTAACCAGAGTGACGGGAGCGGCACATTTCAGAAAAAGTGCTCAGCTCGCCGAGAAAATGCGATTTAAGCAATAAAATTAAAAATGCTTATAAAACATAAACCAAACGTTGGAGGTGGTCATTTCTTAATGCGCAGTAATAAACTCGGCACTCTAAAGCACCCGTGAGCGTTTTTTTCGATGCCAACCTAACCAGATTGACGGGAGCGGCACAATTCAGAAAAAGTGCTCAGCTCGCCGAGAAAATGCGATTTAAGCAATAAAATTAAAAATGCTTATAAAACATAAACCAAACGTTGGAGGTGGTCATTTCTTCATGCGCAGTGATAAACTCGGCACTCTAAAGCACCCGAGAGCGTTTTTTTCGATGCCAACCTAACCAGAGTGACGGGAGCGGCACATTTCAGAAAAAGTGCTCAGCTCGCCGAGAAAATGCGATTTAAGCAAAAAAATTAAAAATGCTTATAAAACATAAACCAAACGTTGGAGGTGGTCATTTCTTCATGCGCAGTGATAAACTCGGCACTCTAAAGCACCCGAGAGCGTTTTTTTCGATGCCAACCTAACCAGAGTGACGGGAGCGGCACAATTCAGAAAAAGTGCTCAGCTCGCCGAGAAAATGCGATTTAAGCAATAAAATTATAAATGCTTATAAAACATAAACCAAACGTTGGAGGTGGTCATTTCTTCATGCGCAGTGAATAACTCGGCACTCTAAAGCACCCGAGAGCGTTTTTTTCGATGCCAACCTAACCAGAGTGACGGGAGCGGCACATTTCAGAAAAAGTGCTCAGCTCGCCGAGAAAATGCGATTTAAGCAATAAAATTAAAAATGCTTATAAAACATAAACCAAACGTTGGAGGTCGTCATTTCTTAATGCGCAGTAATAAACTCGGCACTCTAAAGCACCCGTGAGCGTTTTTTTCGATGCCAACCTAACCAGATTGACGGGAGCGGCACAATTCAGAAAAAGTGCTCAGCTCGCCGAGAAAATGCGATTTAAGCAATAAAATTAAAAATGCTTATAAAACATAAACCAAACGTTGGAGGTGGTCATTTCTTCATGCGCAGTGATAAACTCGGCACTCTAAAGCACCCGAGAGCGTTTTTTTCGATGCCAACCTAACCAGAGTGACGGGAGCGGCACATTTCAGAAAAAGTGCTCAGCTCGCCGAGAAAATGCGATTTAAGCAAAAAAATTAAAAATGCTTATAAAACATAAACCAAATGCTGGAGGTGGTCATTTCTTAATGCGCAGTAATAAACTCGGCACTCTAAAGCACCCGAGAGCGTTTTTTTCGATGCCAACCTAACCAGAGTGACGGGAGCGGCACAATTCAGAAAAAGTGCTCAGCTCGCCGAGAAAATGCGATTTAAGCAATAAAACTAAAAATGCTTATAAAACATAAACCAAACGTTGGAGGTGGTCATTTCTTAATGCGCAGTAATAAACTGTGCACTCTAAAGCACCCGAGAGCGTTTTTTTCGATGCCAACCTAACCAGAGTGACGGGAGCGGCACAATTCAGAAAAAGTGCTCAGCTCACCGAGAAAATGCGATTTAAGCAATAAAATTAAAAATGCTTATTAAACATAAACCAAACGTTGGAGGTGGTCATTTCTTCATGCGCAGTGAATAACTCGGCACTCTAAAGCACCCGTGAGCGTTTTTTTCGATGCCAACCTAACCAGAGTGACGGGACCGGCACAATTCAGAAAAAGTGCTCAGCTCGCCGAGAAAATGCGATTTAAGCAATAAAATTAAAAATGCTTATAAAACATAAACCAAACGTTGGAGGTGGTCATTTCTTCATGCGCAGTGATAAACTCGGCACTCTAAAGCACCCGAGAGCGTTTTTTTCGATGCCAACCTAACCAGAGTGACGGGAGCGGTACAATTCAGAAAAAGTGCTCAGCTCGCCGAGAAAATGCGATTTAAGCAATAAAACTAAAAATGCTTATAAAACATAAACCAAACGTTGGAGGTGGTCATTTCTTCATGCGCAGTGATAAACTCGGCACTCTAAAGCACCCGAGAGCGTTTTTTTCGATGCCAACCTAACCAGAGTGACGGGAGCGGCACAATTCAGAAAAAGTGCTCAGCTCGCCGAGTAAATGCGATTTAAGCAATAAAATTAAAAATGCTTATAAAACATAAACCAAACGTTGGAGGTGGTCATTTCTTCATGCGCAGTGAATAACTCGGCACTCTAAAGCACCCGAGAGCGTTTTTTTCGATGCCAACCTAACCAGAGTGACGGGAGCGGCACATTTCAGAAAAAGTGCTCAGCTCGCCGAGAAAATGCGATTTAAGCAATAAAATTAAAAATGCTTATAAAACATAAACCAAACGTTGGAGGTGGTCATTTCTTAATGCGCAGTAATAAACTCGGCACTCTAAAGCACCCGTGAGCGTTTTTTTCGATGCCAACCTAACCAGATTGACGGGAGCGGCACAATTCAGAAAAAGTGCTCAGCTCGCCGAGAAAATGCGATTTAAGCAATAAAATTAAAAATGCTTATAAAACATAAACCAACCGTTGGAGGTGGTCATTTCTTCATGCGCAGTGATAAACTCGGCACTCTAAAGCACCCGAGAGCGTTTTTTTCGATGCCAACCTAACCAGAGTGACGGGAGCGGCACAATTCAGAAAAAGTGCTCAGCTCGCCGAGAAAATGCGATTTAAGCAATAAAATTAAAAATGCTTATAAAACATAAACCAAACGTTGGAGGTGGTCATTTCTTCATGCGCAGTGATAAACTCGGCACTCTAAAGCACCCGAGAGCGTTTTTTTCGATGCCAACCTAACCAGAGTGACGGGAGCGGCACAATTCAGAAAAAGTGCTCAGCTCGCCGAGAAAATGCGATTTAAGCAATAAAATTAAAAATGCTTATAAAACATAAACCAAACGTTGGAGGTGGTCATTTCTTCATGCGCAGTGATAAACTCGGCACTCTAAAGCACCCGAGAGCGTTTTTTTCGATGCCAACCTAACCAGAGGGACGGGAGCGGCACATTTCAGAAAAAGTGCTCAGCTCGCCGAGAAAATGCGATTTAAGCAAAAAAATTAAAAATGCTTATAAAACATAAACCAAACGTTGGAGGTGGTCATTTCTTAATGCGCAGTAATAAACTCGGCACTCTAAAGCACCCGAGAGCGTTTTTTTCGATGCCAACCTAACCAGAGTGACGGGAGCGGCACAATTCAGAAAAAGTGCTCAGCTCACCGAGAAAATGCGATTTAAGCAAAAAAATTAAAAATGCTTATAAAACATAAACCAAATGCTGGAGGTGGTCATTTCTCAATGCGCAGTAATAAACTCGGCACTCTAAAGCACCCGAGAGCGTTTTTTTCGATGCCAACCTAACCAGAGTGACGGGAGCGGCACAATTCAGAAAAAGTGCTCAGCTCGCCGAGAAAATGCGATTTAAGCAATAAAACTAAAAATGCTTATAAAACATAAACCAAACGTTGGAGGTGGTCATTTCTTAATGCGCAGTAATAAACTCGGCACTCTAAAGCACCCGAGAGCGTTTTTTTCGATGCCAACCTAACCAGAGTGACGGGAGCGGCACAATTCAGAAAAAGTGCTCAGCTCACCGAGAAAATGCGATTTAAGCAATAAAATTAAAAATGCTTATTAAACATAAACCAAACGTTGGAGGTGGTCATTTCTTCATGCGCAGTGAATAACTCGGCACTCTAAAGCACCCGTGAGCGTTTTTTTCGATGCCAACCTAACCAGAGTGACGGGACCGGCACAATTCAGAAAAAGTGCTCAGCTCGCCGAGAAAATGCGATTTAAGCAATAAAATTAAAAATGCTTATAAAACATAAACCAAACGTTGGAGGTGGTCATTTCTTCATGCGCAGTGATAAACTCGGCACTCTAAAGCACCCGAGAGCGTTTTTTTCGATGCCAACCTAACCAGAGTGACGGGAGCGGTACAATTCAGAAAAAGTGCTCAGCTCGCCGAGAAAATGCGATTTAAGCAATAAAACTAAAAATGCTTATAAAACATAAACCAAACGTTGGAGGTGGTCATTTCTTCATGCGCAGTGATAAACTCGGCACTCTAAAGCACCCGAGAGCGTTTTTTTCGATGCCAACCTAACCAGAGTGACGGGAGCGGCACAATTCAGAAAAAGTGCTCAGCTCGCCGAGAAAATGCGATTTAAGCAATAAAATTAAAAATGCTTATAAAACATAAACCAAACGTTGGAGGTGGTCATTTCTTCATGCGCAGTGAATAACTCGGCACTCTAAAGCACCCGAGAGCGTTTTTTTCGATGCCAACCTAACCAGAGTGACGGGAGCGGCACATTTCAGAAAAAGTGCTCAGCTCGCCGAGAAAATGCGATTTAAGCAATAAAATTAAAAATGCTTATAAAACATAAACCAAACGTTGGAGGTGGTCATTTCTTAATGCGCAGTAATAAACTCGGCACTCTAAAGCACCCGTGAGCGTTTTTTTCGATGCCAACCTAACCAGATTGACGGGAGCGGCACAATTCAGAAAAAGTGCTCAGCTCGCCGAGAAAATGCGATTTAAGCAATAAAATTAAAAATGCTTATAAAACATAAACCAAACGTTGGAGGTGGTCATTTCTTCATGCGCAGTGATAAACTCGGCACTCTAAAGCACCCGAGAGCGTTTTTTTCGATGCCAACATAACCAGAGTGACGGGAGCGGCACATTTCAGAAAAAGTGCTCAGCTCGCCGAGAAAATGCGATTTAAGCAAAAAAATTAAAAATGCTTATAAAACATAAACCAAACGTTGGAGGTGGTCATTTCTTCATGCGCAGTGATAAACTCGGCACTCTAAAGCACCCGAGAGCGTTTTTTTCGATGCCAACCTAACCAGAGTGACGGGAGCGGCACAATTCAGAAAAAGTGCTCAGCTCGCCGAGAAAATGCGATTTAAGCAATAAAATTATAAATGCTTATAAAACATAAACCAAACGTTGGAGGTGGTCATTTCTTCATGCGCAGTGAATAACTCGGCACTCTAAAGCACCCGAGAGCGTTTTTTTCGATGCCAACCTAACCAGAGTGACGGGAGCGGCACATTTCAGAAAAAGTGCTCAGCTCGCCGAGAAAATGCGATTTAAGCAATAAAATTAAAAATGCTTATAAAACATAAACCAAACGTTGGAGGTGGTCATTTCTTAATGCGCAGTAATAAACTCGGCACTCTAAAGCACCCGTGAGCGTTTTTTTCGATGCCAACCTAACCAGATTGACGGGAGCGGCACAATTCAGAAAAAGTGCTCAGCTCGCCGAGAAAATGCGATTTAAGCAATAAAATTAAAAATGCTTATAAAACATAAACCAAACGTTGGAGGTGGTCATTTCTTCATGCGCAGTGATAAACTCGGCACTCTAAAGCACCCGAGAGCGTTTTTTTCGATGCCAACCTAACCAGAGTGACGGGAGCGGCACATTTCAGAAAAAGTGCTCAGCTCGCCGAGAAAATGCGATTTAAGCAAAAAAATTAAAAATGCTTATAAAACATAAACCAAATGCTGGAGGTGGTCATTTCTTAATGCGCAGTAATAAACTCGGCACTCTAAAGCACCCGAGAGCGTTTTTTTCGATGCCAACCTAACCAGAGTGACGGGAGCGGCACAATTCAGAAAAAGTGCTCAGCTCGCCGAGAAAATGCGATTTAAGCAATAAAACTAAAAATGCTTATAAAACATAAACCAAACGTTGGAGGTGGTCATTTCTTAATGCGCAGTAATAAACTGTGCACTCTAAAGCACCCGAGAGCGTTTTTTTCGATGCCAACCTAACCAGAGTGACGGGAGCGGCACAATTCAGAAAAAGTGCTCAGCTCACCGAGAAAATGCGATTTAAGCAATAAAATTAAAAATGCTTATTAAACATAAACCAAACGTTGGAGGTGGTCATTTCTTCATGCGCAGTGAATAACTCGGCACTCTAAAGCACCCGTGAGCGTTTTTTTCGATGCCAACCTAACCAGAGTGACGGGACCGGCACAATTCAGAAAAAGTGCTCAGCTCGCCGAGAAAATGCGATTTAAGCAATAAAATTAAAAATGCTTATAAAACATAAACCAAACGTTGGAGGTGGTCATTTCTTCATGCGCAGTGATAAACTCGGCACTCTAAAGCACCCGAGAGCGTTTTTTTCGATGCCAACCTAACCAGAGTGACGGGAGCGGTACAATTCAGAAAAAGTGCTCAGCTCGCCGAGAAAATGCGATTTAAGCAATAAAACTAAAAATGCTTATAAAACATAAACCAAACGTTGGAGGTGGTCATTTCTTCATGCGCAGTGATAAACTCGGCACTCTAAAGCACCCGAGAGCGTTTTTTTCGATGCCAACCTAACCAGAGTGACGGGAGCGGCACAATTCAGAAAAAGTGCTCAGCTCGCCGAGAAAATGCGATTTAAGCAATAAAATTAAAAATGCTTATAAAACATAAACCAAACGTTGGAGGTGGTCATTTCTTCATGCGCAGTGAATAACTCGGCACTCTAAAGCACCCGAGAGCGTTTTTTTCGATGCCAACCTAACCAGAGTGACGGGAGCGGCACATTTCAGAAAAAGTGCTCAGCTCGCCGAGAAATTGCGATTTAAGCAATAAAATTAAAAATGCTTATAAAACATAAACCAAACGTTGGAGGTGGTCATTTCTTAATGCGCAGTAATAAACTCGGCACTCTAAAGCACCCGTGAGCGTTTTTTTCGATGCCAACCTAACCAGATTGACGGGAGCGGCACAATTCAGAAAAAGTGCTCAGCTCGCCGAGAAAATGCGATTTAAGCAATAAAATTAAAAATGCTTATAAAACATAAACCAAACGTTGGAGGTGGTCATTTCTTCATGCGCAGTGATAAACTCGGCACTCTAAAGCACCCGAGAGCGTTTTTTTCGATGCCAACCTAACCAGAGTGACGGGAGCGGCACAATTCAGAAAAAGTGCTCAGCTCGCCGAGAAAATGCGATTTAAGCAATAAAATTAAAAATGCTTATAAAACATAAACCAAACGTTGAAGGTGGTCATTTCTTCATGCGCAGTGATAAACTCGGCACTCTAAAGCACCCGAGAGCGTTTTTTTCGATGCCAACCTAACCAGAGTGACGGGAGCGGCACAATTCAGAAAAAGTGCTCAGCTCGCCGAGAAAATGCGATTTAAGCAATAAAATTAAAAATGCTTATAAAACATAAACCAAACGTTGGAGGTGGTCATTTCTTCATGCGCAGTGATAAACTCGGCACTCTAAAGCACCCGAGAGCGTTTTTTTCGATGCCAACCTAACCAGAGGGACGGGAGCGGCACATTTCAGAAAAAGTGCTCAGCTCGCCGAGAAAATGCGATTTAAGCAAAAAAATTAAAAATGCTTATAAAACATAAACCAAACGTTGGAGGTGGTCATTTCTTAATGCGCAGTAATAAACTCGGCACTCTAAAGCACCCGAGAGCGTTTTTTTCGATGCCAACCTAACCAGAGTGACGGGAGCGGCACAATTCAGAAAAAGTGCTCAGCTCACCGAGAAAATGCGATTTAAGCAATAAAATTAAAAATGCTTATTAAACATAAACCAAACGTTGGAGGTGGTCATTTCTTCATGCGCAGTGATAAACTCGGCACTCTAAAGCACCCGAGAGCGTTTTTTTCGATGCCAACCTAACCAGAGTGACGGGAGCGGCACAATTCAGAAAAAGTGCTCAGCTCGCCGAGAAAATGCGATTTAAGCAATAAAACTAAAAATGCTTATAAAACATAAACCAAACGTTGGAGGTGGTCATTTCTTCATGCGCAGTGATAAACTCGGCACTCTAAAGCACCCGAGAGCGTTTTTTTCGATGCCAACCTAACCAGAGTGACGGGAGCGGCACAATTCAGAAAAAGTGCTCAGCTCGCCGAGAAAATGCGATTTAAGCAATAAAATTAAAAATGCTTATAAAACATAAACCAAACGTTGGAGGTGGTCATTTCTTCATGCGCAGTGAATAACTCGGCACTCTAAAGCACCCGAGAGCGTTTTTTTCGATGCCAACCTAACCAGAGTGACGGGAGCGGCACATTTCAGAAAAAGTGCTCAGCTCGCCGAGAAAATGCGATTTAAGCAATAAAATTAAAAATGCTTATAAAACATAAACCAAACGTTGGAGGTGGTCATTTCTTAATGCGCAGTAATAAACTCGGCACTCTAAAGCACCCGTGAGCGTTTTTTTCGATGCCAACCTAACCAGATTGACGGGAGCGGCACAATTCAGAAAAAGTGCTCAGCTCGCCGAGAAAATGCGATTTAAGCAATAAAATTAAAAATGCTTATAAAACATAAACCAAACGTTGGAGGTGGTCATTTCTTCATGCGCAGTGATAAACTCGGCACTCTAAAGCACCCGAGAGCGTTTTTTTCGATGCCAACCTAACCAGAGTGACGGGAGCGGCACAATTCAGAAAAAGTGCTCAGCTCGCCGAGAAAATGCGATTTAAGCAATAAAACTAAAAATGCTTATAAAACATAAACCAAACGTTGGAGGTGGTCATTTCTTAATGCGCAGTAATAAACTCGGCACTCTAAAGCACCCGTGAGCGTTTTTTTCGATGCCAACCTAACCAGATTGACGGGAGCGGCACAATTCAGAAAAAGTGCTCAGCTCGCCGAGAAAATGCGATTTAAGCAATAAAACTAAAAATGCTTATAAAACATAAACCAAACGTTGGAGGTGGTCATTTCTTCATGCGCAGTGATAAACTCGGCACTCTAAAGCACCCGAGAGCGTTTTTTTCGATGCCAACCTAACCAGAGTGACGGGAGCGGCACAATTCAGAAAAAGTGCTCAGCTCGCCGAGAAAATGCGATTTAAGCAATAAAATTAAAAATGCTTATAAAACATAAACCAAACGTTGGAGGTGGTCATTTCTTCATGCGCAGTGAATAACTCGGCACTCTAAAGCACCCGAGAGCGTTTTTTTCGATGCCAACCTAACCAGAGTGACGGGAGCGGCACATTTCAGAAAAAGTGCTCAGCTCGCCGAGAAAATGCGATTTAAGCAATAAAATTAAAAATGCTTATAAAACATAAACCAAACGTTGGAGGTGGTCATTTCTTAATGCGCAGTAATAAACTCGGCACTCTAAAGCACCCGTGAGCGTTTTTTTCGATGCCAACCTAACCAGATTGACGGGAGCGGCACAATTCAGAAAAAGTGCTCAGCTCGCCGAGAAAATGCGATTTAAGCAATAAAATTAAAAATGCTTATAAAACATAAACCAAACGTTGGAGGTGGTCATTTCTTCATGCGCAGTGATAAACTCGGCACTCTAAAGCACCCGAGAGCGTTTTTTTCGATGCCAACCTAACCAGAGTGACGGGAGCGGCACAATTCAGAAAAAGTGCTCAGCTCGCCGAGAAAATGCGATTTAAGCAATAAAATTAAAAATGCTTATAAAACATAAACCAAACGTTGGAGGTGGTCATTTCTTAATGCGCAGTAATAAACTCGGCACTCTAAAGCACCCGAGAGCGTTTTTTTCGATGCCAACCTAACCAGAGTGACGGGAGCGGCACAATTCAGAAAAAGTGCTCAGCTCGCCGAGAAAATGCGATTTAAGCAATAAAACTAAAAATGCTTATAAAACATAAACCAAACGTTGGAGGTGGTCATTTCTTAATGCGCAGTAATAAACTCGGCACTCTAAAGCACCCGTGAGCGTTTTTTTCGATGCCAACCTAACCAGATTGACGGGAGCGGCACAATTCAGAAAAAGTGCTCAGCTCGCCGAGAAAATGCGATTTAAGCAATACAATTTAAAATGCTTATAAAACATAAACCAAACGTTGGAGGTGGTCATTTCTTCATGCGCAGTGATAAACTCGGCACTCTAAAGCACCCGAGAGCGTTTTTTTCGATGCCAACCTAACCAGAGTGACGGGAGCGGCACATTTCAGAAAAAGTGCTCAGCTCGCCGAGAAAATGCGATTTAAGCAAAAAAATTAAAAATGCTTATAAAACATAAACCAAACGTTGGAGGTGGTCATTTCTTCATGCGCAGTGATAAACTCGGCACTCTAAAGCACCCGAGAGCGTTTTTTTTCGATGCCAACCTAACCAGAGTGACGGGAGCGGCACAATTCAGAAAAAGTGCTCAGCTCGCCGAGAAAATGCGATTTAAGCAATAAAATTATAAATGCTTATAAAACATAAACCAAACGGTGGAGGTGGTCATTTCTTCATGCGCAGTGAATAACTCGGCACTCTAAAGCACCCGAGAGAGAGCGTTTTTTTCGATGCCAACCTAACCAGAGTGACGGGAGCGGCACATTTCAGAAAAAGTGCTCAGCTCGCCGAGAAAATGCGATTTAAGCAATAAAATTAAAAATGCTTATAAAACATAAACCAAACGTTGGAGGTGGTCATTTCTTAATGCGCAGTAATAAACTCGGCACTCTAAAGCACCCGTGAGCGTTTTTTTCGATGCCAACCTAACCAGATTGACGGGAGCGGCACAATTCAGAAAAAGTGCTCAGCTCGCCGAGAAAATGCGATTTAAGCAATAAAATTAAAAATGCTTATAAAACATAAACCAAACGTTGGAGGTGGTCATTTCTTCATGCGCAGTGATAAACTCGGCACTCTAAAGCACCCGAGAGCGTTTTTTTCGATGCCAACCTAACCAGAGTGACGGGAGCGGCACATTTCAGAAAAAGTGCTCAGCTCGCCGAGAAAATGCGATTTAAGCAAAAAAATTAAAAATGCTTATAAAACATAAACCAAATGCTGGAGGTGGTCATTTCTTAATGCGCAGTAATAAACTCGGCACTCTAAAGCACCCGAGAGCGTTTTTTTCGATGCCAACCTACCAGAGTGACGGGAGCGGCACATTTCAGAAAAAGTGCTCAGCTCGCCGAGAAAATGCGATTTAAGCAATAAAATTGAAATGCTTATAAAACATAAACCAAACGTTGGAGGTGGTCATTTCTTAATGCGCAGTAATAAACTCGGCACTCTAAAGCACCCGTGAGCGTTTTTTTCGATGCCAACCTAACCAGATTGACGGAGCGGCACAATTCAGAAAAAGTGCTCAGCTCGCCGAGAAAATGCGATTTAAGCAAAAAAATTAAAAATGCTTATAAAACATAAACCAAACGTTGGAGGTGGTCATTTCTTCATGCGCAGTGATAAACTCGGCACTCTAAAGCACCCGTGAGCGTTTTTTTCGATGCCAACCTAACCAGAGTGACGGACCGGCACAATTCAGAAAAAGTGCTCAGCTCGCCGAGAAAATGCGATTTAAGCAATAAAATTAAAAATGCTTATAAAACATAAACCAAACGTTGGAGGTGGTCATTTCTTCATGCGCAGTGATAAACTCGCACTCTAAAGCACCCGAGAGCGTTTTTTTCGATGCCAACCTAACCAGAGTGACGGAGCGGCACAATTCAGAAAAAGTGCTCAGCTCGCCGAGAAAATGCGATTTAAGCAATAAAACTAAAAATGCTTATAAAACATAAACCAAACGTTGGAGGTGGTCATTTCTTCATGCGCAGTGATAAACTCGGCACTCTAAAGCACCCGAGAGCGTTTTTTTCGATGCCAACCTAACCAGAGTGACGGGAGCGGCACAATTCAGAAAAAGTGCTCAGCTCGCCGAGAAAATGCGATTTAAGCAATAAAATTAAAAATGCTTATAAAACATAAACCAAACGTTGGAGGTGGTCATTTCTTCATGCGCAGTGATAAACTCGGCACTCTAAAGCACCCGAAAGCGTTTTTTTCGATGCCAACCTAACCAGAGTGACGGGAGCGGCACAATTCAGAAAAAGTGCTCAGCTCGCCGAGAAAATGCGATTTAAGCAATAAAATTAAAAAATGCTTATAAAACATAAACCAAACGTTGGAGGTGGTCATTTCTTCATGCGCAGTGATAAACTCGGCACTCTAAAGCACCCGAGAGCGTTTTTTTCGATGCCAACCTAACCAGAGTGACGGGAGCGGCACATTTCAGAAAAAGTGCTCAGCTCGCCGAGAAAATGCGATTTAAGCAAAAAAATTAAAAATGCTTATAAAACATAAACCAAACGTTGGAGGTGGTCATTTCTTAATGCGCAGTAATAAACTCGGCACTCTAAAGCACCCGAGAGCGTTTTTTTCGATGCCAACCTAACCAGAGTGACGGGAGCGCACAATTCAGAAAAAGTGCTCAGCTCGCCGACGCCGAGAAAATGCGATTTAAGCAATAAAACTAAAAATGCTTATAAAACATAAACCAAACGTTGGAGGTGGTCATTTCTTAATGCGCAGTAATAAACTCGGCACTCTAAAGCACCCGTGAGCGTTTTTTTCGATGCCAACCTAACCAGATTGACGGGAGCGGCACAATTCAGAAAAAGTGCTCAGCTCGCCGAGAAAATGCGATTTAAGCAATAAAATTTAAAATGCTTATAAAACATAAACCAAATGCTGGAGGTGGTCATTTCTTCATGCGCAGTGATAAACTCGGCACTCTAAAGCACCCGAGAGCGTTTTTTTCGATGCCAACCTAACCAGAGTGACGGGAGCGGCACATTTCAGAAAAAGTGCTCAGCTCGCCGAGAAAATGCGATTTAAGCAAAAAAATTAAAAATGCTTATAAAACATAAACCAAACGTTGGAGGTGGTCATTTCTTCATGCGCAGTGATAAACTCGGCACTCTAAAGCACCCGAGAGCGTTTTTTTCGATGCCAACCTAACCAGAGTGACGGGAGCGGCACAATTCAGAAAAAGTGCTCAGCTCGCCGAGAAAATGCGATTTAAGCAATAAAATTATAAATGCTTATAAAACATAAACCAAACGTTGGAGGTGGTCATTTCTTCATGCGCAGTGAATAACTCGGCACTCTAAAGCACCCGAGAGAGAGCGTTTTTTTCGATGCCAACCTAACCAGAGTGACGGGAGCGGCACATTTCAGAAAAAGTGCTCAGCTCGCCGAGAAAATGCGATTTAAGCAATAAAATTAAAAATGCTTATAAAACATAAACCAAACGTTGGAGGTGGTCATTTCTTAATGCGCAGTAATAAACTCGGCACTCTAAAGCACCCGTGAGCGTTTTTTTCGATGCCAACCTAACCAGATTGACGGGAGCGGCACAATTCAGAAAAAGTGCTCAGCTCGCCGAGAAAATGCGATTTAAGCAATAAAATTAAAAATGCTTATAAAACATAAACCAAACGTTGGAGGTGGTCATTTCTTCATGCGCAGTGATAAACTCGGCACTCTAAAGCACCCGAGAGCGTTTTTTTCGATGCCAACCTAACCAGAGTGACGGGAGCGGCACATTTCAGAAAAAGTGCTCAGCTCGCCGAGAAAATGCGATTTAAGCAAAAAAATTAAAAATGCTTATAAAACATAAACCAAATGCTGGAGGTGGTCATTTCTTATTGCGCAGTAATAAACTCGGCACTCTAAAGCACCCGAGAGCGTTTTTTTCGATGCCAACCTAACCAGAGTGACGGGAGCGGCACATTTCAGAAAAAGTGCTCAGCTCGCCGAGAAAATGCGATTTAAGCAATAAAATTGAAAATGCTTATAAAACATAAACCAAACGTTGGAGGTGGTCATTTCTTAATGCGCAGTAATAAACTCGGCACTCTAAAGCACCCGTGAGCGTTTTTTTCGATGCCAACCTAACCAGATTGACGGGAGCGGCACAATTCAGAAAAAGTGCTCAGCTCGCCGAGAAAATGCGATTTAAGCAAAAAAATTAAAAATGCTTATAAAACATAAACCAAACGTTGGAGGTGGTCATTTCTTCATGCGCAGTGATAAACTCGGCACTCTAAAGCACCCGTGAGCGTTTTTTTCGATGCCAACCTAACCAGAGTGACGGGACCGGCACAATTCAGAAAAAGTGCTCAGCTCGCCGAGAAAATGCGATTTAAGCAATAAAATTAAAAATGCTTATAAAACATAAACCAAACGTTGGAGGTGGTCATTTCTTCATGCGCAGTGATAAACTCGGCACTCTAAAGCACCCGAGAGCGTTTTTTTCGATGCCAACCTAACCAGAGTGACGGGAGCGGCACAATTCAGAAAAAGTGCTCAGCTCGCCGAGAAAATGCGATTTAAGCAATAAAACTAAAAATGCTTATAAAACATAAACCAAACGTTGGAGGTGGTCATTTCTTCATGCGCAGTGATAAACTCGGCACTCTAAAGCACCCGAGAGCGTTTTTTTCGATGCCAACCTAACCAGAGTGACGGGAGCGGCACAATTCAGAAAAAGTGCTCAGCTCGCCGAGAAAATGCGATTTAAGCAATAAAATTAAAAATGCTTATAAAACATAAACCAAACGTTGGAGGTGGTCATTTCTTCATGCGCAGTGAATAACTCGGCACTCTAAAGCACCCGAGAGCGTTTTTTTCGATGCCAACCTAACCAGAGTGACGGGAGCGGCACATTTCAGAAAAAGTGCTCAGCTCGCCGAGAAAATGCGATTTAAGCAATAAAATTAAAAATGCTTATAAAACATAAACCAAACGTTGGAGGTGGTCATTTCTTCATGCGCAGTGATAAACTCGGCACTCTAAAGCACCCGAGAGCGTTTTTTTCGATGCCAACCTAACCAGAGTGACGGGAGCGGCACAATTCAGAAAAAGTGCTCAGCTCGCCGAGAAAATGCGATTTAAGCAATAAAATTAAAAATGCTTATAAAACATAAACCAAACGTTGGAGGTGGTCATTTCTTCATGCGCAGTGATAAACTCGGCACTCTAAAGCACCCGAGAGCGTTTTTTTCGATGCCAACCTAACCAGAGTGACGGGAGCGGCACAATTCAGAAAAAGTGCTCAGCTCGCCGAGAAAATGCGATTTAAGCAATAAAATTAAAAATGCTTATAAAACATAAACCAAACGTTGGAGGTGGTCATTTCTTCATGCGCAGTGAATAACTTGGCACTCTAAAGCACCCGAGAGCGTTTTTTTCGATGCCAACCTAACCAGAGTGACGGGAGCGGCACATTTCAGAAAAAGTGCTCAGCTCGCCGAGAAAATGCGATTTAAGCAATAAAATTAAAAATGCTTATAAAACATAAACCAAACGTTGGAGGTGGTCATTCCTTCATGCGCAGTGATAAACTCGGCACTCTAAAGCACCCGAGAGCGTTTTTTTCGATGCCAACCTAACCAGAGTGACGGGAGCGGCACAATTCAGAAAAAGTGCTCAGCTCGCCGAAAAAATGCGATTTACGCAATAAAATTAAAAATGCTTATAAAACATAAACCAAACGTTGGAGGTGGTCATTTCTTAATGCGCAGTAATAAACTCGGCACTCTAAAGCACCCGAGAGCGTTTTTTTCGATGCCAACCTAACCAGAGTGACGGGAGCGGCACAATTCAGAAAAAGTGCTCAGCTCGCCGAGAAAATGCGATTTAAGCAATAAAATTAAAAATGCTTATAAAACATAAACCAAACGTTGGAGGTGGTCATTTCTTCATGCGCAGTGATAAACTCGGCACTCTAAAGCACCCAAGAGCGTTTTTTTCGATGCCAACCTAACCAGAGTGACGGGAGCGGCACAATTCAGAAAAAGTGCTCAGCTCGCCGAGAAAATGCGATTTAAGCAATAAAATTAAAAATGCTTATAAAACATAAACCAAACGTTGGAGGTGGTCATTTCTTAATGCGCAGTAATAAACTCGGCACTCTAAAGCACCCGAGAGCGTTTTTTTCGATGCCAACCTAACCAGAGTGACGGGAGCGGCACAATTCAGAAAAAGTGCTCAGCTCGCCGAGAAAATGCGATTTAAGCAATAAAACTAAAAATGCTTATAAAACATAAACCAAACGTTGGAGGTGGTCATTTCTTAATGCGCAGTAATAAACTCGGCACTCTAAAGCACCCGAGAGCGTTTTTTTCGATGCCAACCTAACCAGAGTGACGGGAGCGGCACAATTCAGAAAAAGTGCTCAGCTCGCCGAGAAAATGCGATTTAAGCAATAAAATTAAAAATGCTTATAAAACATCAACCAAACGTTGGAGGTGGTCATTACTTCCTGCGCAGTGATAAACTCGGCACTCTAAAGCACCCGAGAGCGTTTTTTTCGATGCCAACCTAACCAGAGTGACGGGAGCGGCACAATTCCGAAAAAGTGCTCAGCTCGCCGAGAAAATGCGATTTAAGCAATAAAATTAAAAATGCTTATAAAACATAAACCAAACGTTGGAAGTGGTCATTTCTTAATGCGCAGTAATAAACTCGGCACTCTAAAGCACCCGAGAGCGTTTTTTTCGATGCCAACCTAACCAGAGTGACGGGAGCGGCACAATTCAGAAAAAGTGCTCAGCTCGCCGAGAAAATGCGATTTAAGCAATAAAATTAAAAATGCTTATAAAACATAAACCAAACGTTGGAGGTGGTCATTTCTTAATGCGCAGTAATAAACTCGGCACTCTAAAGCACCCGAGAGCGTTTTTTTCGATGCCAACCTAACCAGAGTGACGGGAGCGGCACAATTCAGAAAAAGTGCTCAGCTCGCCGAGAAAATGCGATTTAAGCAATAAAATAAAAAATGCTTATTAAACATAAACCAAACGTTGGAGGTGGTCATTTCTTCATGCGCAGTGATAAACTCGGCACTCTAAAGCACCCGAGAGCGTTTTTTTCGATGCCAACCTAACCAGAGTGACGGGAGCGGCACAATTCAGAAAAAGTGCTCAGCTCGCCGAGAAAATGCGATTTAAGCAATAAAATTAAAAATGCTTATAAAACATCAACCAAACGTTGGAGGTGGTCATTTCTTCATGCGCAGTGAATAACTCGGCACTCTAAAGCACCCTAAAGCGTTTTTTTCGATGCCAACCTAACCAGAGTGACGGGAGCGGCACAATTCAGAAAAAGTGCTCAGCTCGCCGAGAAAATGCGATTTAAGCAATAAAACTAAAAATGCTTATAAAACATAAACCAAACGTTGGAGGTGGTCATTTCTTCATGCGCAGTGATAAACTCGGCACTCTAAAGCACCCGAGAGCGTTTTTTTCGATGCCAACCTAACCAGAGTGACGGGAGCGGCACAATTCAGAAAAAGTGCTCAGCTCGCCGAGAAAATGCGATTTAAGCAATAAAATTAAAAATGCTTATAAAACATAAACCAAACGTTGGAGGTGGTCATTTCTTCATGCGCAGTGAATAACTCGGCACTCTAAAGCACCCGAGAGCGTTTTTTTCGATGCCAACCTAACCAGAGTGACGGGAGCGGCACATTTCAGAAAAAGTGCTCAGCTCGCCGAGAAAATGCGATTTAAGCAATAAAATTAAAAATGCTTATAAAACATAAACCAAACGTTGGAGGTGGTCATTTCTTAATGCGCAGTAATAAACTCGGCACTCTAAAGCACCCGTGAGCGTTTTTTTCGATGCCAACCTAACCAGATTGACGGTAGCGGCACAATTCAGAAAAAGTGTTCAGCTCGCCGAGAAAATGCGATTTAAGCAATAAAATTAAAAATGCTTATAAAACATAAACCAAACGTTGGAGGTGGTCATTTCTTCATGCGCAGTGATAAACTCGGCACTCTAAAGCACCCGAGAGCGTTTTTTTCGATGCCAACCTAACCAGAGTGACGGGAGCGGCACATTTCAGAAAAAGTGCTCAGCTCGCCGAGAAAATGCGATTTAAGCAAAACAATTAAAAATGCTTATAAAACATAAACCAAACGTTGGAGGTGGTCATTTCTTCATGCGCAGTGATAAACTCGGCACTCTAAAGCACCCGAGAGCGTTTTTTTCGATGCCAACCTAACCAGAGTGACGGGAGCGGCACAATTCAGAAAAAGTGCTCAGCTCGCCGAGAAAATGCGATTTAAGCAATAAAATTATAAATGCTTATAAAACATAAACCAAACGTTGGAGGTGGTCATTTCTTCATGCGCAGTGAATAACTCGGCACTCTAAAGCACCCGAGAGCGTTTTTTTCGATGCCAACCTAACCAGAGTGACGGGAGCGGCACATTTCAGAAAAAGTGCTCAGCTCGCCGAGAAAATGCGATTTAAGCAATAAAATTAAAAATGCTTATAAAACATAAACCAAACGTTGGAGGTGGTCATTTCTTAATGCGCAGTAATACCCTCGGCACTCTAAAGCACCCGTGAGCGTTTTTTTCGATGCCAACCTAACCAGATTGACGGGAGCGGCACAATTCAGAAAAAGTGCTCAGCTCGCCGAGAAAATGCGATTTAAGCAATAAAATTAAAAATGCTTATAAAACATAAACCAAACGTTGGAGGTGGTCATTTCTTCATGCGCAGTGATAAACTCGGCACTCTAAAGCACCCGAGAGCGTTTTTTTCGATGCCAACCTAACCAGAGTGACGGGAGCGGCACATTTCAGAAAAAGTGCTCAGCTCGCCGAGAAAATGCGATTTAAGCAAAAAAATTAAAAATGCTTATAAAACATAAACCAAACGCTGGAGGTGGTCATTTCTTAATGCGCAGTAATAAACTCGGCACTCTAAAGCACCCGAGAGCGTTTTTTTCGATGCCAACCTAACCAGAGTGACGGGACCGGCACAATTCAGAAAAAGTGCTCAGCTCGCCGAGAAAATGCGATTTAAGCAATAAAATTAAAAATGCTTATAAAACATAAACCAAACGTTGGAGGTGGTCATTTCTTAATGCGCAGTGATAAACTCGGCACTCTAAAGCACCCGAGAGCGTTTTTTTCGATGCCAACCTAACCAGAGTGACGGGAGCGGCACAATTCAGAAAAAGTGCTCAGCTCGCCGAGAAAATGCGATTTAAGCAATAAAACTAAAAATGCTTATAAAACATAAACCAAACGTTGGAGGTGGTCATTTCTTCATGCGCAGTGATAAACTCGGCACTCTAAAGCACCCGAGAGCGTTTTTTTCGATGCCAACCTAACCAGAGTGACGGGAGCGGCACAATTCAGAAAAAGTGCTCAGCTCGCCGAGAAAATGCGATTTAAGCAATAAAATTAAAAATGCTTATAAAACATAAACCAAACGTTGGAGGTGGTCATTTCTTAATGCGCAGTAATAAACTCGGCACTCTAAAGCACCCGAGAGCGTTTTTTTCGATGCCAACCTAACCAGAGTGACGGGAGCGGCACAATTCAGAAAAAGTGCTCAGCTCACCGAGAAAATGCGATTTAAGCAATAAAATAAAAAATGCTTATTAAACATAAACCAAACGTTGGAGGTGGTCATTTCTTCATGCGCAGTGAATAACTCGGCACTCTAAAGCACCCGAGAGCGTTTTTTTCGATGCCAACCTAACCAGAGTGACGGGAGCGGCACAATTCAGAAAAAGTGCTCAGCTCGCCGAGAAAATGCGATTTAAGCAATAAAATTAATAATGCTTATTAAACATAAACCAAACGTTGGAGGTGGTCATTTCTTCATGCGCAGTGATAAACTCGGCACTCTAAAGCACCCGAGAGCGTTTTTTTCGATGCCAACCTAACCAGAGTGACGGGAGCGGCACAATTCAGAAAAAGTGCTCAGCTCGCCGAGAAAATGCGATTTAAGCAATAAAATTAAAAATGCTTATAAAAAATCAACCAAACGTTGGAGGTGGTCATTTCTTCATGCGCAGTGAATAACTCGGCACTCTAAAGCACCCTAAAGCGTTTTTTTCGATGCCAACCTAATCAGAGTGACGGGAGCGGCACAATTCAGAAAAAGTGCTCAGCTCGCCGAGAAAATGCGATTTAAGCAATAAAACTAAAAATGCTTATAAAACATAAACCAAACGTTGGAGGTGGTCATTTCTTCATGCGCAGTGATAAACTCGGCACTCTAAAGCACCCGAGAGCGTTTTTTTCGATGCCAACCTAACCAGAGTGACGGGAGCGGCACAATTCAGAAAAAGTGCTCAGCTCGCCGAGAAAATGCGATTTAAGCAATAAAATTAAAAATGCTTATAAAACATAAACCAAACGTTGGAGGTGGTCATTTCTTCATGCGCAGTGAATAACTCGGCACTCTAAAGCACCCGAGAGCGTTTTTTTCGATGCCAACCTAACCAGAGTGACGGGAGCGGCACATTTCAGAAAAAGTGCTCAGCTCGCCGAGAAAATGCGATTTAAGCAAAAAAATTAAAAATGCTTATAAAACATAAACCAAACGTTGGAGGTGGTCATTTCTTCATGCGCAGTGATAAACTCGGCACTCTAAAGCACCCGAGAGCGTTTTTTTCGATGCCAACCTAACCAGAGTGACGGGAGCGGCACAATTCAGAAAAAGTGCTCAGCTCGCCGAGAAAATGCGATTTAAGCAATAAAATTATAAATGCTTATAAAACATAAACCAAACGTTGGAGGTGGTCATTTCTTCATGCGCAGTGAATAACTCGGCACTCTAAAGCACCCGAGAGCGTTTTTTTCGATGCCAACCTAACCAGAGTGACGGGAGCGGCACATTTCAGAAAAAGTGCTCAGCTCGCCGAGAAAATGCGATTTAAGCAATAAAATTAAAAATGCTTATAAAACATAAACCAAACGTTGGAGGTGGTCATTTCTTAATGCGCAGTAATAAACTCGGCACTCTAAAGCACCCGTGAGCGTTTTTTTCGATGCCAACCTAACCAGATTGACGGGAGCGGCACAATTCAGAAAAAGTGCTCAGCTCGCCGAGAAAATGCGATTTAAGCAATAAAATTAAAAATGCTTATAAAACATAAACCAAACGTTGGAGGTGGTCATTTCTTCATGCGCAGTGATAAACTCGGCACTCTAAAGCACCCGAGAGCGTTTTTTTCGATGCCAACCTAACCAGAGTGACGGGAGCGGCACATTTCAGAAAAAGTGCTCAGCTCGCCGAGAAAATGCGATTTAAGCAAAAAAATTAAAAATGCTTATAAAACATAAACCAAATGCTGGAGGTGGTCATTTCTTAATGCGCAGTAATAAACTCGGCACTCTAAAGCACCCGAGAGCGTTTTTTTCGATGCCAACCTAACCAGAGTGACGGGAGCGGCACAATTCAGAAAAAGTGCTCAGCTCGCCGAGAAAATGCGATTTAAGCAATAAAACTAAAAATGCTTATAAAACATAAACCAAACGTTGGAGGTGGTCATTTCTTAATGCGCAGTAATAAACTGTGCACTCTAAAGCACCCGAGAGCGTTTTTTTCGATGCCAACCTAACCAGAGTGACGAGAGCGGCACAATTCAGAAAAAGTGCTCAGCTCACCGAGAAAATGCGATTTAAGCAATAAAATTAAAAATGCTTATTAAACATAAACCAAACGTTGGAGGTGGTCATTTCTTCATGCGCAGTGAATAACTCGGCACTCTAAAGCACCCGTGAGCGTTTTTTTCGATGCCAACCTAACCAGAGTGACGGGACCGGCACAATTCAGAAAAAGTGCTCAGCTCGCCGAGAAAATGCGATTTAAGCAATAAAATTAAAAATGCTTATAAAACATAAACCAAACGTTGGAGGTGGTCATTTCTTCATGCGCAGTGATAAACTCGGCACTCTAAAGCACCCGAGAGCGTTTTTTTCGATGCCAACCTAACCAGAGTGACGGGAGCGGTACAATTCAGAAAAAGTGCTCAGCTCGCCGAGAAAATGCGATTTAAGCAATAAAACTAAAAATGCTTATAAAACATAAACCAAACGTTGGAGGTGGTCATTTCTTCATGCGCAGTGATAAACTCGGCACTCTAAAGCACCCGAGAGCGTTTTTTTCGATGCCAACCTAACCAGAGTGACGGGAGCGGCACAATTCAGAAAAAGTGCTCAGCTCGCCGAGAAAATGCGATTTAAGCAATAAAATTAAAAATGCTTATAAAACATAAACCAAACGTTGGAGGTGGTCATTTCTTCATGCGCAGTGAATAACTCGGCACTCTAAAGCACCCGAGAGCGTTTTTTTCGATGCCAACCTAACCAGAGTGACGGGAGCGGCACATTTCAGAAAAAGTGCTCAGCTCGCCGAGAAAATGCGATTTAAGCAATAAAATTAAAAATGCTTATAAAACATAAACCAAACGTTGGAGGTGGTCATTTCTTAATGCGCAGTAATAAACTCGGCACTCTAAAGCACCCGTGAGCGTTTTTTTCGATGCCAACCTAACCAGAGTGACGGGAGCGGCACATTTCAGAAAAAGTGCTCAGCTCGCCGAGAAAATGCGATTTAAGCAAAAAAATTAAAAATGCTTATAAAACATAAACCAAATGCTGGAGGTGGTCATTTCTTAATGCGCAGTAATAAACTCGGCACTCTAAAGCACCCGAGAGCGTTTTTTTCGATGCCAACCTAACCAGAGTGACGGGAGCGGCACAATTCAGAAAAAGTGCTCAGCTCGCCGAGAAAATGCGATTTAAGCAATAAAATTAAAAATGCTTATAAAACATAAACCAAACGTTGGAGGTGGTCATTTCTTCATGCGCAGTGAATAACTCGGCACTCTAAAGCACCCGAGAGCGTTTTTTTCGATGCCAACCTAACCAGAGTGACGGGAGCGGCACATTTCAGAAAAAGTGCTCAGCTCGCCGAGAAAATGCGATTTAAGCAATAAAATTAAAAATGCTTATAAAACATAAACCAAACGTTGGAGGTGGTCATTTCTTAATGTGCAGTAATAAACTCGGCACTCTAAAGCACCCGTGAGCGTTTTTTTCGATGCGAACCTAACCAGATTGACGGGAGCGGCACAATTCAGAAAAAGTGCTCAGCTCGCCGAGAAAATGCGATTTAAGCAATAAAATTAAAAATGCTTATAAAACATAAACCAAACGTTGGAGGTGGTCATTTCTTCATGCGCAGTGATAAACTCGGCACTCTAAAGCACCCGAGAGCGTTTTTTTCGATGCCAACCTAACCAGAGTGACGGGAGCGGCACAATTCAGAAAAAGTGCTCAGCTCGCCGAGAAAATGCGATTTAAGCAATAAAATTAAAAATGCTTATAAAACATAAACCAAACGTTGGAGGTGGTCATTTCTTCATGCGCAGTGATAAACTCGGCACTCTAAAGCACCCGAGAGCGTTTTTTTCGATGCCAACCTAACCAGAGTGACGGGAGCGGCACAATTCAGAAAAAGTGCTCAGCTCGCCGAGAAAATGCGATTTAAGCAATAAAATTAAAAATGCTTATAAAACATAAACCAAACGTTGGAGGTGGTCATTTATTCATGCGCAGTGATAAACTCGGCACTCTAAAGCACCCGAGAGCGTTTTTTTCGATGCCAACCTAACCAGAGGGACGGGAGCGGCACATTTCAGAAAAAGTGCTCAGCTCGCCGAGAAAATGCGATTTAAGCAAAAAAATTAAAAATGCTTATAAAACATAAACCAAACGTTGGAGGTGGTCATTTCTTAATGCGCAGTAATAAACTCGGCACTCTAAAGCACCCGAGAGCGTTTTTTTCGATGCCAACCTAACCAGAGTGACGGGAGCGGCACAATTCAGAAAAAGTGCTCAGCTCACCGAGAAAATGCGATTTAAGCAATAAAATTAAAAATGCTTATTAAACATAAACCAAACGTTGGAGGTGGTCATTTCTTCATGCGCAGTGAATAACTCGGCACTCTAAAGCACCCGAGAGCGTTTTTTTTGATGCCAACCTAACCAGAGTGACGGGAGCGGCACAATTCAGAAAAAGTGCTCAGCTCGCCGAGAAAATGCGATTTAAGCAAAAAAATTAAAAATGCTTATAAAACATAAACCAAATGCTGGAGGTGGTCATTTCTTAATGCGCAGTAATAAACTCGGCACTCTAAAGCACCCGAGAGCGTTTTTTTCGATGCCAACCTAACCAGAGTGACGGGAGCGGCACAATTCAGAAAAAGTGCTCAGCTCGCCGAGAAAATGCGATTTAAGCAATAAAACTAAAAATGCTTATAAAACATAAACCAAACGTTGGAGGTGGTCATTTCTTAATGCGCAGTAATAAACTCGGCACTCTAAAGCACCCGAGAGCGTTTTTTTCGATGCCAACCTAACCAGAGTGACGGGAGCGGCACAATTCAGAAAAAGTGCTCAGCTCACCGAGAAAATGCGATTTAAGCAATAAAATTAAAAATGCTTATTAAACATAAACCAAACGTTGGAGGTGGTCATTTCTTCATGCGCAGTGAATAACTCGGCACTCTAAAGCACCCGTGAGCGTTTTTTTCGATGCCAACCTAACCAGAGTGACGGGACCGGCACAATTCAGAAAAAGTGCTCAGCTCGCCGAGAAAATGCGATTTAAGCAATAAAATTAAAAATGCTTATAAAACATAAACCAAACGTTGGAGGTGGTCATTTCTTCATGCGCAGTGATAAACTCGGCACTCTAAAGCACCCGAGAGCGTTTTTTTCGATGCCAACCTAACCAGAGTGACGGGAGCGGCACAATTCAGAAAAAGTGCTCAGCTCGCCGAGAAAATGCGATTTAAGCAATAAAACTAAAAATGCTTATAAAACATAAACCAAACGTTGGAGGTGGTCATTTCTTCATGCGCAGTGATAAACTCGGCACTCTAAAGCACCCGAGAGCGTTTTTTTCGATGCCAACCTAACCAGAGTGACGGGAGCGGCACAATTCAGAAAAAGTGCTCAGCTCGCCGAGAAAATGCGATTTAAGCAATAAAATTAAAAATGCTTATAAAACATAAACCAAACGTTGGAGGTGGTCATTTCTTCATGCGCAGTGATAAACTCGGCACTCTAAAGCACCCGAGAGCGTTTTTTTCGATGCCAACCTAACCAGAGTGACGGGAGCGGCACAATTCAGAAAAAGTGCTCAGCTCGCCGAGAAAATACGATTTAAGCAATAAAATTAAAAATGCTTATAAAACATAAACCAAACGTTGGAGGTGGTCATTTCTTCATGCGCAGTGATAAACTCGGCACTCTAAAGCACCCGAGAGCGTTTTTTTCGATGCCAACCTAACCAGAGTGACGGGAGCGGCACAATTCAGAAAAAGTGCTCAGCTCGCCGAGAAAATGCGATTTAAGCAATAAAATTAAAAATGCTTATAAAACATAAACCAAACGTTGGAGGTGGTCATTTCTTCATGCGCAGTGATAAACTCGGCACTCTAAAGCACCCGAGAGCGTTTTTTTCGATGCCAACCTAACCAGAGTGACGGGAGCGGCACATTTCAGAAAAAGTGCTCAGCTCGCCGAGAAAATGCGATTTAAGCAAGAAAATTAAAAATGCTTATAAAACATAAACCAAACGTTGGAGGTGGTCATTTCTTAATGCGCAGTAATAAACTCGGCACTCTAAAGCACCCGAGAGCGTTTTTTTCGATGCCAACCTAACCAGAGTGACGGGAGCGGCACAATTCAGAAAAAGTGCTCAGCTCGCCGAGAAAATGCGATTTAAGCAATAAAACTAAAAATGCTTATAAAACATAAACCAAACGTTGGAGGTGGTCATTTCTTAATGCGCAGTAATAAACTCGGCACTCTAAAGCACCCGTGAGCGTTTTTTTCGATGCCAACCTAACCAGATTGACGGGAGCGGCACAATTCAGAAAAAGTGCTCAGCTCGCCGAGAAAATGCGATTTAAGCAATAAAATTTAAAATGCTTATAAAACATAAACCAAACGTTGGAGGTGGTCATTTCTTCATGCGCAGTGATAAACTCGGCACTCTAAAGCACCCGAGAGCGTTTTTTTCGATGCCAACCTAACCAGAGTGACGGGAGCGGCACATTTCAGAAAAAGTGCTCAGCTCGCCGAGAAAATGCGATTTAAGCAAAAAAAATTAAAAATGCTTATAAAACATAAACCAAACGTTGGAGGTGGTCATTTCTTAATGCGCAGTAATAAACTCGGCACTCTAAAGCACCCGAGAGCGTTTTTTTCGATGCCAACCTAACCAGAGTGACGGGAGCGGCACAATTCAGAAAAAGTGCTCAGCTCACCGAGAAAATGCGATTTAAGCAATAAAATTAAAAATGCTTATTAAACATAAACCAAACGTTGGAGGTGGTCATTTCTTCATGCGCAGTGAATAACTCGGCACTCTAAAGCACCCGAGAGCGTTTTTTTCGATGCCAACCTAACCAGAGTGACGGGAGCGGCACAATTCAGAAAAAGTGCTCAGCTCGCCGAGAAAATGCGATTTAAGCAATAAAATTAAAAATGCTTATAAAACATAAACCAAACGTTGGAGGTGGTCATTTCTTAATGCGCAGTAATAAACTCGGCACTCTAAAGCACCCGTGAGCGTTTTTTTCGATGCCAACCTAACCAGAGTGACGGGAGCGGCACAATTCAGAAAAAGTGCTCAGCTCGCCGAGAAAATGCGATTTAAGCAATAAAATTAAAAATGCTTATAAAACATAAACCAAACGTTGGAGGTGGTCATTTCTTCATGCGCAGTGATAAACTCGGCACTCTAAAGCACCCGAGAGCGTTTTTTTCGATGCCAACCTAACCAGAGTGACGGGAGCGGCACAATTCAGAAAAAGTGCTCAGCTCGCCGAGAAAATGCGATTTAAGCAATAAAATTAAAAATGCTTATAAAACATAAACCAAACGTTGGAGGTGGTCATTTCTTCATGTGCAGTGATAATTTCGGCACTCTAAAGCACCCGAGAGCGTTTTTTTCGATGCCAACCTAACCAGAGTCACGGGAGCGGCAAAATTCAGAAAAAGTGCTCAGCTCGCCGAGAAAATGCGATTTAAGCAATAAAATTAAAAATGCTTATAAAACATCAACCAAACGTTGGAGGTGGTCATTTCTTCCTGCGCAGTGAATAACTCGGCACTCTAAAGCACCCGAGAGCGTTTTTTTCGATGCCAACCTAACCAGAGTGACGGGAGCGGCACAATTCAGAAAAAGTGCTCAGCTCGCCGAGAAAATGCGATTTAAGCAATAAAATTAAAAATGCTTATAAAACATAAACCAAACGTTGGAGGTGGTCATTTCTTAATGCGCAGTAATAAACTCGGCAATCTAAAGCACCCGAGAGCGTTTTTTTCGATGCCAACCTAACCAGAGTGACGGGAGCGGCACAATTCAGAAAAAGTGCTCAGCTCGCCGAGAAAATGCGATTTAAGCAATAAAATTAAAAATGCTTATAAAACATAAACCAAACGTTGGAGGTGGTCATTTCTTCATGCGCAGTGAATAACTCGGCACTCTAAAGCACCCGAGAGCGTTTTTTTCGATGGCAACCTAACCAGAGTGACGGGAGCGGCACCTTTCAGAAAAAGTGCTCAGCTCGCCGAGAAAATGCGATTTAAGCAATAAAATTAAAAATGCTTATAAAACATAAACCAAACGTTGGAGGTGGTCATTTCTTAATGCGCAGTAATAAACTCGGCACTCTAAAGCACCCGTGAGCGTTTTTTTCGATGCCAACCTAACCAGATTGACGGGAGCGGCACAATTCAGAAAAAGTGCTCAGCTCGCCGAGAAAATGCGATTTAAGCAAAAAAATTAAAAATGCTTATAAAACATAAACCAAACGTTGGAGGTGGTCATTTTTTAATGCGCAGTAATAAACTCGGCACTCTAAAGCACCCGAGAGCGTTTTTTTCGATGCCAACCTAACCAGAGTGACGGGAGCGGCACAATTCAGAAAAAGTGCTCAGCTCGCCGAGAAAATGGGATTTAAGCAATAAAATTAAAAATGCTTATAAAACATAAACCAATCGTTGGAGGTGGTCATTTCTTCATGCGCAGTGATAAACTCGGCACTCTAAAGCACCCGAGAGCGTTTTTTTCGATGCCAACCTAACCAGAGTGACGGGAGCGGCACAATTCAGAAAAAGTGCTCAGCTCGCCGAGAAAATGCGATTTAAGCAATAAAATTAAAAATGCTTATAAAACATAAACCAAACGTTGGAGGTGGTCATTTCTTAATGCGCAGTAATAAACTCGGCAATCTAAAGCACCCGAGAGCGTTTTTTTCGATGCCAACCTAACCAGAGTGACGGGAGCGGCACAATTCAGAAAAAGTGCTCAGCTCGCCGAGAAAATGCGATTTAAGCAATAAAATTAAAAATGCTTATAAAACATAAACCAAACGTTGGAGGTGGTCATTTCTTCATGCGCAGTGAATAACTCGGCACTCTAAAGCACCCGAGAGCGTTTTTTTCGATGGCAACCTAACCAGAGTGACGGGAGCGGCACCTTTCAGAAAAAGTGCTCAGCTCGCCGAGAAAATGCGATTTAAGCAATAAAATTAAAAATGCTTATAAAACATAAACCAAACGTTGGAGGTGGTCATTTCTTAATGCGCAGTAATAAACTCGGCACTCTAAAGCACCCGTGAGCGTTTTTTTCGATGCCAACCTAACCAGATTGACGGGAGCGGCACAATTCAGAAAAAGTGCTCAGCTCGCCGAGAAAATGCGATTTAAGCAAAAAAATTAAAAATGCTTATAAAACATAAACCAAACGTTGGAGGTGGTCATTTTTTAATGCGCAGTAATAAACTCGGCACTCTAAAGCACCCGAGAGCGTTTTTTTCGATGCCAACCTAACCAGAGTGACGGGAGCGGCACAATTCAGAAAAAGTGCTCAGCTCGCCGAGAAAATGGGATTTAAGCAATAAAATTAAAAATGCTTATAAAACATAAACCAATCGTTGGAGGTGGTCATTTCTTCATGCGCAGTGATAAACTCGGCACTCTAAAGCACCCGAGAGCGTTTTTTTCGATGCCAACCTAACCAGAGTGACGGGAGCGGCACAATTTAGAAAAAGTGCTCAGCTCAGCGAGAAAATGCGATTTAAGCAATAAAATTAAAAATGCTTATAAAACATAAACCAAACGTTGGAGGTGGTCATTTCTTCATGCGCAGTGAATAACTCGGCACTCTAAAGCACCCTAAAGCGTTTTTTTCGATGCCAACCTAACCAGAGTGACGGGAGCGGCACAATTCAGAAAAAGTGCTCAGCTCGCCGAGAAAATGCGATTTAAGCAATAAAACTAAAAATGCTTATAAAACATAAACCAAACGTTGGAGGTGGTCATTTCTTCATGCGCAGTGATAAACTCGGCACTCTAAAGCACCCGAGAGCGTTTTTTTCGATGCCAACCTAACCAGAGTGACGGGAGCGGCACAATTCAGAAAAAGTGCTCAGCTCGCCGAGAAAATGCGATTTAAGCAATAAAATTAAAAATGCTTATAAAACATAAACCAAACGTTGGTGGTGGTCATTTCTTCATGCGCAGTGAATAACTCGGCACTCTAAAGCACCCGAGAGCGTTTTTTTCGATGCCAACCTAACCAGAGTGACGGGAGCGGCACAATTCAGAAAAAGTGCTCAGCTCGCCGAGAAAATGCGATTTAAGCAATAAAATTAAAAATGCTTATAAAACATAAACCAATCGTTGGAGGTGGTCATTTCTTCATGCGCAGTGATAAACTCGGCACTCTAAAGCACCCGAGAGCGTTTTTTTCGATGCCAACCTAACCAGAGTGACGGGAGCGGCACAATTCAGAAAAAGTGCTCAGCTCAGCGAGAAAATGCGATTTAAGCAATAAAATTAAAAATGCTTATAAAACATAAACCAAACGTTGGAGGTGGTCATTTCTTCATGCGCAGTGAATAACTCGGCACTCTAAAGCACCCTAAAGCGTTTTTTTCGATGCCAACCTAACCAGAGTGACGGGAGCGGCACAATTCAGAAAAAGTGCTCAGCTCGCCGAGAAAATGCGATTTAAGCAATAAAACTAAAAATGCTTATAAAACATAAACCAAACGTTGGAGGTGGTCATTTCTTCATGCGCAGTGATAAACTCGGCACTCTAAAGCACCCGAGAGCGTTTTTTTCGATGCCAACCTAACCAGAGTGACGGGAGCGGCACAATTCAGAAAAAGTGCTCAGCTCGCCGAGAAAATGCGATTTAAGCAATAAAATTATAAATGCTTATAAAACATAAACCAAACGTTGGAGGTGGTCATTTCTTCATGCGCAGTGAATAACTCGGCACTCTAAAGCACCCGAGAGCGTTTTTTTCGATGCCAATCTAACCAGAGTGACGGGAGCGGCACATTTCAGAAAAAGTGCTCAGCTCGCCGAGAAAATGCGATTTAAGCAATAAAATTAAAAATGCTTATAAAACATAAACCAAACGTTGGAGGTGGTCATTTCTTAATGCGCAGTAATAAACTCGGCACTCTAAAGCACCCGTGAGCGTTTTTTTCGATGCCAACCTAACCAGATTGACGGGAGCGGCACAATTCAGAAAAAGTGCTCAGCTCGCCGAGAAAATGCGATTTAAGCAATAAAATTAAAAATGCTTATAAAACATAAACCAAACGTTGGAGGTGGTCATTTCTTCATGCGCAGTGATAAACTCGGCACTCTAAAGCACCCGAGAGCGTTTTTTTCGATGCCAACCTAACCAGAGTGACGGGAGCGGCACATTTCAGAAAAAGTGCTCAGCTCGCCGAGAAAATGCGATTTAAGCAAAAAAATTAAAAATGCTTATAAAACATAAACCAAATGCTGGAGGTGGTCATTTCTTAATGCGCAGTAATAAACTCGGCACTCTAAAGCACCCGAGAGCGTTTTTTTCGATGCCAACCTAACCAGAGTGACGGGAGCGGCACATTTCAGAAAAAGTGCTCAGCTCGCCGAGAAAATGCGATTTAAGCAATAAAATTAAAAATGCTTATAAAACATAAACCAAACGTTGGAGGTGGTCATTTCTTAATGCGCAGTAATAAACTCGGCACTCTAAAGCACCCGTGAGCGTTTTTTTCGATGCCAACCTAACCAGATTGACGGGAGCGGCACAATTCAGAAAAAGTGCTCAGCTCGCCGAGAAAATGCGATTTAAGCAAAAAAATTAAAAATGCTTATAAAACATAAACCAAACGTTGGAGGTGGTCATTTCTTCATGCGCAGTGATAAACTCGGCACTCTAAAGCACCCGAGAGCGTTTTTTTCGATGCCAACCTAACCAGAGTGACGGGAGCGGCACAATTCAGAAAAAGTGCTCAGCTCGCCGAGAAAATGCGATTTAAGCAATAAAATTATAAATGCTTATAAAACATAAACCAAACGTTGGAGGTGGTCATTTCTTCATGCGCAGTGAATAACTCGGCACTCTAAAGCACCCGAGAGCGTTTTTTTCGATGCCAACCTAACCAGAGTGACGGGAGCGGCACATTTCAGAAAAAGTGCTCAGCTCGCCGAGAAAATGCGATTTAAGCAATAAAATTAAAAATGCTTATAAAACATAAACCAAACGTTGGAGGTGGTCATTTCTTCATGCGCAGTGATAAACTCGGCACTCTAAAGCACCCGAGAGCGTTTTTTTCGATGCCAACCTAACCAGAGTGACGGGAGCGGCACAATTCAGAAAAAGTGCTCAGCTCGCCGAGAAAATGCGATTTAAGCAAAAAAATTAAAAATGCTTATAAAACATAAACCAAACGCTGGAGGTGGTCATTTCTTAATGCGCAGTAATAAACTCGGCACTCTAAAGCACCCGAGAGCGTTTTTTTCGATGCCAACCTAACCAGAGTGACGGGAGCGGCACAATTCAGAAAAAGTGCTCAGCTCGCCGAGAAAATGCGATTTAAGCAATAAAACTAAAAATGCTTATAAAACATAAACCAAACGTTGGAGGTGGTCATTTCTTAATGCGCAGTAATAAACTCGGAACTCTAAAGCACCCGAGAGCGTTTTTTTCGATGCCAACCTAACCAGAGTGACGGGAGCGGCACAATTCAGAAAAAGTGCTCAGCTCACCGAGAAAATGCGATTTAAGCAATAAAATTAAAAATGCTTATTAAACATAAACCAAACGTTGGAGGTGGTCATTTCTTCATGCGCAGTGAATAACTCGGCACTCTAAAGCACCCGAGAGCGTTTTTTTCGATGCCAACCTAACCAGAGTGACGGGAGCGGCACAATTCAGAAAAAGTGCTCAGCTCGCCGAGAAAATGCGATTTAAGCAATAAAATTAATAATGCTTATTAAACATAAACCAAACGTTGGAGGTGGTCATTTCTTCATGCGCAGTGAATAACTCGGCACTCTAAAGCACCCGAGAGCGTTTTTTTCGATGCCAACCTAACCAGAGTGACGGGAGCGGCACAATTCAGAAAAAGTGCTCAGCTCGCCGAGAAAATGCGATTTAAGCAAAAAAATTAAAAATGCTTATAAAACATAAACCAAACGCTGGAGGTGGTCATTTCTTAATGCGCAGTAATAAACTCGGCACTCTAAAGCACCCGAGAGCGTTTTTTTCGATGCCAACCTAACCAGAGTGACGGGAGCGGCACAATTCAGAAAAAGTGCTCAGCTCGCCGAGAAAATGCGATTTAAGCAATAAAACTAAAAATGCTTATAAAACATAAACCAAACGTTGGAGGTGGTCATTTCTTAATGCGCAGTAATAAACTCGGCACTCTAAAGCACCCGAGAGCGTTTTTTTCGATGCCAACCTAACCAGAGTGACGGGAGCGGCACAATTCAGAAAAAGTGCTCAGCTCACCGAGAAAATGCGATTTAAGCAATAAAATTAAAAATGCTTATTAAACATAAACCAAACGTTGGAGGTGGTCATTTCTTCATGCGCAGTGAATAACTCGGCACTCTAAAGCACCCGAGAGCGTTTTTTTCGATGCCAACCTAACCAGAGTGACGGGAGCGGCACAATTCAGAAAAAGTGCTCAGCTCGCCGAGACAATGCGATTTAAGCAATAAAATTAATAATGCTTATTAAACATAAACCAAACGTTGGAGGTGGTCATTTCTTCATGCGCAGTGAATAACTCGGCACTCTAAAGCACCCGAGAGCGTTTTTTTCGATGCCAACCTAACCAGAGTGACGGGAGCGGCACAATTCAGAAAAAGTGCTCAGCTCGCCGAGAAAATGCGATTTAAGCAATAAAATTAAAAATGCTTATAAAACATAAACCAAACGTTGGAGGTGGTCATTTCTTAATGCGCAGTAATAAACTCGGCACTCTTAAAGCACCCGTGAGCGTTTTTTTCGATGCCAACCTAACCAGAGTGACGGGAGCGGCACAATTCAGAAAAAGTGCTCAGCTCGCCGAGAAAATGCGATTTAAGCAATAAAATTAAAAATGCTTATAAAACATAAACCAAACGTTGGAGGTGGTCATTTCTTCATGCGCAGTGATAAACTCGGCACTCTAAAGCACCCGAGAGCGTTTTTTTCGATGCCAACCTAACCAGAGTGACGGGAGCGGCACAATTCAGAAAAAGTGCTCAGCTCGCCGAGAAAATGCGATTTAAGCAATAAAATTAAAAATGCTTATAAAACATAAACCAAACGTTGGAGGTGGTCATTTCTTCATGCGCAGTGATAAACTCGGCACTCTAAAGCACCCGAGAGCGTTTTTTTCGATGCCAACCTAACCAGAGTGACGGGAGCGGCACAATTCAGAAAAAGTGCTCAGCTCGCCGAGAAAATGCGATTTAAGCAATAAAATTAAAAATGCTTATAAAACATAAACCAAACGTTGGAGGTGGTCATTTCTTCATGCGCAGTGAATAACTTGGCACTCTAAAGCACCCGAGAGCGTTTTTTTCGATGCCAACCTAACCAGAGTGACGGGAGCGGCACATTTCAGAAAAAGTGCTCAGCTCGCCGAGAAAATGCGATTTAAGCAATAAAATTAAAAATGCTTATAAAACATAAACCAAACGTTGGAGGTGGTCATTTCTTAATGCGCAGTAATAAACTCGGCACTCTAAAGCACCCGTGAGCGTTTTTTTCGATGCCAACCTAACCAGATTGACGGGAGCGGCACAATTCAGAAAAAGTGCTCAGCTCGCCGAGAAAATGCGATTTAAGCAATAAAATTAAAAATGCTTATAAAACATAAACCAAACGTTGGAGGTGGTCATTTCTTCATGCGCAGTGATAAACTCGGCACTCTAAAGCACCCGAGAGCGTTTTTTTCGATGCCAACCTAACCAGAGTGACAGGAGCGGCACATTTCAGAAAAAGTGCTCAGCTCGCCGAGAAAATGCGATTTAAGCAAAAAAATTAAAAATGCTTATAAAACATAAACCAAACGTTGGAGGTGGTCATTTCTTAATGCGCAGTAATAAACTCGGCACTCTAAAGCACCCGAGAGCGTTTTTTTCGATGCCAACCTAACCAGAGTGACGGGAGCGGCACAATTCAGAAAAAGTGCTCAGCTCGCCGAGAAAATGCGATTTAAGCAATAAAACTAAAAATGCTTATAAAACATAAACCAAACGTTGGAGATGGTCATTTCTTAATGCGCAGTAATAAACTCGGCACTCTAAAGCACCCGTGAGCGTTTTTTTCGATGCCAACCTAACCAGATTGACGGGAGCGGCACAATTCAGAAAAAGTGCTCAGCTCGCCGAGAAAATGCGATTTAAGCAATAAAATTTAAAATGCTTATAAAACATAAACCAAACGTTGGAGGTGGTCATTTCTTCATGCGCAGTGATAAACTCGGCACTCTAAAGCACCCGAGAGCGTTTTTTTCGATGCCAACCTAACCAGAGTGACGGGAGCGGCACATTTCAGAAAAAGTGCTCAGCTCGCCGAGAAAATGCGATTTAAGCAAAAAAATTAAAAATGCTTATAAAACATAAACCAAACGTTGGAGGTGGTCATTTCTTAATGCGCAGTAATAAACTCGGCACTCTAAAGCACCCGAGAGCGTTTTTTTCGATGCCAACCTAACCAGAGTGACGGGAGCGGCACAATTCAGAAAAAGTGCTCAGCTCACCGAGAAAATGCGATTTAAGCAATAAAATTAAAAATGCTTATTAAACATAAACCAAACGTTGGAGGTGGTCATTTCTTCATGCGCAGTGAATAACTCGGCACTCTAAAGCACCCGAGAGCGTTTTTTTCGATGCCAACCTAACCAGAGTGACGGGAGCGGCACAATTCAGAAAAAGTGCTCAGCTCGCCGAGAAAATGCGATTTAAGCAATAAAATTAAAAATGCTTATAAAACATAAACCAAACGTTGGAGGTGGTCATTTCTTAATGCGCAGTAATAAACTCGGCACTCTAAAGCACCCGTGAGCGTTTTTTTCGATGCCAACCTAACCAGAGTGACGGGAGCGGCACAATTCAGAAAAAGTGCTCAGCTCGCCGAGAAAATGCGATTTAAGCAATAAAAGTAAAAATGCTTATAAAACATAAACCAAACGTTGGAGGTGGTCATTTCTTCATGCGCAGTGATAAACTCGGCACTCTAAAGCACCCGAGAGCGTTTTTTTCGATGCCAACCTAACCAGAGTGACGGGAGCGGCACAATTCAGAAAAAGTGCTCAGCTCGCCGAGAAAATGCGATTTAAGCAATAAAATTAAAAATGCTTATAAAACATAAACCAAACGTTGGAGGTGGTCATTTCTTCATGCGCAGTGAATAACTCGGCACTCTAAAGCACCCGAGAGCGTTTTTTTCGATGCCAACCTAACCAGAGTGACGGGAGCGGCACATTTCAGAAAAAGTGCTCAGCTCGCCGAGAAAATGCGATTTAAGCAATAAAATTAAAAATGCTTATAAAACATAAACCAAACGTTGGAGGTGGTCATTTCTTAATGCGCAGTAATAAACTCGGCACTCTAAAGCACCCGTGAGCGTTTTTTTCGATGCCAACCTAACCAGATTGACGGGAGCGGCACAATTCAGAAAAAGTGCTCAGCTCGCCGAGAAAATGCGATTTAAGCAATAAAATTAAAAATGCTTATAAATCATAAACCAAACGTTGGAGGTGGTCATTTCTTCATGCGCAGTGATAAACTCGGCACTCTAAAGCACCCGAGAGCGTTTTTTTCGATGCCAACCTAACCAGAGTGACGGGAGCGGCACATTTCAGAAAAAGTGCTCAGCTCGCCGAGAAAATGCGATTTAAGCAAAAAAATTAAAAATGCTTATAAAACATAAACCAAACGCTGGAGGTGGTCATTTCTTAATGCGCAGTAATAAACTCGGCACTCTAAACCACCCGAGAGTGTTTTTTTCGATGCCAACCTAACCAGAGTGACGGGAGCGGCACAATTCAGAAAAAGTGCTCAGCTCGCCGAGAAAATGCGATTTAAGCAATAAAACTAAAAATGCTTATAAAACATAAACCAAACGTTGGAGGTGGTCATTTCTTAATGCGCAGTAATAAACTCGGCACTCTAAAGCACCCGAGAGCGTTTTTTTCGATGCCAACCTAACCAGAGTGACGGGAGCGGCACAATTCAGAAAAAGTGCTCAGCTCACCGAGAAAATGCGATTTAAGCAATAAAATTAAAAATGCTTATTAAACATAAACCAAACGTTGGAGGTGGTCATTTCTTCATGCGCAGTGAATAACTCGGCACTCTAAAGCACCCGAGAGCGTTTTTTTCGATGCCAACCTAACCAGAGTGACGGGAGCGGCACAATTCAGAAAAAGTGCTCAGCTCGCCGAGAAAATGCGATTTAAGCAATAAAATTAAAAATGCTTATAAAACATAAACCAAACGTTGGAGGTGGTCATTTCTTAATGCGCAGTAATAAACTCGGCACTCTAAAGCACCCGTGAGCGTTTTTTTCGATGCCAACCTAACCAGAGTGACGGGAGCGGCACAATTCAGAAAAAGTGCTCAGCTCGCCGAGAAAATGCGATTTAAGCAATAAAATTAAAAATGCTTATAAAACATAAACCAAACGTTGGAGGTGGTCATTTCTTCATGCGCAGTGAATAACTCGGCACTCTAAAGCACCCGAGAGCGTTTTTTTCGATGCCAACCTAACCAGAGTGACGGGAGCGGCACATTTCAGAAAAAGTGCTCAGCTCGCCGAGAAAATGCGATTTAAGCAATAAAATTAAAAATGCTTATAAAACATAAACCAAACGTTGGAGGTGGTCATTTCTTAATGCGCAGTAATAAACTCGGCACTCTAAAGCACCCGTGAGCGTTTTTTTTCGATGCCAACCTAACCAGATTGACGGGAGTGGCACAATTCAGAAAAAGTGCTCAGCTCGCCGAGAAAATGCGATTTAAGCAATAAAATTAAAAATGCTTATAAAACATAAACCAAACGTTGGAGGTGGTCATTTCTTCATGCGCAGTGATAAACTCGGCACTCTAAAGCACCCGAGAGCGTTTTTTTCGATGCCAACCTAACCAGAGTGACGGGAGCGGCACATTTCAGAAAAAGTGCTCAGCTCGCCGAGAAAATGCGATTTAAGCAATAAAATTAAAAATGCTTATAAAACATAAACCAAACGTTGGAGGTGGTCATTTCTTAATGCGCAGTAATAAACTCGGCACTCTAAAGCACCCGTGAGCGTTTTTTTCGATGCCAACCTAACCAGATTGACGGGAGCGGCACAATTCAGAAAAAGTGCTCAGCTCGCCGAGAAAATGCGATTTAAGCAATAAAATTAAAAATGCTTATAAATCATAAACCAAACGTTGGAGGTGGTCATTTCTTCATGCGCAGTGATAAACTCGGCACTCTAAAGCACCCGAGAGCGTTTTTTTCGATGCCAACCTAACCAGAGTGACGGGAGCGGCACATTTCAGAAAAAGTGCTCAGCTCGCCGAGAAAATGCGATTTAAGCAAAAAATTTAAAAATGCTTATAAAACATAAACCAAACGCTGGAGGTGGTCATTTCTTAATGCGCAGTAATAAACTCGGCACTCTAAACCACCCGAGAGCGTTTTTTTCGATGCCAACCTAACCAGAGTGACGGGAGCGGCACAATTCAGAAAAAGTGCTCAGCTCGCCGAGAAAATGCGATTTAAGCAATAAAACTAAAAATGCTTATAAAACATAAACCAAACGTTGGAGGTGGTCATTTCTTCATGCGCAGTGAATAACTCGGCACTCTAAAGCACCCGAGAGCGTTTTTTTCGATGCCAACCTAACCAGAGTGACGGGAGCGGCACAATTCAGAAAAAGTGCTCAGCTCGCCGAGAAAATGCGATTTAAGCAATAAAATTAAAAATGCTTATAAAACATAAACCAAACGTTGGAGGTGGTCATTTCTTAATGCGCAGTAATAAACTCGGCACTCTAAAGCACCCGTGAGCGTTTTTTTCGATGCCAACCTAACCAGAGTGACGGGAGCGGCACAATTCAGAAAAAGTGCTCAGCTCGCCGAGAAAATGCGATTTAAGCAATAAAATTAAAAATGCTTATAAAACAAAAACCAAACGTTGGAGGTGGTCATTTCTTCATGCGCAGTGATAAACTCGGCACTCTAAAGCACCCGAGAGCGTTTTTTTCGATGCCAACCTAACCAGAGTGACGGGAGCGGCACAATTCAGAAAAAGTGCTCAGCTCGCCGAGAAAATGCGATTTAAGCAATACAATTAAAAATGCTTATAAAACATAAACCAAACGTTGGAGGTGGTCATTTCTTCATGCGCAGTGATAAACTCGGCACTCTAAAGCACCCGAGAGCGTTTTTTTCGATGCCAACCTAACCAGAGTGACGGGAGCGGCACATTTCAGAAAAAGTGCTCAGCTCGCCGAGAAAATGCGATTTAAGCAAAAAATTTAAAAATGCTTATAAAACATAAACCAAACGCTGGAGGTGGTCATTTCTTAATGCGCAGTAATAAACTCGGCACTCTAAACCACCCGAGAGCGTTTTTTTCGATGCCAACCTAACCAGAGTGACGGGAGCGGCACAATTCAGAAAAAGTGCTCAGCTCGCCGAGAAAATGCGATTTAAGCAATAAAACTAAAAATGCTTATAAAACATAAACCAAACGTTGGAGGTGGTCATTTCTTAATGCGCAGTAATAAACTCGGCACTCTAAAGCACCCGAGAGCGTTTTTTTCGATGCCAACCTAACCAGAGTGACGGGAGCGGCACAATTCAGAAAAAGTGCTCAGCTCACCGAGAAAATGCGATTTAAGCAATAAAATTAAAAATGCTTATTAAACATAAACCAAACGTTGGAGGTGGTCATTTCTTCATGCGCAGTGAATAACTCGGCACTCTAAAGCACCCGAGAGCGTTTTTTTCGATGCCAACCTAACCAGAGTGACGGGAGCGGCACAATTCAGAAAAAGTGCTCAGCTCGCCGAGAAAATGCGATTTAAGCAATAAAATTAAAAATGCTTATAAAACATAAACCAAACGTTGGAGGTGGTCATTTCTTAATGCGCAGTAATAAACTCGGCACTCTAAAGCACCCGTGAGCGTTTTTTTCGATGCCAACCTAACCAGAGTGACGGGAGCGGCACAATTCAGAAAAAGTGCTCAGCTCGCCGAGAAAATGCGATTTAAGCAATAAAATTAAAAATGCTTATAAAACATAAACCAAACGTTGGAGGTGGTCATTTCTTCATGCGCAGTGATAAACTCGGCACTCTAAAGCACCCGAGAGCGTTTTTTTCGATGCCAACCTAACCAGAGTGACGGGAGCGGCACAATTCAGAAAAAGTGCTCAGCTCGCCGAGAAAATGCGATTTAAGCAATAAAATTAAAAATGCTTATAAAACATAAACCAAACGTTGGAGGTGGTCATTTCTTCATGCGCAGTGAATAACTCGGCACTCTAAAGCACCCGAGAGCGTTTTTTTCGATGCCAACCTAACCAGAGTGACGGGAGCGGCACATTCCAGAAAAAGTGCTCAGCTCGCCGAGAAAATGCGATTTAAGCAATAAAATTAAAAATGCTTATAAAACATAAACCAAACGTTGGAGGTGGTCATTTCTTAATGCGCAGTAATAAACTCGGCACTCTAAAGCACCCGTGAGCGTTTTTTTCGATGCCAACCTAACCAGATTGACGGGAGCGGCACAATTCAGAAAAAGTGCTCAGCTCGCCGAGAAAATGCGATTTAAGCAATAAAATTAAAAATGCTTATAAAACATAAACCAAACGTTGGAGGTGGTCATTTCTTCATGCGCAGTGATAAACTCGGCACTCTAAAGCACCCGAGAGCGTTTTTTTCGATGCCAACCTAACCAGAGTGACGGGAGCGGCACAATTCAGAAAAAGTGCTCAGCTCGCCGAGAAAATGCGATTTAAGCAATAAAATTAAAAATGCTTATAAAACATAAACCAAACGTTGGATGTGGTCATTTCTTCATGCGCAGTGAATAACTCGGCACTCTAAAGCACCCGAGAGCGTTTTTTTCGATGCCAACCTAACCAGAGTGACGGGAGCGGCACAATTCAGAAAAAGTGCTCAGCTCGCCGAGAAAATGCGATTTAAGCAATAAAATTAAAAATGCTTATAAAACATAAACCAAACGTTGGAGGTGGTCATTTCTTAATGCGCAGTAATAAACTCGGCACTCTAAAGCACCCGTGAGCGTTTTTTTCGATGCCAACCTAACCAGAGTGACGGGAGCGGCACAATTCAGAAAAAGTGCTCAGCTCGCCGAGAAAATGCGATTTAAGCAATAAAATTAAAAATGCTTATAAAACATAAACCAAACGTTGGAGGTGGTCATTTCTTCATGCGCAGTGATAAACTCGGCACTCTAAAGCACCCGAGAGCGTTTTTTTCGATGCCAACCTAACCAGAGTGACGGGAGCGGCACAATTCAGAAAAAGTGCTCAGCTCGCCGAGAAAATGCGATTTAAGCAATAAAACTAAAAATGCTTATAAAACATAAACCAAACGTTGGAGGTGGTCATTTCTTCATGCGCAGTGATAAACTCGGCACTCTAAAGCACCCGAGAGCGTTTTTTTCGATGCCAACCTAACCAGAGTGACGGGAGCGGCACAATTCAGAAAAAGTGCTCAGCTCGCCGAGAAAATGCGATTTAAGCAATAAAATTAAAAATGCTTATAAAACATAAACCAAACGTTGGAGGTGGTCATTTCTTCATGCGCAGTGAATAACTCGGCACTCTAAAGCACCCGAGAGCGTTTTTTTCGATGCCAACCTAACCAGAGTGACGGGAGCGGCACATTTCAGAAAAAGTGCTCAGCTCGCCGAGAAAATGCGATTTAAGCAATAAAATTAAAAATGCTTATAAAACATAAACCAAACGTTGGAGGTGGTCATTTCTTAATGCGCAGTAATAAACTCGGCACTCTAAAGCACCCGTGAGCGTTTTTTTCGATGCCAACCTAACCAGATTGACGGGAGCGGCACAATTCAGAAAAAGTGCTCAGCTCGCCGAGAAAATGCGATTTAAGCAATAAAATTAAAAATGCTTATAAAACATAAACCAAACGTTGGAGGTGGTCATTTCTTCATGCGCAGTGATAAACTCGGCACTCTAAAGCACCCGAGAGCGTTTTTTTCGATGCCAACCTAACCAGAGTGACGGGAGCGGCACAATTCAGAAAAAGTGCTCAGCTCGCCGAGAAAATGCGATTTAAGCAATAAAATTAAAAATGCTTATAAAACATAAACCAAACGTTGGAGGTGGTCATTTATTCATGCGCAGTGATAAACTCGGCACTCTAAAGCACCCAAGAGCGTTTTTTTCGATGCCAACCTAACCAGAGTGACGGGAGCGGCACAATTCAGAAAAAGTGCTCAGCTCGCCGAGAAAATGCGATATAAGCAAAAAAATTAAAAATGCTTATAAAACATAAACCAAACGTTGGAGGTGGTCATTTCTTCATGCGCAGTGAATAACTTGGCACTCTAAAGCACCCGAGAGCGTTTTTTTCGATGCCAACCTAACCAGAGTGACGGGAGCGGCACAATTCAGAAAAAGTGCTCAGCTCACCGAGAAAATGCGATTTAAGCAATAAAATTAAAAATGCTTATTAAACATAAACCAAACGTTGGAGGTGGTCATTTCTTCATGCGCAGTGAATAACTCGGCACTCTAAAGCACCCGAGAGCGTTTTTTTCGATGCCAACCTAACCAGAGTGACGGGAGCGGCACAATTCAGAAAAAGTGCTCAGCTCGCCGAGAAAATGCGATTTAAGCAAAAAAATTAAAAATGCTTATAAAACATAAACCAAACGCTGGAGGTGGTCATTTCTTAATGCGCAGTAATAAACTCGGCACTCTAAAGCACCCGAGAGCGTTTTTTTCGATGCCAACCTAACCAGAGTGACGGGAGCGGCACAATTCAGAAAAAGTGCTCAGCTCGCCGAGAAAATGCGATTTAAGCAATAAAACTAAAAATGCTTATAAAACATAAACCAAACGTTGGAGGTGGTCATTTCTTAATGCGCAGTAATAAACTCGGCACTCTAAAGCACCCGAGAGCGTTTTTTTCGATGCCAACCTAACCAGAGTGACGGGAGCGGCACAATTCAGAAAAAGTGCTCAGCTCACCGAGAAAATGCGATTTAAGCAATAAAATTAAAAATGCTTATTAAACATAAACCAAACGTTGGAGGTGGTCATTTCTTCATGCGCAGTGAATAACTCGGCACTCTAAAGCACCCGAGAGCGTTTTTTTCGATGCCAACCTAACCAGAGTGACGGGAGCGGCACAATTCAGAAAAAGTGCTCAGCTCGCCGAGAAAATGCGATTTAAGCAATAAAATTAATAATGCTTATTAAACATAAACCAAACGTTGGAGGTGGTCATTTCTTCATGCGCAGTGAATAACTCGGCACTCTAAAGCACCCGAGAGCGTTTTTTTCGATGCCAACCTAACCAGAGTGACGGGAGCGGCACAATTCAGAAAAAGTGCTCAGCTCGCCGAGAAAATGCGATTTAAGCAATAAAATTAAAAATGCTTATAAAACATAAACCAAACGTTGGAGGTGGTCATTTCTTAATGCGCAGTAATAAACTCGGCACTCTTAAAGCACCCGTGAGCGTTTTTTTCGATGCCAACCTAACCAGAGTGACGGGAGCGGCACAATTCAGAAAAAGTGCTCAGCTCGCCGAGAAAATGCGATTTAAGCAATAAAATTAAAAATGCTTATAAAACATAAACCAAACGTTGGAGGTGGTCATTTCTTCATGCGCAGTGATAAACTCGGCACTCTAAAGCACCCGAGAGCGTTTTTTTCGATGCCAACCTAACCAGAGTGACGGGAGCGGCACAATTCAGAAAAAGTGCTCAGCTCGCCGAGAAAATGCGATTTAAGCAATAAAATTAAAAATGCTTATAAAACATAAACCAAACGTTGGAGGTGGTCATTTCTTCATGCGCAGTGATAAACTCGGCACTCTAAAGCACCCGAGAGCGTTTTTTTCGATGCCAACCTAACCAGAGTGACGGGAGCGGCACAATTCAGAAAAAGTGCTCAGCTCGCCGAGAAAATGCGATTTAAGCAATAAAACTAAAAATGCTTATAAAACATAAACCAAACGTTGGAGGTGGTCATTTCTTAATGCGCAGTAATAAACTCGGCACTCTAAAGCACCCGAGAGCGTTTTTTTCGATGCCAACCTAACCAGAGTGACGGGAGCGGCACAATTCAGAAAAAGTGCTCAGCTCGCCGAGAAAATGCGATTTAAGCAATAAAACTAAAAATGCTTATAAAACATAAACCAAACGTTGGAGGTGGTCATTTCTTAATGCGCAGTAATAAACTCGGCACTCTAAAGCACCCGTGAGCGTTTTTTTCGATGCCAACCTAACCAGATTGACGGGAGCGGCACAATTCAGAAAAAGTGCTCAGCTCGCCGAGAAAATGCGATTTAAGCAATAAAATTTAAAATGCTTATAAAACATAAACCAAACGTTGGAGGTGGTCATTTCTTCATGCGCAGTGATAAACTCGGCACTCTAAAGCACCCGAGAGCGTTTTTTTCGATGCCAACCTAACCAGAGTGACGGGAGCGGCACATTTCAGAAAAAGTGCTCAGCTCGCCGAGAAAATGCGATTTAAGCAAAAAAATTAAAAATGCTTATAAAACATAAACCAAACGTTGGAGGTGGTCATTTCTTAATGCGCAGTAATAAACTCGGCACTCTAAAGCACCCGAGAGCGTTTTTTTCGATGCCAACCTAACCAGAGTGACGGGAGCGGCACAATTCAGAAAAAGTGCTCAGCTCACCGAGAAAATGCGATTTAAGCAATAAAATTAAAAATGCTTATTAAACATAAACCAAACGTTGGAGGTGGTCATTTCTTCATGCGCAGTGAATAACTCGGCACTCTAAAGCACCCGAGAGCGTTTTTTTCGATGCCAACCTAACCAGAGTGACGGGAGCGGCACAATTCAGAAAAAGTGCTCAGCTCGCCGAGAAAATGCGATTTAAGCAATAAAATTAAAAATGCTTATAAAACATAAACCAAACGTTGGAGGTGGTCATTTCTTAATGCGCAGTAATAAACTCGGCACTCTAAAGCACCCGTGAGCGTTTTTTTCGATGCCAACCTAACCAGAGTGACGGGAGCGGCACAATTCAGAAAAAGTGCTCAGCTCGCCGAGAAAATGCGATTTAAGCAATAAAAGTAAAAATGCTTATAAAACATAAACCAAACGTTGGAGGTGGTCATTTCTTCATGCGCAGTGATAAACTCGGCACTCTAAAGCACCCGAGAGCGTTTTTTTCGATGCCAACCTAACCAGAGTGACGGGAGCGGCACAATTCAGAAAAAGTGCTCAGCTCGCCGAGAAAATGCGATTTAAGCAATAAAATTAAAAATGCTTATAAAACATAAACCAAACGTTGGAGGTGGTCATTTCTTCATGCGCAGTGAATAACTCGGCACTCTAAAGCACCCGAGAGCGTTTTTTTCGATGCCAACCTAACCAGAGTGACGGGAGCGGCACATTTCAGAAAAAGTGCTCAGCTCGCCGAGAAAATGCGATTTAAGCAATAAAATTAAAAATGCTTATAAAACATAAACCAAACGTTGGAGGTGGTCATTTCTTAATGCGCAGTAATAAACTCGGCACTCTAAAGCACCCGTGAGCGTTTTTTTCGATGCCAACCTAACCAGATTGACGGGAGCGGCACAATTCAGAAAAAGTGCTCAGCTCGCCGAGAAAATGCGATTTAAGCAATAAAATTAAAAATGCTTATAAATCATAAACCAAACGTTGGAGGTGGTCATTTCTTCATGCGCAGTGATAAACTCGGCACTCTAAAGCACCCGAGAGCGTTTTTTTCGATGCCAACCTAACCAGAGTGACGGGAGCGGCACATTTCAGAAAAAGTGCTCAGCTCGCCGAGAAAATGCGATTTAAGCAAAAAAATTAAAAATGCTTATAAAACATAAACCAAACGCTGGAGGTGGTCATTTCTTAATGCGCAGTAATAAACTCGGCACTCTAAACCACCCGAGAGTGTTTTTTTCGATGCCAACCTAACCAGAGTGACGGGAGCGGCACAATTCAGAAAAAGTGCTCAGCTCGCCGAGAAAATGCGATTTAAGCAATAAAACTAAAAATGCTTATAAAACATAAACCAAACGTTGGAGGTGGTCATTTCTTAATGCGCAGTAATAAACTCGGCACTCTAAAGCACCCGAGAGCGTTTTTTTCGATGCCAACCTAACCAGAGTGACGGGAGCGGCACAATTCAGAAAAAGTGCTCAGCTCACCGAGAAAATGCGATTTAAGCAATAAAATTAAAAATGCTTATTAAACATAAACCAAACGTTGGAGGTGGTCATTTCTTCATGCGCAGTGAATAACTCGGCACTCTAAAGCACCCGAGAGCGTTTTTTTCGATGCCAACCTAACCAGAGTGACGGGAGCGGCACAATTCAGAAAAAGTGCTCAGCTCGCCGAGAAAATGCGATTTAAGCAATAAAATTAAAAATGCTTATAAAACATAAACCAAACGTTGGAGGTGGTCATTTCTTAATGCGCAGTAATAAACTCGGCACTCTAAAGCACCCGTGAGCGTTTTTTTCGATGCCAACCTAACCAGAGTGACGGGAGCGGCACAATTCAGAAAAAGTGCTCAGCTCGCCGAGAAAATGCGATTTAAGCAATAAAATTAAAAATGCTTATAAAACATAAACCAAACGTTGGAGGTGGTCATTTCTTCATGCGCAGTGAATAACTCGGCACTCTAAAGCACCCGAGAGCGTTTTTTTCGATGCCAACCTAACCAGAGTGACGGGAGCGGCACATTTCAGAAAAAGTGCTCAGCTCGCCGAGAAAATGCGATTTAAGCAATAAAATTAAAAATGCTTATAAAACATAAACCAAACGTTGGAGGTGGTCATTTCTTAATGCGCAGTAATAAACTCGGCACTCTAAAGCACCCGTGAGCGTTTTTTTTCGATGCCAACCTAACCAGATTGACGGGAGTGGCACAATTCAGAAAAAGTGCTCAGCTCGCCGAGAAAATGCGATTTAAGCAATAAAATTAAAAATGCTTATAAAACATAAACCAAACGTTGGAGGTGGTCATTTCTTCATGCGCAGTGATAAACTCGGCACTCTAAAGCACCCGAGAGCGTTTTTTTCGATGCCAACCTAACCAGAGTGACGGGAGCGGCACATTTCAGAAAAAGTGCTCAGCTCGCCGAGAAAATGCGATTTAAGCAATAAAATTAAAAATGCTTATAAAACATAAACCAAACGTTGGAGGTGGTCATTTCTTAATGCGCAGTAATAAACTCGGCACTCTAAAGCACCCGTGAGCGTTTTTTTCGATGCCAACCTAACCAGATTGACGGGAGCGGCACAATTCAGAAAAAGTGCTCAGCTCGCCGAGAAAATGCGATTTAAGCAATAAAATTAAAAATGCTTATAAATCATAAACCAAACGTTGGAGGTGGTCATTTCTTCATGCGCAGTGATAAACTCGGCACTCTAAAGCACCCGAGAGCGTTTTTTTCGATGCCAACCTAACCAGAGTGACGGGAGCGGCACATTTCAGAAAAAGTGCTCAGCTCGCCGAGAAAATGCGATTTAAGCAAAAAATTTAAAAATGCTTATAAAACATAAACCAAACGCTGGAGGTGGTCATTTCTTAATGCGCAGTAATAAACTCGGCACTCTAAACCACCCGAGAGCGTTTTTTTCGATGCCAACCTAACCAGAGTGACGGGAGCGGCACAATTCAGAAAAAGTGCTCAGCTCGCCGAGAAAATGCGATTTAAGCAATAAAACTAAAAATGCTTATAAAACATAAACCAAACGTTGGAGGTGGTCATTTCTTAATGCGCAGTAATAAACTCGGCACTCTAAAGCACCCGAGAGCGTTTTTTTCGATGCCAACCTAACCAGAGTGACGGGAGCGGCACAATTCAGAAAAAGTGCTCAGCTCACCGAGAAAATGCGATTTAAGCAATAAAATTAAAAATGCTTATTAAACATAAACCAAACGTTGGAGGTGGTCATTTCTTCATGCGCAGTGAATAACTCGGCACTCTAAAGCACCCGAGAGCGTTTTTTTCGATGCCAACCTAACCAGAGTGACGGGAGCGGCACAATTCAGAAAAAGTGCTCAGCTCGCCGAGAAAATGCGATTTAAGCAATAAAATTAAAAATGCTTATAAAACATAAACCAAACGTTGGAGGTGGTCATTTCTTAATGCGCAGTAATAAACTCGGCACTCTAAAGCACCCGTGAGCGTTTTTTTCGATGCCAACCTAACCAGAGTGACGGGAGCGGCACAATTCAGAAAAAGTGCTCAGCTCGCCGAGAAAATGCGATTTAAGCAATAAAATTAAAAATGCTTATAAAACATAAACCAAACGTTGGAGGTGGTCATTTCTTCATGCGCAGTGATAAACTCGGCACTCTAAAGCACCCGAGAGCGTTTTTTTCGATGCCAACCTAACCAGAGTGACGGGAGCGGCACAATTCAGAAAAAGTGCTCAGCTCGCCGAGAAAATGCGATTTAAGCAATAAAATTAAAAATGCTTATAAAACATAAACCAAACGTTGGAGGTGGTCATTTCTTCATGCGCAGTGAATAACTCGGCACTCTAAAGCACCCGAGAGCGTTTTTTTCGATGCCAACCTAACCAGAGTGACGGGAGCGGCACATTTCAGAAAAAGTGCTCAGCTCGCCGAGAAAATGCGATTTAAGCAATAAAATTAAAAATGCTTATAAAACATAAACCAAACGTTGGAGGTGGTCATTTCTTAATGCGCAGTAATAAACTCGGCACTCTAAAGCACCCGAGAGCGTTTTTTTCGATGCCAACCTAACCAGAGTGACGGGAGCGGCACAATTCAGAAAAAGTGCTCAGCTCGCCGAGAAAATGCGATTTAAGCAATAAAACTAAAAATGCTTATAAAACATAAACCAAACGTTGGAGGTGGTCATTTCTTAATGCGCAGTAATAAACTCGGCACTCTAAAGCACCCGTGAGCGTTTTTTTCGATGCCAACCTAACCAGATTGACGGGAGCGGCACAATTCAGAAAAAGTGCTCAGCTCGCCGAGAAAATGCGATTTAAGCAATAAAATTTAAAATGCTTATAAAACATAAACCAAACGTTGGAGGTGGTCATTTCTTCATGCGCAGTGATAAACTCGGCACTCTAAAGCACCCGAGAGCGTTTTTTTCGATGCCAACCTAACCAGAGTGACGGGAGCGGCACATTTCAGAAAAAGTGCTCAGCTCGCCGAGAAAATGCGATTTAAGCAAAACAATTAAAAATGCTTATAAAACATAAACCAAACGTTGGAGGTGGTCATTTCATAATGCGCAGTAATAAACTCGGCACTCTAAAGCACCCGAGAGCGTTTTTTTCGATGCCAACCTAACCAGAGTGACGGGAGCGGCACAATTCAGAAAAAGTGCTCAGCTCACCGAGAAAATGCGATTTAAGCAATAAAATTAAAAATGCTTATTAAACATAAACCAAACGTTGGAGGTGGTCATTTCTTCATGCGCAGTGAATAACTCGGCACTCTAAAGCACCCGAGAGCGTTTTTTTCGATGCCAACCTAACCAGAGTGACGGGAGCGGCACAATTCAGAAAAAGTGCTCAGCTCGCCGAGAAAATGCGATTTAAGCAATAAAATTAAAAATGCTTATAAAACATAAACCAAACGTTGGAGGTGGTCATTTCTTAATGCGCAGTAATAAACTCGGCACTCTAAAGCACCCGTGAGCGTTTTTTTCGATGCCAACCTAACCAGAGTGACGGGAGCGGCACAATTCAGAAAAAGTGCTCAGCTCGCCGAGAAAATGCGATTTAAGCAATAAAATTAAAAATGCTTATAAAACATAAACCAAACGTTGGAGGTGGTCATTTCTTCATGCGCAGTGATAAACTCGGCACTCTAAAGCACCCGAGAGCGTTTTTTTCGATGCCAACCTAACCAGAGTGACGGGAGCGGCACAATTCAGAAAAAGTGCTCAGCTCGCCGAGAAAATGCGATTTAAGCAAAACAATTAAAAATGCTTATAAAACATAAACCAAACGTTGGAGGTGGTCATTTCTTCATGCGCAGTGAATAACTCGGCACTCTAAAGCACCCGAGAGCGTTTTTTTCGATGCCAACCTAACCAGAGTGACGGGAGCGGCACATTTCAGAAAAAGTGCTCAGCTCGCCGAGAAAATGCGATTTAAGCAATAAAATTAAAAATGCTTATAAAACATAAACCAAACGTTGGAGGTGGTCATTTCTTAATGCGCAGTAATAAACTCGGCACTCTAAAGCACCCGTGAGCGTTTTTTTCGATGCCAACCTAACCAGATTGACGGGAGCGGCACAATTCAGAAAAAGTGCTCAGCTCGCCGAGAAAATGCGATTTAAGCAATAAAATTAAAAATGCTTATAAATCATAAACCAAACGTTGGAGGTGGTCATTTCTTCATGCGCAGTGATAAACTCGGCACTCTAAAGCACCCGAGAGCGTTTTTTTCGATGCCAACCTAACCAGAGTGACGGGAGCGGCACATTTCAGAAAAAGTGCTCAGCTCGCCGAGAAAATGCGATTTAAGCAAAAAATTTAAAAATGCTTATAAAACATAAACCAAACGCTGGAGGTGGTCATTTCTTAATGCGCAGTAATAAACTCGGCACTCTAAACCACCCGAGAGCGTTTTTTTCGATGCCAACCTAACCAGAGTGACGGGAGCGGCACAATTCAGAAAAAGTGCTCAGCTCGCCGAGAAAATGCGATTTAAGCAATAAAACTAAAAATGCTTATAAAACATAAACCAAACGTTGGAGGTGGTCATTTCTTAATGCGCAGTAATAAACTCGGCACTCTAAAGCACCCGAGAGCGTTTTTTTCGATGCCAACCTAACCAGAGTGACGGGAGCGGCACAATTCAGAAAAAGTGCTCAGCTCACCGAGAAAATGCGATTTAAGCAATAAAATTAAAAATGCTTATTAAACATAAACCAAACGTTGGAGGTGGTCATTTCTTCATGCGCAGTGAATAACTCGGCACTCTAAAGCACCCGAGAGCGTTTTTTTCGATGCCAACCTAACCAGAGTGACGGGAGCGGCACAATTCAGAAAAAGTGCTCAGCTCGCCGAGAAAATGCGATTTAAGCAATAAAATTAAAAATGCTTATAAAACATAAACCAAACGTTGGAGGTGGTCATTTCTTAATGCGCAGTAATAAACTCGGCACTCTAAAGCACCCGTGAGCGTTTTTTTCGATGCCAACCTAACCAGAGTGACGGGAGCGGCACAATTCAGAAAAAGTGCTCAGCTCGCCGAGAAAATGCGATTTAAGCAATAAAATTAAAAATGCTTATAAAACATAAACCAAACGTTGGAGGTGGTCATTTCTTCATGCGCAGTGATAAACTCGGCACTCTAAAGCACCCGAGAGCGTTTTTTTCGATGCCAACCTAACCAGAGTGACGGGAGCGGCACAATTCAGAAAAAGTGCTCAGCTCGCCGAGAAAATGCGATTTAAGCAATAAAATTAAAAATGCTTATAAAACATAAACCAAACGTTGGAGGTGGTCATTTCTTCATGCGCAGTGAATAACTCGGCACTCTAAAGCACCCGAGAGCGTTTTTTTCGATGCCAACCTAACCAGAGTGACGGGAGCGGCACATTCCAGAAAAAGTGCTCAGCTCGCCGAGAAAATGCGATTTAAGCAATAAAATTAAAAATGCTTATAAAACATAAACCAAACGTTGGAGGTGGTCATTTCTTAATGCGCAGTAATAAACTCGGCACTCTAAAGCACCCGTGAGCGTTTTTTTCGATGCCAACCTAACCAGATTGACGGGAGCGGCACAATTCAGAAAAAGTGCTCAGCTCGCCGAGAAAATGCGATTTAAGCAATAAAATTAAAAATGCTTATAAAACATAAACCAAACGTTGGAGGTGGTCATTTCTTCATGCGCAGTGATAAACTCGGCACTCTAAAGCACCCGAGAGCGTTTTTTTCGATGCCAACCTAACCAGAGTGACGGGAGCGGCACAATTCAGAAAAAGTGCTCAGCTCGCCGAGAAAATGCGATTTAAGCAATAAAATTAAAAATGCTTATAAAACATAAACCAAACGTTGGATGTGGTCATTTCTTCATGCGCAGTGAATAACTCGGCACTCTAAAGCACCCGAGAGCGTTTTTTTCGATGCCAACCTAACCAGAGTGACGGGAGCGGCACAATTCAGAAAAAGTGCTCAGCTCGCCGAGAAAATGCGATTTAAGCAATAAAATTAAAAATGCTTATAAAACATAAACCAAACGTTGGAGGTGGTCATTTCTTAATGCGCAGTAATAAACTCGGCACTCTAAAGCACCCGTGAGCGTTTTTTTCGATGCCAACCTAACCAGAGTGACGGGAGCGGCACAATTCAGAAAAAGTGCTCAGCTCGCCGAGAAAATGCGATTTAAGCAATAAAATTAAAAATGCTTATAAAACATAAACCAAACGTTGGAGGTGGTCATTTCTTCATGCGCAGTGATAAACTCGGCACTCTAAAGCACCCGAGAGCGTTTTTTTCGATGCCAACCTAACCAGATTGACGGGAGCGGCACAATTCAGAAAAAGTGCTCAGCTCGCCGAGAAAATGCGATTTAAGCAATAAAACTAAAAATGCTTATAAAACATAAACCAAACGTTGGAGGTGGTCATTTCTTCATGCGCAGTGATAAACTCGGCACTCTAAAGCACCCGAGAGCGTTTTTTTCGATGCCAACCTAACCAGAGTGACGGGAGCGGCACAATTCAGAAAAAGTGCTCAGCTCGCCGAGAAAATGCGATTTAAGCAATAAAATTAAAAATGCTTATAAAACATAAACCAAACGTTGGAGGTGGTCATTTATTCATGCGCAGTGATAAACTCGGCACTCTAAAGCACCCAAGAGCGTTTTTTTCGATGCCAACCTAACCAGAGTGACGGGAGCGGCACAATTCAGAAAAAGTGCTCAGCTCGCCGAGAAAATGCGATATAAGCAAAAAAATTAAAAATGCTTATAAAACATAAACCAAACGTTGGAGGTGGTCATTTCTTCATGCGCAGTGAATAACTTGGCACTCTAAAGCACCCGAGAGCGTTTTTTTCGATGCCAACCTAACCAGAGTGACGGGAGCGGCACATTTCAGAAAAAGCGCTCAGCTCGCCGAGAAAATGCGATTTAAGCAATAAAATTAAAAATGCTTATAAAACATAAACCAAACGTTGGAGGTGGTCATTTCTTAATGTGCAGTAATAAACTCGGCACTCTAAAGCACCCGAGAGCGTTTTTTTCGATGCCAACCTAACCAGAGTGACGGGAGCGGCACAATTCAGAAAAAGTGCTCAGCTCGCCGAGAAAATGCGATTTAAGCAATAAAATTAAAAATGCTTATTAAACATAAACCAAACGTTGGAGGTGGTCATTTCTTCATGCGCAGTGAATAACTCGGCACTCTAAAGCACCCGAGAGGGTTTTTTTCGATGCCAACCTAACCAGAGTGACGGGAGCGGCACAATTCAGAAAAAGCGCTCAGCTCGCCGAGAAAATGCGATTTAAGCAATAAAATTAAAAATGCTTATAAAACATAAACCAAACGTTGGAGGTGGTCATTTCTTCATGCGCAGTGATAAACTCGGCACTCTAAAGCACCCGAGAGGGTTTTTTTCGATGCCAACCTAACCAGAGTGACGGGAGCGGCACAATTCAGAAAAAGCGCTCAGCTCGCCGAGAAAATGCGATTTAAGCAATAAAATTAAAAATGCTTATAAAACATAAACCAAACGTTGGAGGTGGTCATTTCTTCATGCGCAGTGATAAACTCGGCACTCTAAAGCACCCAAGAGCGTTTTTTTCGATGCCAACCTAACCAGAGTGACGGGAGCGGCACAATTCAGAAAAAGTGCTCAGCTCGCCGAGAAAATGCGATTTAAGCAATAAAATTAAAAATGCTTATAAAACATAAACCAAACGTTGGAGGTGGTCATTTCTTCATGCGCAGTGAATAACTCGGCACTCTAAAGCACCCGAGAGCGTTTTTTTCGATGCCAACCTAACCAGAGTGACGGGAGCGGCACAATTCAGAAAAAGTGCTCAGCTCGCCGAGAAAATGCGATTTAAGCAATAAAATTAAAAATGCTTATAAAACATAAACCAAACGTTGGAGGTGGTCATTTCTTAATGCGCAGTAATAAACTCGGCACTCTAAAGCACCCGTGAGCGTTTTTTTCGATGCCAACCTAACCAGAGTGACGGGAGCGGCACAATTCAGAAAAAGTGCTCAGCTCGCCGAGAAAATGCGATTTAAGCAATAAAATTAAAAATGCTTATAAAACATAAACCAAACGTTGGAGGTGGTCATTTCTTCATGCGCAGTGATAAACTCGGCACTCTAAAGCACCCGAGAGCGTTTTTTTCGATGCCAACCTAACCAGAGTGACGGGAGCGGCACAATTCAGAAAAAGTGCTCAGCTCGCCGAGAAAATGCGATTTAAGCAATAAAACTAAAAATGCTTATAAAACATAAACCAAACGTTGGAGGTGGTCATTTCTTCATGCGCAGTGATAAACTCGGCACTCTAAAGCACCCGAGAGCGTTTTTTTCGATGCCAACCTAACCAGAGTGACGGGAGCGGCACAATTCAGAAAAAGTGCTCAGCTCGCCGAGAAAATGCGATTTAAGCAATAAAATTAAAAATGCTTATAAAACATAAACCAAACGTTGGAGGTGGTCATTTCTTCATGCGCAGTGAATAACTCGGCACTCTAAAGCACCCGAGAGCGTTTTTTTCGATGCCAACCTAACCAGAGTGACGGGAGCGGCACATTTCAGAAAAAGTGCTCAGCTCGCCGAGAAAATGCGATTTAAGCAATAAAATTAAAAATGCTTATAAAACATAAACCAAACGTTGGAGGTGGTCATTTCTTAATGCGCAGTAATAAACTCGGCACTCTAAAGCACCCGTGAGCGTTTTTTTCGATGCCAACCTAACCAGATTGACGGGAGCGGCACAATTCAGAAAAAGTGCTCAGCTCGCCGAGAAAATGCGATTTAAGCAATAAAATTAAAAATGCTTATAAAACATAAACCAAACGTTGGAGGTGGTCATTTCTTCATGCGCAGTGATAAACTCGGCACTCTAAAGCACCCGAGAGCGTTTTTTTCGATGCCAACCTAACCAGAGTGACGGGAGCGGCACAATTCAGAAAAAGTGCTCAGCTCGCCGAGAAAATGCGATTTAAGCAATAAAATTAAAAATGCTTATAAAACATAAACCAAACGTTGGAGGTGGTCATTTATTCATGCGCAGTGATAAACTCGGCACTCTAAAGCACCCAAGAGCGTTTTTTTCGATGCCAACCTAACCAGAGTGACGGGAGCGGCACAATTCAGAAAAAGTGCTAAGCTCGCCGAGAAAATGCGATATAAGCAAAAAAATTAAAAATGCTTATAAAACATAAACCAAACGTTGGAGGTGGTCATTTCTTCATGCGCAGTGAATAACTTGGCACTCTAAAGCACCCGAGAGCGTTTTTTTCGATGCCAACCTAACCAGAGTGACGGGAGCGGCACATTTCAGAAAAAGCGCTCAGCTCGCCGAGAAAATGCGATTTAAGCAATAAAATTAAAAATGCTTATAAAACATAAACCAAACGTTGGAGGTGGTCATTTCTTAATGTGCAGTAATAAACTCGGCACTCTAAAGCACCCGAGAGCGTTTTTTTCGATGCCAACCTAACCAGAGTGACGGGAGCGGCACAATTCAGAAAAAGTGCTCAGCTCGCCGAGAAAATGCGATTTAAGCAATAAAATTAAAAATGCTTATTAAACATAAACCAAACGTTGGAGGTGGTCATTTCTTCATGCGCAGTGAATAACTCGGCACTCTAAAGCACCCGAGAGCGTTTTTTTCGATGCCAACCTAACCAGAGTGACGGGAGCGGCACAATTCAGAAAAAGCGCTCAGCTCGCCGAGAAAATGCGATTTAAGCAATAAAATTAAAAATGCTTATAAAACATAAACCAAACGTTGGAGGTGGTCATTTCTTCATGCGCAGTGATAAACTCGGCACTCTAAAGCACCCGAGAGGGTTTTTTTCGATGCCAACCTAACCAGAGTGACGGGAGCGGCACAATTCAGAAAAAGCGCTCAGCTCGCCGAGAAAATGCGATTTAAGCAATAAAATTAAAAATGCTTATAAAACATAAACCAAACGTTGGAGGTGGTCATTTCTTCATGCGCAGTGATAAACTCGGCACTCTAAAGCACCCAAGAGCGTTTTTTTCGATGCCAACCTAACCAGAGTGACGGGAGCGGCACAATTCAGAAAAAGTGCTCAGCTCGCCGAGAAAATGCGATTTAAGCAAAAAAATTAAAAATGCTTATAAAACATAAACCAAACGTTGGAGGTGGTCATTTCTTCATGCGCAGTGAATAACTCGGCACTCTAAAGCACCCGAGAGCGTTTTTTTCGATGCCAACCTAACCAGAGTGACGGGAGCGGCACATTTCAGAAAACGTGCTCAGCTCGCCGAGAAAATGCGATTTAAGCAATAAAATTAAAAATGCTTATAAAACATAAACCAAACGTTGGAGGTGGTCATTTCTTAATGCGCAGTAATAAACTCGGCACTCTAAAGCACCCGAGAGCGTTTTTTTCGATGCCAACCTAACCAGAGTTACGGGAGCGGCACAATTCAGAAAAAGCGCTCAGCTCGCCGAGAAAATGCGATTTAAGCAATAAAATTAAAAATGCTTATAAAACATAAACCAAACGTTGGAGGTGGTCATTTCTTCATGCGCAGTGATAAACTCGGCACTCTAAAGCACCCGAGAGCGTTTTTTTCGATGCCAACCTAACCAGAGTGACGGGAGCGGCACAATTCAGAAAAAGCGCTCAGCTCGCCGAGAAAATGCGATTTAAGCAATAAAATTAAAAATGTTTATAAAACATAAACCAAACGTTGGAGGTGGTCATTTCTTCATGCGCAGTGATAAACTCGGCACTCTAAAGCACCCGAGAGCGTTTTTTTCGATGCCAACCTAACCAGAGTGACGGGAGCGGCACAATTCAGAAAAAGTGCTCAGCTCGCCGAGAAAATGCGATTTAAGCAATAAAATTAAAAATGCTTATAAAACATAAACCAAACGTTGGAGGTGGTCATTTCTTAATGCGCAGTAATAAACTCGGCACTCTAAAGCACCCGTGAGCGTTTTTTTCGATGCCAACCTAACCAGAGTGACGGGAGCGGCACAATTCAGAAAAAGTGCTCAGCTCGCCGAGAAAATGCGATTTAAGCAATAAAATTAAAAATGCTTATTAAACATAAACCAAACGTTGGAGGTGGTCATTTCTTTATGCGCAGTGAATAACTCGGCACTCTAAAGCACCCGAGAGCGTTTTTTTCGATGCCAACCTAACCAGAGTGACGGGAGCGGCACAATTCAGAAAAAGCGCTCAGCTCGCCGAGAAAATGCGATTTAAGCAATAAAATTAAAAATGCTTATAAAACATAAACCAAACGTTGGAGGTGGTCATTTCTTCATGCGCAGTGATAAACTCGGCACTCTAAAGCACCCGAGAGTTTTTTTCGATGCCAACCTAACCAGAGTGACGGGAGCGGCACAATTCAGAAAAAGTGCTCAGCTCGCCGAGAAAATGCGATTTAAGCAATAAAATTAAAAATGCTTATAAAACATAAACCAAACGTTGGAGGTGGTCATTTCTTCATGCGCAGTGAATAACTCGGCACTATAAAGCACCCGAGAGCGTTTTTTTCGATGCCAACCTAACCAGAGTGACGGGAGCGGCACAATTCAGAAAAAGTGCTCAGCTCGCCGAGAAAATGCGATTTAAGCAATAAAATTAAAAATGCTTATAAAACATAAACCAAACGTTGGAGGTGGTCATTTCTTAATGCGCAGTAATAAACTCGGCACTCTAAAGCACCCGTGAGCGTTTTTTTCGATGCCAACCTAACCAGAGTGACGGGAGCGGCACAATTCAGAAAAAGTGCTCAGCTCGCCCAGAAAATGCGATTTAAGCAATAAAATTAAAAATGCTTTTTAAACATAAACCAAACGTTGGAGGTGGTCATTTCTTCATGCGCAGTGAATAACTCGGCACTCTAAAGCACCCGAGAGCGTTTTTTTCGATGCCAACCTAACCAGAGTGACGGGAGCGGCACAATTCAGAAAAAGCGCTCAGCCCGCCGAGAAAATGCGATTTAAGCAATAAAATTAAAAATGCTTATAAAACATAAACCAAACGTTGGAGGTGGTCATTTCTTCATGCGCAGTGATAAACTCGGCACTCTAAAGCACCCGAGAGCGTTTTTTTCGATGCCAACCTAACCAGAGTGACGGGAGCGGCACAATTCAGAAAAAGCGCTCAGCTCGCCGAGAAAATGCGATTTAAGCAATAAAATTAAAAATGCTTATAAAACATAAACCAAACGTTGGAGGTGGTCATTTCTTCATGCGCAGTGATAAACTCGGCACTCTAAAGCACCCAAGAGCGTTTTTTTCGATGCCAACCTAACCAGAGTGACGGGAGCGGCACAATTCAGAAAAAGTGCTCAGCTCGCCGAGAAAATGCGATTTAAGCAAAAAAATTAAAAATGCTTATAAAACATAAACCAAACGTTGGAGGTGGTCATTTCTTCATGCGCAGTGAATAACTTGGCACTCTAAAGCACCCGAGAGCGTTTTTTTCGATGCCAACCTAACCAGAGTGACGGGAGCGGCACATTTCAGAAAAAGCGCTCAGCTCGCCGAGAAAATGCGATTTAAGCAATAAAATTAAAAATGCTTATTAAACATAAACCAAACGTTGGAGGTGGTCATTTCTTCATGCGCAGTGAATAACTCGGCACTCTAAAGCACCCGAGAGCGTTTTTTTCGATGCCAACCTAACCAGAGTGACGGGAGCGGCACAATTCAGAAAAAGCGCTCAGCTCGCCGAGAAAATGCGATTTAAGCAATAAAATTAAAAATGCTTATAAAACATAAACCAAACGTTGGAGGTGGTCATTTCTTCATGTGCAGTGATAAACTCGGCACTCTAAAGCACCCGAGAGCGTTTTTTTCGATGCCAACCTAACCAGAGTGACGGGAGCGGCACAATTCAGAAAAAGTGCTCAGCTCGCCGAGAAAATGCGATTTAAGCAATAAAATTAAAAATGCTTATAAAACATAAACCAAACGTTGGAGGTGGTCATTTCTTCATGCGCAGTGAATAACTCGGCACTCTAAAGCACCCGAGAGCGTTTTTTTCGATGCCAACCTAACCAGAGTGACGGGAGCGGCACAATTCAGAAAAAGTGCTCAGCTCGCCGAGAAAATGCGATTTAAGCAATAAAATTAAAAATGCTTATAAAACATAAACCAAACGTTGGAGGTGGTCATTTCTTAATGTGCAGTAATAAACTCGGCACTCTAAAGCACCCGAGAGCGTTTTTTTCGATGCCAACCTAACCAGAGTGACGGGAGCGGCACAATTCAGAAAAAGTGCTCAGCTCGCCGAGAAAATGCGATTTAAGCAATAAAATTAAAAATGCTTATTAAACATAAACCAAACGTTGGAGGTGGTCATTTCTTCATGCGCAGTGAATAACTCGGCACTCTAAAGCACCCGAGAGCGTTTTTTTCGATGCCAACCTAACCAGAGTGACGGGAGCGGCACAATTCAGAAAAAGCGCTCAGCTCGCCGAGAAAATGCGATTTAAGCAATAAAATTAAAAATGCTTATAAAACATAAACCAAACGTTGGAGGTGGTCATTTCTTCATGCGCAGTGATAAACTCGGCACTCTAAAGCACCCGAGAGGGTTTTTTTCGATGCCAACCTAACCAGAGTGACGGGAGCGGCACAATTCAGAAAAAGCGCTCAGCTCGCCGAGAAAATGCGATTTAAGCAATAAAATTAAAAATGCTTATAAAACATAAACCAAACGTTGGAGGTGGTCATTTCTTCATGCGCAGTGATAAACTCGGCACTCTAAAGCACCCAAGAGCGTTTTTTTCGATGCCAACCTAACCAGAGTGACGGGAGCGGCACAATTCAGAAAAAGTGCTCAGCTCGCCGAGAAAATGCGATTTAAGCAAAAAAATTAAAAATGCTTATAAAACATAAACCAAACGTTGGAGGTGGTCATTTCTTCATGCGCAGTGAATAACTTGGCACTCTAAAGCACCCGAGAGCGTTTTTTTCGATGCCAACCTAACCAGAGTGACGGGAGCGGCACATTTCAGAAAAAGCGCTCAGCTCGCCGAGAAAATGCGATTTAAGCAATAAAATTAAAAATGCTTATTAAACATAAACCAAACGTTGGAGGTGGTCATTTCTTCATGCGCAGTGAATAACTCGGCACTCTAAAGCACCCGAGAGCGTTTTTTTCGATGCCAACCTAACCAGAGTGACGGGAGCGGCACAATTCAGAAAAAGTGCTCAGCTCACCGAGAAAATGCGATTTAAGCAATAAAATTAAAAATGCTTATTAAACATAAACCAAACGTTGGAGGTGGTCATTTCTTCATGCGCAGTGAATAACTCGGCACTCTAAAGCACCCGTGAGCGTTTTTTTCGATGCCAACCTAACCAGAGTGACGGGAGCGGCACAATTCAGAAAAAGTGCTCAGCTCGCCGAGAAAATGCAATTTAAGCAATAAAATTAAAAATGCTTATAAAACATAAACCAAACGTTGGAGGTGGTCATTTCTTCCTGCGCAGTGAATAACTCGGCACTCTAAAGCACCCGAGAGCGTTTTTTTCGATGCCAACCTAACCAGAGTGACGGGAGCGGCACAATTCAGAAAAAGTGCTCAGCTCGCCGAGAAAATGCGATTTAAGCAATAAAATTAAAAATGCTTATAAAACATAAACCAAACGTTGGAGGTGGTCATTTCTTAATGCGCAGTAATAAACTCGGCACTCTAAAGCACCCGAGAGCGTTTTTTTCGATGCCAACCTAACCAGAGTGACGGGAGCGGCACAATTCAGAAAAAGCGCTCAGCTCGCCGAGAAAATGCGATTTAAGCAATAAAATTAAAAATGCTTATAAAACATAAACCAAACGTTGGAGGTGGTCATTTCTTAATGTGCAGTAATAAACTCGGCACTCTAAAGCACCCGAGAGCGTTTTTTTCAATGCCAACATAACCAGAGTGACGGGAGCGGCACAATTCAGAAAAAGTGCTCAGCTCGCCGAGAAAATGCGATTTAAGCAATAAAATTAAAAATGCTTATAAAACATAAACCAAACGTTGGAGGTGGTCATTTCTTCATGCGCAGTGAATAACTCGGCACTCTAAAGCACCCAAGAGTGTTTTTTTCGATGCCAACCTAACCAGAGTGACAGGAGCGGCACAATTCAGAAAAAGTGCTCAGCTCGCCGAGAAAATGCGATTTAAGCAAAAAAATTAAAAATGCTTATAAAACATAAACCAAACGTTGGAGGTGGTCTTTTCTTCATGCGCAGTGAATAACTCGGCACTCTAAAGCACCCGAGAGCGTTTTTTTCGATGCCAACCTAACCAGAGTGACGGGAGCGGCACATTTCAGAAAACGTGCTCAGCTCGCCGAGAAAATGCGATTTAAGCAATAAAATTAAAAATGCTTATAAAACATAAACCAAACGTTGGAGGTGGTCATTTCTTAATGCGCAGTAATAAACTCGGCACTCTAAAGCACCCGAGAGCGTTTTTTTCGATGCCAACCTAACCAGAGTGACGGGAGCGGCACAATTCAGAAAAAGTGCTCAGCTCGCCGAGAAAATGCGATTTAAGCAACAAAATTAAAAATGCTTATAAAACATAAACCAAACGTTGGAGGTGGTCATTTCTTCATGCGCAGTGATAAACTCGGCACTCTAAAGCACCCGAGAGCGTTTTTTTCGATGCCAACCTAACCAGAGTGACGGGAGCGGCACAATTCAGAAAAAGTGCTCAGCTCGCCGAGAAAATGCGATTTAAGCAATAAAATTAAAAATGCTTATAAAACATCAACCAAACGTTGGAGGTGGTCATTACTTCCTGCGCAGTGAATAACTCGGCACTCTAAAGCACCCTAAAGCGTTTTTTTCGATGCCAACCTAACCAGAGTGACGGGAGCGGCACAATTCAGAAAAAGTGCTCAGCTCGCCGAGAAAATGCGATTTAAGAAATAAAATTAAAAATGCTTATAAAACATAAACCAAACGTTGGAGGTGGTCATTTCTTAATGCGCAGTAATAAACTCGGCACTCTAAAGCACCCGAGAGCGTTTTTTTCGATGCCAACCTAACCAGAGTGACGGGAGCGGCACAATTCAGAAAAAGTGCTCAGCTCACCGAGAAAATGCGATTTAAGCAATAAAATTAAAAATGCTTATTAAACATAAACCAAACGTTGGAGGTGGTCATTTCTTCATGCGCAGTGAATAACTCGGCACTCTAAAGCACCCGAGAGCGTTTTTTTCGATGCCAACCTAACCAGAGTGACGGGAGCGGCACAATTCAGAAAAAGTGCTCAGCTCGCCGAGAAAATGCGATTTAAGCAATAAAATTAAAAATGCTTATAAAACATCAACCAAACGTTGGAGGTGGTCATTTCTTCCTGCGCAGTGAATAACTCGGCACTCTAAAGCACCCTAAAGCGTTTTTTTCGAGGCCAACCTAACCAGAGTGACGGGAGCGGCACAATTCAGAAAAAGTGCTCAGCTCGCCGAGAAAATGCGATTTAAGCAATAAAATTAAAAATGCTTATAAAACATAAACCAAACGTTGGAGGTGGTCATTTCTTCATGCGCAGTGATAAACTCGGCACTCTAAAGCACCCGAGAGCGTTTTTTTCGATGCCAACCTAACCAGAGTGACGGGAGCGGCACAATTCAGAAAAAGCGCTCAGCTCGCCGAGAAAATGCGATTTAAGCAATAAAATTAAAAATGCTTATAAAACATAAACCAAACGTTGGAGGTGGTCATTTCTTCATGCGCAGTGATAAACTCGGCACTCTAAAGCACCCGAGAGCGTTTTTTTCGATGCCAACCTAACCAGAGTGACGGGAGCGGCACAATTCAGAAAAAGCGCTCAGCTCGCCGAGAAAATGCGATTTAAGCAATAAAATTTAAAATGCTTATAAAACATAAACCAAACGTTGGAGGTGGTCATTTCTTCATGCGCAGTGATAAACTCGGCACTCTAAAGCACCCGAGAGCGTTTTTTTCGATGCCAACCTAACCAGAGTGACGGGAGCGGCACAATTCAGAAAAAGCGCTCAGCTCGCCGAGAAAATGCGATTTAAGCAATAAAATTAAAAATGCTTATAAAACATAAACCAAACGTTGGAGGTGGTCATTTCTTCATGCGCAGTGATAAACTCGGCACTCTAAAGCACCCGAGAGCGTTTTTTTCGATGCCAACCTAACCAGAGTGACGGGAGCGGCACAATTCAGAAAAAGTGCTCAGCTCGCCGAGAAAATGCGATTTAAGCAATAAAACTAAAAATGCTTATAAAACATAAACCAAACGTTGGAGGTGGTCATTTCTTCATGCGCAGTGAATAACTCGGCACTCTAAAGCACCCGAGAGCGTTTTTTTCGATGCCAACCTAACCAGAGTGACGGGAGCGGCACAATTCAGAAAAAGTGCTCAGCTCGCCGAGAAAATGCGATTTAAGCAATAAAATTAAAAATGCTTATTAAACATAAACCAAACGTTGGAGGTGGTCATTTCTTCATGCGCAGTGATAAACTCGGCACTCTAAAGCACCCGAGAGCGTTTTTTTCGATGCCAATCTAACCAGAGTGACGGGAGCGGCACAATTCAGAAAAAGCGCTCAGCTCGCCGAGAAAATGCGATTTAAGCAATAAAATTAAAAATGCTTATAAAACATAAACCAAACGTTGGAAGTGGTCATTTCTTAATGCGCAGTAATAAACTCGGCACTCTAAAGCACCCGAGAGCGTTTTTTTCGATGCCAACCTAACCAGAGTGACGGGAGCGGCACAATTCAGAAAAAGTGCTCAGCTCGCCGAGAAAATGCGATTTAAGCAATAAAATTAAAAATGCTTATTAAACATAAACCAAACGTTGGAGGTGGTCATTTCTTCATGCGCAGTGAATAACTCGGCACTCTAAAGCACCCGAGAGCGTTTTTTTCGATGCCAACCTAACCAGAGTGACGGGAGCGGCACAATTCAGAAAAAGCGCTCAGCTCGCCGAGAAAATGCGATTTAAGCAATAAAATTAAAAATGCTTATAAAACATAAACCAAACGTTGGAGGTGGTCATTTCTTCATGCGCAGTGATAAACTCGGCACTCTAAAGCACCCAAGAGCGTTTTTTTCGATGCCAACCTAACCAGAGTGACGGGAGCGGCACAATTCAGAAAAAGTGCTCAGCTCGCCGAGAAAATGCGATTTAAGCAATAAAATTAAAAATGCTTATAAAACATAAACCAAACGTTGGAGGTGGTCATTTCTTCATGCGCAGTGATAAACTCGGCACTCTAAAGCACCCAAGAGCGTTTTTTTCGATGCCAACCTAACCAGAGTGACGGGAGCGGCACAATTCAGAAAAAGTGCTCAGCTCGCCGAGAAAATGCGATTTAAGCAAAAAAATTAAAAATGCTTATAAAACATAAACCAAACGTTGGAGGTGGTCATTTCTTCATGCGCAGTGAATAACTTGGCACTCTAAAGCACCCGAGAGCGTTTTTTTCGATGCCAACCTAACCAGAGTGACGGGAGCGGCACAATTCAGAAAAAGTGCTCAGCTCGCCGAGAAAATGCGATTTAAGCAATAAAATTAAAAATGCTTATAAAACATAAACCAAACGTTGGAGGTGGTCATTTCTTAATGCGCAGTAATAAACTCGGCACTCTAAAGCACCCGAGAGCGTTTTTTTCGATGCCAACCTAACCAGAGTGACGGGAGCGGCACAATTCAGAAAAAGTGCTCAGCTCGCCGAGAAAATGCGATTTAAGCAATAAAATTAAAAATGCTTATAAAACATAAACCAAACGTTGGAGGTGGTCATTTCTTCATGCGCAGTGATAAACTCGGCACTCTAAAGCACCCAAGAGCGTTTTTTTCGATGCCAACCTAACCAGAGTGACGGGAGCGGCACAATTCAGAAAAAGCGCTCAGCTCGCCGAGAAAATGCGATTTAAGCAATAAAATTAAAAATGGTTATAAAACATAAACCAAACGTTGGAGGTGGTCATTTCTTCATGCGCAGTGATAAACTCGGCACTCTAAAGCACCCAAGAGCGTTTTTTTCGATGCCAACCTAACCAGAGTGACGGGAGCGGCACAATTCAGAAAAAGTGCTCAGCTCGCCGAGAAAATGCGATTTAAGCAATAAAATTAAAAATGCTTATAAAACATAAACCAAACGTTGGAGGTGGTCATTTCTTCATGCGCAGTGATAAACTCGGCACTCTAAAGCACCCAAGAGCGTTTTTTTCGATGCCAACCTAACCAGAGTGACGGGAGCGGCACAATTCAGAAAAAGTGCTCAGCTCGCCGAGAAAATGCGATTTAAGCAAAAAAATTAAAAATGCTTATAAAACATAAACCAAACGTTGGAGGTGGTCATTTCTTCATGCGCAGTGAATAACTCGGCACTCTAAAGCACCCGAGAGCGTTTTTTTCGATGCCAACCTAACCAGAGTGACGGGAGCGGCACATTTCAGAAAAAGTGCTCAGCTCGCCGAGAAAATGCGATTTAAGCAATAAAATTAAAAATGCTTATAAAACATAAACCAAACGTTGGAGGTGGTCATTTCTTAATGCGCAGTAATAAACTCGGCACTCTAAAGCACCCGAGAGCGTTTTTTTCGATGCCAACCTAACCAGAGTGACGGGAGCGGCACAATTCAGAAAAAGTGCTCAGCTCGCCGAGAAAATGCGATTTAAGCAATAAAATTAAAAATGCTTATAAAACATCAACCAAACGTTGGAGGTGGTCATTACTTCCTGCGCAGTGAATAACTCGGCACTCTTAAGCACCCTAAAGCGTTTTTTTCGATGCCAACCTAACCAGAGTGACGGGAGCGGCACAATTCAGAAAAAGTGCTCAGCTCACCGAGAAAATGCGATTTAAGCAATAAAATTAAAAATGCTTATTAAACATAAACCAAACGTTGGAGGTGGTCATTTCTTCATGCGCAGTGAATAACTCGGCACTCTAAAGCACCCGAGAGCGTTTTTTTCGATGCCAACCTAACCAGAGTGACGGGAGCGGCACAATTCAGAAAAAGTGCTCAGCTCGCCGAGAAAATGCGATTTAAGCAATAAAATTAAAAATGCTTATAAAACATAAACCAAACGTTGGAGGTGGTCATTTCTTAATGCGCAGTAATAAACTCGGCACTCTAAAGCACCCGAGTGCGTTTTTTTCGATGCCAACCTAACCAGAGTGACGGGAGCGGCACAATTCAGAAAAAGTGCTCAGCTCGCCGAGAAAATGCGATTTAAGCAATAAAATTAAAAATGCTTATAAAACATAAACCAAACGTTGGAGGTGGTCATTTCTTCATGCGCAGTGATAAACTCGGCACTCTAAAGCACCCGAGAGCGTTTTTTTCGATGCCAACCTAACCAGAGTGACGGGAGCGGCACAATTCAGAAAAAGTGCTCAGCTCGCCGAGAAAATGCGATTTAAGCAATAAAATTAAAAATGCTTATAAAACATCAACCAAACGTTGGAGGTGGTCATTTCTTCATGCGCAGTGAATAACTCGGCACTCTAAAGCACCCTAAAGCGTTTTTTTCGATGCCAACCTAACCAGAGTGACGGGAGCGGCACAATTCAGAAAAAGTGCTCAGCTCGCCGAGAAAATGCGATTTAAGCAATAAAATTAAAAATGCTTATAAAACATAAACCAAACGTTGGAGGTGGTCATTTCTTAATGCGCAGTAATAAACTCGGCACTCTAAAGCACCCGAGAGCGTTTTTTTCGATGCCAACCTAACCAGAGTGACGGGAGCGGCACAATTCAGAAAAAGTGCTCAGCTCGCCGAGAAAATGCGATTTAAGCAATAAAACTAAAAATGCTTATAAAACATAAACCAAACGTTGGAGGTGGTCATTTCTTAATGCGCAGTAATAAACTCGGCACTCTAAAGCACCCGAGAGCGTTTTTTTCGATGCCAACCTAACCAGAGTGACGGGAGAGGCACAATTCAGAAAAAGTGCTCAGCTCACCGAGAAAATGCGATTTAAGCAATAAAATTAAAAATGCTTATTAAACATAAACCAAACGTTGGAGGTGGTCATTTCTTCATGCGCAGTGATAAACTCGGCACTCTAAAGCACCCGAGAGCGTTTTTTTCGATGCCAACCTAACCAGAGTGACGGGAGCGGCACAATTCCGAAAAAGTGCTCAGCTCGCCGAGAAAATGCGATTTAAGCAATAAAATTAAAAATGCTTATAAAACATAAACCAAACGTTGGAGGTGGTCATTTCTTCATGCGCAGTGATAAACTCGGCACTCTAAAGCACCCGAGAGCGTTTTTTTCGATGCCAACCTAACCAGAGTGACGGGAGCGGCACAATTCCGAAAAAGCGCTCAGCTCACCGAGAAAATGCGATTTAAGCAATAAAATTAAAAATGCTTATAAAACATAAACCAAACGTTGGAGGTGGTCATTTCTTAATGCGCAGTAATAAACTCGGCACTCTAAAGCACCCGAGAGCGTTTTTTTCGATGCCAACCTAACCAGAGTGACGGGAGCGGCACAATTCAGAAAAAGTGCTCAGCTCGCCGAGAAAATGCGATTTAAGCAATAAAATTAAAAATGCTTATAAAACATCAACCAAACGTTGGAGGTGGTCATTTCTTCATGCGCAGTGAATAACTCGGCACTCTAAAGCACCCTAAAGCGTTTTTTTCGATGCCAACCTAACCAGAGTGACGGGAGCGGCACAATTCAGAAAAAGTGCTCAGCTCGCCGAGAAAATGCGATTTAAGCAATAAAACTAAAAATGCTTATAAAACATAAACCAAACGTTGGAGGTGGTCATTTCTTCATGCGCAGTGATAAACTCGGCACTCTAAAGCACCCGAGAGCGTTTTTTTCGATGCCAACCTAACCAGAGTGACGGGAGCGGCACAATTCAGAAAAAGTGCTCAGCTCGCCGAGAAAATGCGATTTAAGCAATAAAATTAAAAATGCTTATAAAACATAAACCAAACGTTGGAGGTGGTCATTTCTTCATGCGCAGTAAATAACTCGGCACTCTAAAGCACCCGAGAGCGTTTTTTTCGATGCCAACCTAACCAGAGTGACGGGAGCGGCACATTTCAGAAAAAGTGCTCAGCTCGCCGAGAAAATGCGATTTAAGCAATAAAATTAAAAATGCTTATAAAACATAAACCAAACGTTGGAGGTGGTCATTTCTTAATGCGCAGTAATAAACTCGGCACTCTAAAGCACCCGTGAGCGTTTTTTTCGATGCCAACCTAACCAGATTGACGGGAGCGGCACAATTCAGAAAAAGTGCTCAGCTCGCCGAGAAAATGCGATTTAAGCAATAAAATTAAAAATGCTTATAAAACATAAACCAAACGTTGGAGGTGGTCATTTCTTAATGCGCAGTAATAAACTCGGCACTCTAAAGCACCCGAGAGCGTTTTTTTTCGATGCCAACCTAACCAGAGTGACGGGAGCGGCACAATTCAGAAAAAGTGCTCAGCTCGCCGAGAAAATGCGATTTAAGCAATAAAATTAAAAATGCTTATAAAACATAAACCAAACGTTGGAGGTGGTCATTTCTTCATGCGCAGTGATAAACTCGGCACTCTAAAGCACCCGAGAGCGTTTTTTTCGATGCCAACCTAACCAGAGTGACGGGAGCGGCACATTTCAGAAAAAGTGCTCAGCTCGCCGAGAAAATGCGATTTAAGCAAAAAAATTAAAAATGCTTATAAAACATAAACCAAACGCTGGAGGTGGTCATTTCTTAATGCGCAGTAATAAACTCGGCACTCTAAAGCACCCGAGAGCGTTTTTTTTCGATGCCAACCTAACCAGAGTGACGGGAGCGGCACAATTCAGAAAAAGTGCTCAGCTCGCCGAGAAAATGCGATTTAAACAATAAAACTAAAAATGCTTATAAAACATAAACCAAACGTTGGAGGTGGTCATTTCTTAATGCGCAGTAATAAACTCGGCACTCTAAAGCACCCGAGAGCGTTTTTTTCGATGCCAACCTAACCAGAGTGACGGGAGCGGCACAATTCAGAAAAAGTGCTCAGCTCACCGAGAAAATGCGATTTAAGCAATAAAATTAAAAATGCTTATTAAACATAAACCAAACGTTGGAGGTGGTCATTTCTTCATGCGCAGTGAATAACTCGGCACTCTAAAGCACCCGTGAGCGTTTTTTTCGATGCCAACCTAACCAGAGTGACGGGACCGGCACAATTCAGAAAAAGTGCTCAGCTCGCCGAGAAAATGCGATTTAAGCAATAAAATTAAAAATGCTTATAAAACATAAACCAAACGTTGGAGGTGGTCATTTCTTCATGCGCAGTGATAAACTCGGCACTCTAAAGCACCCGAGAGCGTTTTTTTCGATGCCAACCTAACCAGAGTGACGGGAGCGGCACAATTCAGAAAAAGTGCTCAGCTCGCCGAGAAAATGCGATTTAAGCAATAAAACTAAAAATGCTTATAAAACATAAACCAAACGTTGGAGGTGGTCATTCCTTCATGCGCAGTGATAAACTCGGCACTCTAAAGCACCCGAGAGCGTTTTTTTCGATGCCAACCTAACCAGAGTGACGGGAGCGGCACAATTCAGAAAAAGTGCTCAGCTCGCCGAGAAAATGCGATTTAAGCAATAAAATTAAAAATGCTTATAAAACATAAACCAAACGTTGGAGGTGGTCATTTCTTAATGCGCAGTAATAAACTCGGCACTCTAAAGCACCCGAGAGCGTTTTTTTTCGATGCCAACCTAACCAGAGTGACGGGAGCGGCACAATTCAGAAAAAGTGCTCAGCTCACCGAGAAAATGCGATTAAGCAATAAAATAAAAAATGCTTATTAAACATAAACCAAACGTTGGAGGTGGTCATTTCTTCATGCGCAGTGAATAACTCGGCACTCTAAAGCACCCGAGAGCGTTTTTTTCGATGCCAACCTAACCAGAGTGACGGGAGCGGCACAATTCAGAAAAAGTGCTCAGCTCGCCGAGAAAATGCGATTTAAGCAATAAAATTAATAATGCTTATTAAACATAAACCAAACGTTGGAGGTGGTCATTTCTTCATGCGCAGTGATAAACTCGGCACTCTAAAGCACCCGAGAGCGTTTTTTTCGATGCCAACCTAACCAGAGTGACGGGAGCGGCACAATTCAGAAAAAGTGCTCAGCTCGCCGAGAAAATGCGATTTAAGCAATAAAATTAAAAATGCTTATAAAACATCAACCAAACGTTGGAGGTGGTCATTTCTTCATGCGCAGTGAATAACTCGGCACTCTAAAGCACCCTAAAGCGTTTTTTTCGATGCCAACCTAACCAGAGTGACGGGAGCGGCACAATTCAGAAAAAGTGCTCAGCTCGCCGAGAAAATGCGATTTAAGCAATAAAATTAAAAATGCTTATAAAACATAAACCAAACGTTGGAGGTGGTCATTTCTTCATGCGCAGTGAATAACTCGGCACTCTAAAGCACCCGAGAGCGTTTTTTTCGATGCCAACCTAACCAGAGTGACGGGAGCGGCACATTTCAGAAAAAGTGCTCAGCTCGCCGAGAAAATGCGATTTAAGCAATAAAATTAATAATGCTTATTAAACATAAACCAAACGTTGGAGGTGGTCATTTCTTCATGCGCAGTGATAAACTCGGCACTCTAAAGCACCCGAGAGCGTTTTTTTCGATGCCAACCTAACCAGAGTGACGGGAGCGGCACAATTCAGAAAAAGTGCTCAGCTCGCCGAGAAAATGCGATTTAAGCAATAAAATTAAAAATGCTTATAAAACATCAACCAAACGTTGGAGGTGTTCATTTCTTCATGCGCAGTGAATAACTCGGCACTCTAAAGCACCCTAAAGCGTTTTTTTCGATGCCAACCTAACCAGAGTGACGGGAGCGGCACAATTCAGAAAAAGTGCTCAGCTCGCCGAGAAAATGCGATTTAAGCAATAAAATTAAAAATGCTTATAAAACATAAACCAAACGTTGGAGGTGGTCATTTCTTCATGCGCAGTGAATAACTCGGCACTCTAAAGCACCCGAGAGCGTTTTTTTCGATGCCAACCTAACCAGAGTGACGGGAGCGGCACATTTCAGAAAAAGTGCTCAGCTCGCCGAGAAAATGCGATTTAAGCAATAAAATTAAAAATGCTTATAAAACATAAACCAAACGTTGGAGGTGGTCATTTCTTAATGCGCAGTAATAAACTCGGCACTCTAAAGCACCCGTGAGCGTTTTTTTCGATGCCAACCTAACCAGATTGACGGGAGCGGCACAATTCAGAAAAAGTGCTCAGCTCGCCGAGAAAATGCGATTTAAGCAATAAAATTGAAAATGCTTATAAAACATAAACCAAACGTTGGAGGTGGTCATTTCTTCATGCGCAGTGATAAACTCGGCACTCTAAAGCACCCGAGAGCGTTTTTTTCGATGCCAACCTAACCAGAGTGACGGGAGCGGCACATTTCAGAAAAAGTGCTCAGCTCGCCGAGAAAATGCGATTTAAGCAAAAAAATTAAAAATGCTTATAAAACATAAACCAAACGTTGGAGGTGGTCATTTCTTCATGCGCAGTGATAAACTCGGCACTCTAAAGCACCCGAGAGCGTTTTTTTCGATGCCAACCTAACCAGAGTGACGGGAGCGGCACAATTCAGAAAAAGTGCTCAGCTCGCCGAGAAAATGCGATTTAAGCAATAAAATTATAAATGCTTATAAAAAATAAACCAAACGTTGGAGGTGGTCATTTCTTCATGCGCAGTGAATAACTCGGCACTCTAAAGCACCCGAGAGCGTTTTTTTCGATGCCAACCTAACCAGAGTGACGGGAGCGGCACATTTCAGAAAAAGTGCTCAGCTCGCCGAGAAAATGCGATTTAAGCAATAAAATTAAAAATGCTTATAAAACATAAACCAAACGTTGGAGGTGGTCATTTCTTAATGCGCAGTAATAAACTCGGCACTCTAAAGCACCCGTGAGCGTTTTTTTCGATGCCAACCTAACCAGATTGACGGGAGCGGCACAATTCAGAAAAAGTGCTCAGCTCGCCGAGAAAATGCGATTTAAGCAATAAAATTAAAAATGCTTATAAAACATAAACCAAACGTTGGAGGTGGTCATTTCTTCATGCGCAGTGATAAACTCGGCACTCTAAAGCACCCGTGAGCGTTTTTTTCGATGCCAACCTAACCAGAGTGACGGGACCGGCACAATTCAGAAAAAGTGCTCAGCTCGCCGAGAAAATGCGATTTAAGCAATAAAATTAAAAATGCTTATAAAACATAAACCAAACGTTGGAGGTGGTCATTTCTTCATGCGCAGTGATAAACTCGGCACTCTAAAGCACCCGAGAGCGTTTTTTTCGATGCCAACCTAACCAGAGTGACGGGAGCGGCACAATTCAGAAAAAGTGCTCAGCTCGCCGAGAAAATGCGATTTAAGCAATAAAACTAAAAATGCTTATAAAACATAAACCAAACGTTGGAGGTGGTCATTTCTTCATGCGCAGTAATAAACTCGGCACTCTAAAGCACCCGTGAGCGTTTTTTTCGATGCCAACCTAACCAGAGTGACGGGAGCGGCACAATTCAGAAAAAGTGCTCAGCTCACCGAGAAAATGCGATTTAAGCAATGAAATTAAAAATGCTTATTAAACATAAACCAAACGTTGGAGGTGGTCATTTCTTCATGCGCAGTGAATAACTCGGCACTCTAAAGCACCCGTGAGCGTTTTTTTCGATGCCAACCTAACCAGAGTGACGGGACCGGCACAATTCAGAAAAAGTGCTCAGCTCGCCGAGAAAATGCGATTTAAGCAATAAAATTAAAAATGCTTATAAAACATAAACCAAACGTTGGAGGTGGTCATTTCTTCATGCGCTGTGATAAACTCGGCACTCTAAAGCACCCGAGAGCGTTTTTTTCGATGCCAACCTAACCAGAGTGACGGGAGCGGCACAATTCAGAAAAAGTGCTCAGCTCGCCGAGAAAATGCGATTTAAGCAATAAAACTAAAAATGCTTATAAAACATAAACCAAACGTTGGAGGTGGTCATTTCTTCATGCGCAGTGATAAACTCGGCACTCTAAAGCACCCGAGAGCGTTTTTTTCGATGCCAACCTAACCAGAGTGACGGGAGCGGCACAATTCAGAAAAAGTGCTCAGCTCGCCGAGAAAATGCGATTTAAGCAATAAAATTAAAAATGCTTATAAAACATAAACCAAACGTTGGAGGTGGTCATTTCTTCATGCGCAGTGAATAACTCGGCACTCTAAAGCACCCGAGAGCGTTTTTTTCGATGCCAACCTAACCAGAGTGACGGGAGCGGCACATTTCAGAAAAAGTGCTCAGCTCGCCGAGAAAATGCGATTTAAGCAATAAAATTAAAAATGCTTATAAAACATAAACCAAACGTTGGAGGTGGTCATTTCTTAATGCGCAGTAATAAACTCGGCACTCTAAAGCACCCGTGAGCGTTTTTTTCGATGCCAACCTAACCAGATTGACGGGAGCGGCACAATTCAGAAAAAGTGCTCAGCTCGCCGAGAAAATGCGATTTAAGCAATAAAATTAAAAATGCTTATAAAACATAAACCAAACGTTGGAGGTGGTCATTTCTTCATGCGCAGTGATAAACTCGGCACTCTAAAGCACCCGAGAGCGTTTTTTTCGATGCCAACCTAACCAGAGTGACGGGAGCGGCACAATTCAGAAAAAGTGCTCAGCTCGCCGAGAAAATGCGATTTAAGCAATAAAATTAAAAATGCTTATAAAACATAAACCAAACGTTGGAGGTGGTCATTTCTTCATGCGCAGTGATAAACTCGGCACTCTAAAGCACCCGAGAGCGTTTTTTTCGATGCCAACCTAACCAGAGTGACGGGAGCGGCACAATTCAGAAAAAGTGCTCAGCTCGCCGAGAAAATGCGATTTAAGCAATAAAATTAAAAATGCTTATAAAACATAAACCAAACGTTGGAGGTGGTCATTTCTTCATGCGCAGTGAATAACTTGGCACTCTAAAGCACCCGAGAGCGTTTTTTTCGATGCCAACCTAACCAGAGTGACGGGAGCGGCACATTTCAGAAAAAGTGCTCAGCTCGCCGAGAAAATGCGATTTAAGCAATAAAATTAAAAATGCTTATAAAACATAAACCAAACGTTGGAGGTGGTCATTTCTTCATGCGCAGTGATAAACTCGGCACTCTAAAGCACCCGAGAGCGTTTTTTTCGATGCCAACCTAACCAGAGTGACGGGAGCGGCACAATTCAGAAAAAGTGCTCAGCTCGCCGAGAAAATGCGATTTAAGCAATAAAATTAAAAATGCTTATAAAACATAAACCAAACGTTGGAGGTGGTCATTTCTTAATGCGCAGTAATAAACTCGGCACTCTAAAGCACCCGAGAGCGTTTTTTTCGATGCCAACCTAACCAGAGTGACGGGAGCGGCACAATTCAGAAAAAGTGCTCAGCTCGCCGAGAAAATGCGATTTAAGCAATAAAATTAAAAATGCTTATAAAACATAAACCAAACGTTGGAGGTGGTCATTTCTTCATGCGCAGTGATAAACTCGGCACTCTAAAGCACCCAAGAGCGTTTTTTTCGATGCCAACCTAACCAGAGTGACGGGAGCGGCACAATTCAGAAAAAGTGCTCAGCTCGCCGAGAAAATGCGATTTAAGCAATAAAATTAAAAATGCTTATAAAACATAAACCAAACGTTGGAGGTGGTCATTTCTTAATGCGCAGTAATAAACTCGGCACTCTAAAGCACCCGAGAGCGTTTTTTTCGATGCCAACCTAACCAGAGTGACGGGAGCGGCACAATTCAGAAAAAGTGCTCAGCTCGCCGAGAAAATGCGATTTAAGCAATAAAACTAAAAATGCTTATAAAACATAAACCAAACGTTGGAGGTGGTCATTTCTTAATGCGCAGTAATAAACTCGGCACTCTAAAGCACCCGAGAGCGTTTTTTTCGATGCCAACCTAACCAGAGTGACGGGAGCGGCACAATTCAGAAAAAGTGCTCAGCTCGCCGAGAAAATGCGATTTAAGCAATAAAATTAAAAATGCTTATAAAACATAAACCAAACGTTGGAGGTGGTCATTTCTTAATGCGCAGTAATAAACTCGGCACTCTAAAGCACCCGAGAGCGTTTTTTTCGATGCCAACCTAACCAGAGTGACGGGAGCGGCACAATTCAGAAAAAGTGCTCAGCTCGCCGAGAAAATGCGATTTAAGCAATAAAATTAAAAATGCTTATAAAACATAAACCAAACGTTGGAGGTGGTCATTTCTTAATGCGCAGTAATAAACTCGGCACTCTAAAGCACCCGAGAGCGTTTTTTTCGATGCCAACCTAACCAGAGTGACGGGAGCGGCACAATTCAGAAAAAGTGCTCAGCTCGCCGAGAAAATGCGATTTAAGCAATAAAATTAAAAATGCTTATTAAACATAAACCAAACGTTGGAGGTGGTCATTTCTTCATGCGCAGTGAATAAATCGGCACTCTAAAGCACCCGAGAGCGTTTTTTTCGATGCCAACCTAACCAGAGTGACGGGAGCGGCACAATTCAGAAAAAGTGCTCAGCTCGCCGAGAAAATGCGATTTAAGCAATAAAATTAATAATGCTTATTAAACATAAACCAAACGTTGGAGGTGGTCATTTCTTCATGCGCAGTGATAAACTCGGCACTCTAAAGCACCCGAGAGCGTTTTTTTCGATGCCAACCTAACCAGAGTGACGGGAGCGGCACAATTCAGAAAAAGTGCTCAGCTCGCCGAGAAAATGCGATTTAAGCAATAAAATTAAAAATGCTTATAAAACATCAACCAAACGTTGGAGGTGGTCATTTCTTCATGCGCAGTGAATAACTCGGCACTCTAAAGCACCCTAAAGCGTTTTTTTCGATGCCAACCTAACCAGAGTGACGGGAGCGGCACAATTCAGAAAAAGTGCTCAGCTCGCCGAGAAAATGCGATTTAAGCAATAAAACTAAAAATGCTTATAAAACATAAACCAAACGTTGGAGGTGGTCATTTCTTCATGCGCACTGATAAACTCGGCACTCTAAAGCACCCGAGAGCGTTTTTTTCGATGCCAACCTAACCAGAGTGACGGGAGCGGCACAATTCAGAAAAAGTGCTCAGCTCGCCGAGAAAATGCGATTTAAGCAATAAAATTAAAAATGCTTATAAAACATAAACCAAACGTTGGAGGTGGTCATTTCTTCATGCGCAGTGAATAACTCGGCACTCTAAAGCACCCGAGAGCGTTTTTTTCGATGCCAACCTAACCAGAGTGACGGGAGCGGCACATTTCAGAAAAAGTGCTCAGCTCGCCGAGAAAATGCGATTTAAGCAATAAAATTAAAAATGCTTATAAAACATAAACCGAACGTTGGAGGTGGTCATTTCTTAATGCGCAGTAATAAACTCGGCACTCTAAAGCACCCGTGAGCGTTTTTTTCGATGCCAACCTAACCAGATTGACGGTAGCGGCACAATTCAGAAAAAGTGCTCAGCTCGCCGAGAAAATGCGATTTAAGCAATAAAATTAAAAATGCTTATAAAACATAAACCGAACGTTGGAGGTGGTCATTTCTTCATGCGCAGTGATAAACTCGGCACTCTAAAGCACCCGTGAGCGTTTTTTTCGATGCCAACCTAACCAGAGTGACGGGAGCGGCACATTTCAGAAAAAGTGCTCAGCTCGCCGAGAAAATGCGATTTAAGCAAAAAAATTAAAAATGCTTATAAAACATAAACCAAACGTTGGAGGTGGTCATTTCTTCATGCGCAGTGATAAACTCGGCACTCTAAAGCACCCGAGAGCGTTTTTTTCGATGCCAACCTAACCAGAGTGACGGGAGCGGCACAATTCAGAAAAAGTGCTCAGCTCGCCGAGAAAATGCGATTTAAGCAATAAAATTATAAATGCTTATAAAACATAAACCAAACGTTGGAGGTGGTCATTTCTTCATGCGCAGTGAATAACTCGGCACTCTAAAGCACCCGAGAGCGTTTTTTTCGATGCCAACCTAACCAGAGTGACGGGAGCGGCACATTTCAGAAAAAGTGCTCAGCTCGCCGAGAAAATGCGATTTAAGCAATAAAATTAAAAATGCTTATAAAACATAAACCAAACGTTGGAGGTGGTCATTTCTTAATGCGCAGTAATAAACTCGGCACTCTAAAGCACCCGTGAGCGTTTTTTTCGATGCCAACCTAACCAGATTGACGGGAGCGGCACAATTCAGAAAAAGTGCTCAGCTCGCCGAGAAAATGCGATTTAAGCAATAAAATTAAAAATGCTTATAAAACATAAACCAAACGTTGGAGGTGGTCATTTCTTCATGCGCAGTGATAAACTCGGCACTCTAAAGCACCCGAGAGCGTTTTTTTCGATGCCAACCTAACCAGAGTGACGGGAGCGGCACATTTCAGAAAAAGTGCTCAGCTCGCCGAGAAAATGCGATTTAAGCAAAAAAATTAAAAATGCTTATAAAACATAAACCAAACGTTGGAGGTGGTCATTTCTTCATGCGCAGTGATAAACTCGGCACTCTAAAGCACCCGAGAGCGTTTTTTTCGATGCCAACCTAACCAGAGTGACGGGAGCGGCACAATTCAGAAAAACTGCTCAGCTCGCCGAGAAAATGCGATTTAGGCAATAAAATTATAAATGCTTATAAAACATAAACCAAACGTTGGAGGTGGTCATTTCTTCATGCGCAGTGAATAACTCGGCACTCTAAAGCACCCGAGAGCGTTTTTTTCGATGCCAACCTAACCAGAGTGACGGGAGCGGCACAATTCAGAAAAACTGCTCAGCTCGCCGAGAAAATGCGATTTAAGCAATAAAATTAAAAATGCTTATAAAACATAAACCAAACGTTGGAGGTGGTCATTTCTTAATGCGCAGTAATAAACTCGGCACTCTAAAGCACCCGAGAGCGTTTTTTTCGATGCCAACCTAACCAGAGTGAGGGGAGCGGCACAATTCAGAAAAAGTGCTCAGCTCGCCGAGAAAATGCGATTTAAGCAATAAAATTAAAAATGCTTATAAAACATAAACCAAACGTTGGAGGTGGTCATTTCTTCCTGCGCAGTGATAAACTCGGCACTCTAAAGCACCCGAGAGCGTTTTTTTCGATGCCAACCTAACCAGAGTGACGGGAGCGGCACATTTCAGAAAAAGTGCTCAGCTCGCCGAGAAAATGCGATTTAAGCAATAAAATTAAAAATGCTTATAAAACATAAATCAAACGTTGGAGGTGGTCATTTCTTAATGCGCAGTAATAAACTCGGCACTCTAAAGCACCCGAGAGCGTTTTTTTCGATGCCAACCTAACCAGAGTGACGGGAGCGGCACAATTCAGAAAAAGTGCTCAGCTCGCCGAGAAAATGCGATTTAAGCAATAAAATTAAAAATGCTTATAAAACATAAACCAAACGTTGGAGGTGGTCATTTCTTCATGCGCAGTGATAAACTCGGCACTCTAAAGCACCCAAGAGCGTTTTTTTCGATGCCAACCTAACCAGAGTGACGGGAGCGGCACAATTCAGAAAAAGTGCTCAGCTCGCCGAGAAAATGCGATTTAAGCAAAAAAATTAAAAATGCTTATAAAACATAAACCAAACGTTGGAGGTGGTCATTTCTTCATGCGCAGTGAATAACTCGGCACTCTAAAGCACCCGAGAGCGTTTTTTTCGATGCCAACCTAACCAGAGTGACGGGAGCGGCACATTTCAGAAAACGTGCTCAGCTCGCCGAGAAAATGCGATTTAAGCAATAAAATTAAAAATGCTTATAAAACATAAACCAAACGTTGGAGGTGGTCATTTCTTAATGCGCAGTAATAAAGTCGGCACTCTAAAGCACCCGAGAGCGTTTTTTTCGATGCCAACCTAACCAGAGTTACGGGAGCGGCACAATTCAGAAAAAGCGCTCAGCTCGCCGAGAAAATGCGATTTAAGCAATAAAATTAAAAATGCTTATAAAACATAAACCAAACGTTGGAGGTGGTCATTTCTTCATGCGCAGTGATAAACTCGGCACTCTAAAGCACCCGAGAGCGTTTTTTTCGATGCCAACCTAACCAGAGTGACGGGAGCGGCACAATTCAGAAAAAGCGCTCAGCTCGCCGAGAAAATGCGATTTAAGCAATAAAATTAAAAATGCTTATAAAACATAAACCAAACGTTGGAGGTGGTCATTTCTTCATGCGCAGTGATAAACTCGGCACTCTAAAGCACCCAAGAGCGTTTTTTTCGATGCCAACCTAACCAGAGTGACGGGAGCGGCACAATTCAGAAAAAGTGCTCAGCTCGCCGAGAAAATGCGATTTAAGCAAAAAAATTAAAAATGCTTATAAAACATAAACCAAACGTTGGAGGTGGTCATTTCTTCATGCGCAGTGAATAACTTGGCACTCTAAAGCACCCGAGAGCGTTTTTTTCGATGCCAACCTAACCAGAGTGACGGGAGCGGCACATTTCAGAAAAAGCGCTCAGCTCGCCGAGAAAATGCGATTTAAGCAATAAAATTAAAAATGCTTATTAAACATAAACCAAACGTTGGAGGTGGTCATTTCTTCATGCGCAGTGAATAACTCGGCACTCTAAAGCACCCGAGAGCGTTTTTTTCGATGCCAACCTAACCAGAGTGACGGGAGCGGCACAATTCAGAAAAAGCGCTCAGCTCGCCGAGAAAATGCGATTTAAGCAATAAAATTAAAAATGCTTATAAAACATAAACCAAACGTTGGAGGTGGTCATTTCTTCATGTGCAGTGATAAACTCGGCACTCTAAAGCACCCGAGAGCGTTTTTTTCGATGCCAACCTAACCAGAGTGACGGGAGCGGCACAATTCAGAAAAAGTGCTCAGCTCGCCGAGAAAATGCGATTTAAGCAATAAAATTAAAAATGCTTATAAAACATAAACCAAACGTTGGAGGTGGTCATTTCTTCATGCGCAGTGAATAACTCGGCACTCTAAAGCACCCGAGAGCGTTTTTTTCGATGCCAACCTAACCAGAGTGACGGGAGCGGCACAATTCAGAAAAAGTGCTCAGCTCGCCGAGAAAATGCGATTTAAGCAATACAATTAAAAATGCTTATAAAACATAAACCAAACGTTGGAGGTGGTCATTTCTTAATGTGCAGTAATAAACTCGGCACTCTAAAGCACCCGAGAGCGTTTTTTTCGATGCCAACCTAACCAGAGTGACGGGAGCGGCACAATTCAGAAAAAGTGCTCAGCTCGCCGAGAAAATGCGATTTAAGCAATAAAATTAAAAATGCTTATTAAACATAAACCAAACGTTGGAGGTGGTCATTTCTTCATGCGCAGTGAATAACTCGGCACTCTAAAGCACCCGAGAGCGTTTTTTTCGATGCCAACCTAACCAGAGTGACGGGAGCGGCACAATTCAGAAAAAGCGCTCAGCTCGCCGAGAAAATGCGATTTAAGCAATAAAATTAAAAATGCTTATAAAACATAAACCAAACGTTGGAGGTGGTCATTTCTTCATGCGCAGTGATAAACTCGGCACTCTAAAGCACCCGAGAGCGTTTTTTTCAATGCCAACATAACCAGAGTGACGGGAGCGGCACAATTCAGAAAAAGTGCTCAGCTCGCCGAGAAAATGCGATTTAAGCAATAAAATTAAAAATGCTTATAAAACATAAACCAAACGTTGGAGGTGGTCATTTCTTCATGCGCAGTGAATAACTCGGCACTCTAAAGCACCCGAGAGCGTTTTTTTCGATGCCAACCTAACCAGAGTGACGGGAGCGGCACAATTCAGAAAAAGCGCTCAGCTCGCCGAGAAAATGCGATTTAAGCAATAAAATTAAAAATGCTTATAAAACATAAACCAAACGTTGGAGGTGGTCATTTCTTCATGCGCAGTGAATAACTCGGCACTCTAAAGCACCCGAGAGCGTTTTTTTCGATGCCAACCTAACCAGAGTGACGGGAGCGGCACAATTCAGAAAAAGTGCTCAGCTCGCCGAGAAAATGCGATTTAAGCAATAAAATTAAAAATGCTTATAAAACATAAACCAAACGTTGGAGGTTGTCATTTCTTAATGCGCAGTAATAAACTCGGCACTCTAAAGCACCCGTGAGCGTTTTTTTCGATGCCAACCTAACCAGAGTGACGGGAGCGGCACAATTCAGAAAAAGTGCTCAGCTCGCCGAGAAAATGCGATTTAAGCAATAAAATTAAAAATGCTTATTAAACATAAACCAAACGTTGGAGGTGGTCATTTCTTCATGCGCAGTGAATAACTCGGCACTCTAAAGCACCCGAGAGCGTTTTTTTCGATGCCAACCTAACCAGAGTGACGGGAGCGGCACAATTCAGAAAAAGCGCTCAGCCCGCCGAGAAAATGCGATTTAAGCAATAAAATTAAAAATGCTTATAAAACATAAACCAAACGTTGGAGGTGGTCATTTCTTCATGCGCAGTGATAAACTCGGCACTCTAAAGCACCCGAGAGCGTTTTTTTCGATGCCAACCTAACCAGAGTGACGGGAGCGGCACAATTCAGAAAAAGCGCTCAGCTCGCCGAGAAAATGCGATTTAAGCAATAAAATTAAAAATGCTTATAAAACATAAACCAAACGTTGGAGGTGGTCATTTCTTCATGCGCAGTGATAAACTCGGCACTCTAAAGCACCCAAGAGCGTTTTTTTCGATGCCAACCTAACCAGAGTGACGGGAGCGGCACAATTCAGAAAAAGTGCTCAGCTCGCCGAGAAAATGCGATTTAAGCAAAAAAATTAAAAATGCTTATAAAACATAAACCAAACGTTGGAGGTGGTCATTTCTTCATGCGCAGTGAATAACTTGGCACTCTAAAGCACCCGAGAGCGTTTTTTTCGATGCCAACCTAACCAGAGTGACGGGAGCGGCACATTTCAGAAAAAGCGCTCAGCTCGCCGAGAAAATGCGATTTAAGCAATAAAATTAAAAATGCTTATAAAACATAAACCAAACGTTGGAGGTGGTCATTTCTTAATGTGCAGTAATAAACTCGGCACTCTAAAGCACCCGAGAGCGTTTTTTTCGATGCCAACCTAACCAGAGTGACGGGAGCGGCACAATTCAGAAAAAGTGCTCAGCTCGCCGAGAAAATGCGATTTAAGCAATAAAATTAAAAATGCTTATTAAACATAAACCAAACGTTGGAGGTGGTCATTTCTTCATGCGCAGTGAATAACTCGGCACTCTAAAGCACCCGAGAGCGTTTTTTTCGATGCCAACCTAACCAGAGTGACGGGAGCGGCACAATTCAGAAAAAGCGCTCAGCTCGCCGAGAAAATGCGATTTAAGCAATAAAATTAAAAATGCTTATAAAACATAAACCAAACGTTGGAGGTGGTCATTTCTTCATGCGCAGTGATAAACTCGGCACTCTAAAGCACCCGAGAGCGTTTTTTTCAATGCCAACATAACCAGAGTGACGGGAGCGGCACAATTCAGAAAAAGTGCTCAGCTCGCCGAGAAAATGCGATTTAAGCAATAAAATTAAAAATGCTTATAAAACATAAACCAAACGTTGGAGGTGGTCATTTCTTCATGCGCAGTGAATAACTCGGCACTCTAAAGCACCCGAGAGCGTTTTTTTCGATGCCAACCTAACCAGAGTGACGGGAGCGGCACAATTCAGAAAAAGTGCTCAGCTCGCCGAGAAAATGCGATTTAAGCAATAAAATTATAAATGCTTATAAAACATAAACCAAACGTTGGAGGTGGTCATTTCTTAATGCGCAGTAATAAACTCGGCACTCTAAAGCACCCGTGAGCGTTTTTTTCGATGCCAACCTAACCAGAGTGACGGGAGCGGCACAATTCAGAAAAAGTGCTCAGCTCGCCGAGAAAATGCGATTTAAGCAATAAAATTAAAAATGCTTATTAAACATAAACCAAACGTTGGAGGTGGTCATTTCTTCATGCGCAGTGAATAACTCGGCACTCTAAAGCACCCGAGAGCGTTTTTTTCGATGCCAACCTAACCAGAGTGACGGGAGCGGCACAATTCAGAAAAAGCGCTCAGCTCGCCGAGAAAATGCGATTTAAGCAATAAAATTAAAAATGCTTATAAAACATAAACCAAACGTTGGAGGTGGTCATTTCTTCATGCGCAGTGATAAACTCGGCACTCTAAAGCACCCGAGAGCGTTTTTTTCGATGCCAACCTAACCAGAGTGACGGGAGCGGCACAATTCAGAAAAAGTGCTCAGCTCGCCGAGAAAATGCGATTTAAGCAATAAAATTAAAAATGCTTATAAAACATAAACCAAACGTTGGAGGTGGTCATTTCTTCATGCGCAGTGATAAACTCGGCACTCTAAAGCACCCGAGAGCGTTTTTTTCGATGCCAACCTAACCAGAGTGACGGGAGCGGCACAATTCAGAAAAAGCGCTCAGCTCGCCGAGAAAATGCGATTTAAGCAATAAAATTAAAAATGCTTATAAAACATAAACCAAACGTTGGAGGTGGTCATTTATTCATGCGCAGTGATAAACTCGGCACTCTAAAGCACCCAAGAGCGTTTTTTTCGATGCCAACCTAACCAGAGTGACGGGAGCGGCACAATTCAGAAAAAGTGCTCAGCTCGCCGAGAAAATGCGATTTAAGCAAAAAAATTAAAAATGCTTATAAAACATAAACCAAACGTTGGAGGTGGTCATTTCTTCATGCGCAGTGAATAACTTGGCACTCTAAAGCACCCGAGAGCGTTTTTTTCGATGCCAACCTAACCAGAGTGACGGGAGCGGCACATTTCAGAAAAAGCGCTCAGCTCGCCGAGAAAATGCGATTTAAGCAATACAATTAAAAATGCTTATAAAACATAAACCAAACGTTGGAGGTGGTCATTTCTTCATGCGCAGTGAATAACTCGGCACTCTAAAGCACCCGAGAGCGTTTTTTTCGATGCCAACCTAACCAGAGTGACGGGAGCGGCACAATTCAGAAAAAGTGCTCAGCTCGCCGAGAAAATGCGATTTAAGCAATAAAATTAAAAATGCTTATAAAACATAAACCAAACGTTGGAGGTGGTCATTTCTTAATGCGCAGTAATAAACTCGGCACTCTAAAGCACCCGTGAGCGTTTTTTTCGATGCCAACCTAACCAGAGTGACGGGAGCGGCACAATTCAGAAAAAGTGCTCAGCTCGCCGAGAAAATGCGATTTAAGCAATAAAATTAAAAATGCTTATTAAACATAAACCAAACGTTGGAGGTGGTCATTTCTTCATGCGCAGTGAATAACTCGGCACTCTAAAGCACCCGAGAGCGTTTTTTTCGATGCCAACCTAACCAGAGTGACGGGAGCGGCACAATTCAGAAAAAGCGCTCAGCTCGCCGAGAAAATGCGATTTAAGCAATAAAATTAAAAATGCTTATAAAACATAAACCAAACGTTGGAGGTGGTCATTTCTTCATGCGCAGTGATAAACTCGGCACTCTAAAGCACCCGAGAGCGTTTTTTTCGATGCCAACCTAACCAGAGTGACGGGAGCGGCACAATTCAGAAAAAGTGCTCAGCTCGCCGAGAAAATGCGATTTAAGCAATAAAATTAAAAATGCTTATAAAACATAAACCAAACGTTGGAGGTGGTCATTTCTTCATGCGCAGTGATAAACTCGGCACTCTAAAGCACCCGAGAGCGTTTTTTTCGATGCCAACCTAACCAGAGTGACGGGAGCGGCACAATTCAGAAAAAGCGCTCAGCTCGCCGAGAAAATGCGATTTAAGCAATAAAATTAAAAATGCTTATAAAACATAAACCAAACGTTGGAGGTGGTCATTTATTCATGCGCAGTGATAAACTCGGCACTCTAAAGCACCCAAGAGCGTTTTTTTCGATGCCAACCTAACCAGAGTGACGGGAGCGGCACAATTCAGAAAAAGTGCTCAGCTCGCCGAGAAAATGCGATTTAAGCAAAAAAATTAAAAATGCTTATAAAACATAAACCAAACGTTGGAGGTGGTCATTTCTTCATGCGCAGTGAATAACTTGGCACTCTAAAGCACCCGAGAGCGTTTTTTTCGATGCCAACCTAACCAGAGTGACGGGAGCGGCACATTTCAGAAAAAGCGCTCAGCTCGCCGAGAAAATGCGATTTAAGCAATACAATTAAAAATGCTTATAAAACATAAACCAAACGTTGGAGGTGGTCATTTCTTCATGCGCAGTGAATAACTCGGCACTCTAAAGCACCCGAGAGCGTTTTTTTCGATGCCAACCTAACCAGAGTGACGGGAGCGGCACAATTCAGAAAAAGTGCTCAGCTCGCCGAGAAAATGCGATTTAAGCAATAAAATTAAAAATGCTTATAAAACATAAACCAAACGTTGGAGGTGGTCATTTCTTAATGCGCAGTAATAAACTCGGCACTCTAAAGCACCCGTGAGCGTTTTTTTCGATGCCAACCTAACCAGAGTGACGGGAGCGGCACAATTCAGAAAAAGTGCTCAGCTCGCCGAGAAAATGCGATTTAAGCAATAAAATTAAAAATGCTTATTAAACATAAACCAAACGTTGGAGGTGGTCATTTCTTCATGCGCAGTGAATAACTCGGCACTCTAAAGCACCCGAGAGCGTTTTTTTCGATGCCAACCTAACCAGAGTGACGGGAGCGGCACAATTCAGAAAAAGCGCTCAGCTCGCCGAGAAAATGCGATTTAAGCAATAAAATTAAAAATGCTTATAAAACATAAACCAAACGTTGGAGGTGGTCATTTCTTCATGCGCAGTGATAAACTCGGCACTCTAAAGCACCCGAGAGCGTTTTTTTCGATGCCAACCTAACCAGAGTGACGGGAGCGGCACAATTCAGAAAAAGTGCTCAGCTCGCCGAGAAAATGCGATTTAAGCAATAAAATTAAAAATGCTTATAAAACATAAACCAAACGTTGGAGGTGGTCATTTCTTCATGCGCAGTGATAAACTCGGCACTCTAAAGCACCCGAGAGCGTTTTTTTCGATGCCAACCTAACCAGAGTGACGGGAGCGGCACAATTCAGAAAAAGCGCTCAGCTCGCCGAGAAAATGCGATTTAAGCAATAAAATTAAAAATGCTTATAAAACATAAACCAAACGTTGGAGGTGGTCATTTATTCATGCGCAGTGATAAACTCGGCACTCTAAAGCACCCAAGAGCGTTTTTTTCGATGCCAACCTAACCAGAGTGACGGGAGCGGCACAATTCAGAAAAAGTGCTCAGCTCGCCGAGAAAATGCGATTTAAGCAAAAAAATTAAAAATGCTTATAAAACATAAACCAAACGTTGGAGGTGGTCATTTCTTCATGCGCAGTGAATAACTTGGCACTCTAAAGCACCCGAGAGCGTTTTTTTCGATGCCAACCTAACCAGAGTGACGGGAGCGGCACATTTCAGAAAAAGCGCTCAGCTCGCCGAGAAAATGCGATTTAAGCAATACAATTAAAAATGCTTATAAAACATAAACCAAACGTTGGAGGTGGTCATTTCTTCATGCGCAGTGATAAACTCGGCACTCTAAAGCACCCGAGAGGGTTTTTTTCGATGCCAACCTAACCAGAGTGACGGGAGCGGCACAATTCAGAAAAAGCGCTCAGCTCGCCGAGAAAATGCGATTTAAGCAATAAAATTAAAAATGCTTATAAAGCATAAACCAAACGTTGGAGGTGGTCATTTCTTCATGCGCAGTGATAAACTCGGCACTCTAAAGCACCCAAGAGTGTTTTTTTCGATGCCAACCTAACCAGAGTGACGGGAGCGGCACAATTCAGAAAAAGTGTTCAGCTCGCCGAGAAAATGCGATTTAAGCAAAAAAATTAAAAATGCTTATAAAACATAAACCAAACGTTGGAGGTGGTCATTTCTTCATGCGCAGTGAATAACTCGGCACTCTAAAGCACCCGAGAGCGTTTTTTTCGATGCCAACCTAACCAGAGTGACGGGAGCGGCACATTTCAGAAAACGTGCTCAGCTCGCCGAGAAAATGCGATTTAAGCAATAAAATTAAAAATGCTTATAAAACATAAACCAAACGTTGGAGGTGGTCATTTCTTAATGCGCAGTAATAAACTCGGCACTCTAAAGCACCCGAGAGCGTTTTTTTCGATGCCAACCTAACCAGAGTGACGGGAGCGGCACAATTCAGAAAAAGTGCTCAGCTCGCCGAGAAAATGCGATTTAAGCAACAAAATTAAAAATGCTTATAAAACATAAACCAAACGTTGGAGGTGGTCATTTCTTCATGCGCAGTGATAAACTCGGCACTCTAAAGCACCCGAGAGCGTTTTTTTCGATGCCAACCTAACCAGAGTGACGGGAGCGGCACAATTCAGAAAAAGTGCTCAGCTCGCCGAGAAAATGCGATTTAAGCAATAAAATTAAAAATGCTTATAAAACATAAACCAAACGTTGGAGGTGGTCATTTCTTAATGTGCAGTAATAAACTCGGCACTCTAAAGCACCCGAGAGCGTTTTTTTCGATGCCAACCTAACCAGAGTGACGGGAGCGGCACAATTCAGAAAAAGTGCTCAGCTCGCCGAGAAAATGCGATTTAAGCAATAAAATTAAAAATGCTTATTAAACATAAACCAAACGTTGGAGGTGGTCATTTCTTCATGCGCAGTGAATAACTCGGCACTCTAAAGCACCCGAGAGCGTTTTTTTCGATGCCAACCTAACCAGAGTGACGGGAGCGGCACAATTCAGAAAAAGCGCTCAGCTCGCCGAGAAAATGCGATTTAAGCAATAAAATTAAAAATGCTTATAAAACATAAACCAAACGTTGGAGGTGGTCATTTCTTCATGCGCAGTGATAAACTCGGCACTCTAAAGCACCCGAGAGCGTTTTTTTCAATGCCAACATAACCAGAGTGACGGGAGCGGCACAATTCAGAAAAAGTGCTCAGCTCGCCGAGAAAATGCGATTTAAGCAATAAAATTAAAAATGCTTATAAAACATAAACCAAACGTTGGAGGTGGTCATTTCTTCATGCGCAGTGAATAACTCGGCACTCTAAAGCACCCGAGAGCGTTTTTTTCGATGCCAACCTAACCAGAGTGACGGGAGCGGCACAATTCAGAAAAAGTGCTCAGCTCGCCGAGAAAATGCGATTTAAGCAATAAAATTAAAAATGCTTATAAAACATAAACCAAACGTTGGAGGTGGTCATTTCTTAATGCGCAGTAATAAACTCGGCACTCTAAAGCACCCGTGAGCGTTTTTTTCGATGCCAACCTAACCAGAGTGACGGGAGCGGCACAATTCAGAAAAAGTGCTCAGCTCGCCGAGAAAATGCGATTTAAGCAATAAAATTAAAAATGCTTATTAAACATAAACCAAACGTTGGAGGTGGTCATTTCTTCATGCGCAGTGAATAACTCGGCACTCTAAAGCACCCGAGAGCGTTTTTTTCGATGCCAACCTAACCAGAGTGACGGGAGCGGCACAATTCAGAAAAAGCGCTCAGCTCGCCGAGAAAATGCGATTTAAGCAATAAAATTAAAAATGCTTATAAAACATAAACCAAACGTTGGAGGTGGTCATTTCTTCATGCGCAGTGATAAACTCGGCACTCTAAAGCACCCGAGAGCGTTTTTTTCGATGCCAACCTAACCAGAGTGACGGGAGCGGCACAATTCAGAAAAAGTGCTCAGCTCGCCGAGAAAATGCGATTTAAGCAATAAAATTAAAAATGCTTATAAAACATAAACCAAACGTTGGAGGTGGTCATTTCTTCATGCGCAGTGATAAACTCGGCACTCTAAAGCACCCGAGAGCGTTTTTTTCGATGCCAACCTAACCAGAGTGACGGGAGCGGCACAATTCAGAAAAAGCGCTCAGCTCGCCGAGAAAATGCGATTTAAGCAATAAAATTAAAAATGCTTATAAAACATAAACCAAACGTTGGAGGTGGTCATTTATTCATGCGCAGTGATAAACTCGGCACTCTAAAGCACCCAAGAGCGTTTTTTTCGATGCCAACCTAACCAGAGTGACGGGAGCGGCACAATTCAGAAAAAGTGCTCAGCTCGCCGAGAAAATGCGATTTAAGCAAAAAAATTAAAAATGCTTATAAAACATAAACCAAACGTTGGAGGTGGTCATTTCTTCATGCGCAGTGAATAACTTGGCACTCTAAAGCACCCGAGAGCGTTTTTTTCGATGCCAACCTAACCAGAGTGACGGGAGCGGCACATTTCAGAAAAAGCGCTCAGCTCGCCGAGAAAATGCGATTTAAGCAATACAATTAAAAATGCTTATAAAACATAAACCAAACGTTGGAGGTGGTCATTTCTTCATGCGCAGTGAATAACTCGGCACTCTAAAGCACCCGAGAGCGTTTTTTTCGATGCCAACCTAACCAGAGTGACGGGAGCGGCACAATTCAGAAAAAGTGCTCAGCTCGCCGAGAAAATGCGATTTAAGCAATAAAATTAAAAATGCTTATAAAACATAAACCAAACGTTGGAGGTGGTCATTTCTTAATGCGCAGTAATAAACTCGGCACTCTAAAGCACCCGTGAGCGTTTTTTTTTATGCCAACCTAACCAGAGTGACGGGAGCGGCACAATTCAGAAAAAGTGCTCAGCTCGCCGAGAAAATGCGATTTAAGCAATAAAATTAAAAATGCTTATTAAACATAAACCAAACGTTGGAGGTGCTCATTTCTTCATGCGCAGTGAATAACTCGGCACTCTAAAGCACCCGAGAGCGTTTTTTTCGATGCCAACCTAACCAGAGTGACGGGAGCGGCACAATTCAGAAAAAGCGCTCAGCTCGCCGAGAAAATGCGATTTAAGCAATAAAATTAAAAATGCTTATAAAACATAAACCAAACGTTGGAGGTGGTCATTTCTTCATGCGCAGTGATAAACTCGGCACTCTAAAGCACCCGAGAGCGTTTTTTTCGATGCCAACCTAACCAGAGTGACGGGAGCGGCACAATTCAGAAAAAGTGCTCAGCTCGCCGAGAAAATGCGATTTAAGCAATAAAATTAAAAATGCTTATAAAACATAAACCAAACGTTGGAGGTGGTCATTTCTTCATGCGCAGTGATAAACTCGGCACTCTAAAGCACCCGAGAGCGTTTTTTTCGATGCCAACCTAACCAGAGTGACGGGAGCGGCACAATTCAGAAAAAGCGCTCAGCTCGCCGAGAAAATGCGATTTAAGCAATAAAATTAAAAATGCTTATAAAACATAAACCAAACGTTGGAGGTGGTCATTTATTCATGCGCAGTGATAAACTCGGCACTCTAAAGCACCCAAGAGCGTTTTTTTCGATGCCAACCTAACCAGAGTGACGGGAGCGGCACAATTCAGAAAAAGTGCTCAGCTCGCCGAGAAAATGCGATTTAAGCAAAAAAATTAAAAATGCTTATAAAACATAAACCAAACGTTGGAGGTGGTCATTTCTTCATGCGCAGTGAATAACTTGGCACTCTAAAGCACCCGAGAGCGTTTTTTTCGATGCCAACCTAACCAGAGTGACGGGAGCGGCACAATTCAGAAAAAGCGCTCAGCTCGCCGAGAAAATGCGATTTAAGCAATAAAATTAAAAATGCTTATAAAACATAAACCAAACGTTGGAGGTGGTCATTTCTTCATGCGCAGTGATAAACTCGGCACTCTAAAGCACCCAAGAGTGTTTTTTTCGATGCCAACCTAACCAGAGTGACGGGAGCGGCACAATTCAGAAAAAGTGCTCAGCTCGCCGAGAAAATGCGATTTAAGCAAAAAAATTAAAAATGCTTATAAAACATAAACCAAACGTTGGAGGTGGTCATTTCTTCATGCGCAGTGAATAACTCGGCACTCTAAAGCACCCGAGAGCGTTTTTTTCGATGCCAACCTAACCAGAGTGACGGGAGCGGCACATTTCAGAAAACGTGCTCAGCTCGCCGAGAAAATGCGATTTAAGCAACAAAATTAAAAATGCTTATAAAACATAAACCAAACGTTGGAGGTGGTCATTTCTTCATGCGCAGTGATAAACTCGGCACTCTAAAGCACCCGAGAGCGTTTTTTTCGATGCCAACCTAACCAGAGTGACGGGAGCGGCACAATTCAGAAAAAGTGCTCAGCTCGCCGAGAAAATGCGATTTAAGCAATAAAATTAAAAATGCTTATAAAACATCAACCAAACGTTGGAGGTGGTCATTACTTCCTGCGCAGTGAATAACTCGGCACTCTAAAGCACCCTAAAGCGTTTTTTTCGATGCCAACCTAACCAGAGTGACGGGAGCGGCACAATTCAGAAAAAGTGCTCAGCTCGCCGAGAAAATGCGATTTAAGAAATAAAATTAAAAATGCTTATAAAACATAAACCAAACGTTGGAGGTGGTCATTTCTTAATGCGCAGTAATAAACTCGGCACTCTAAAGCACCCGAGAGCGTTTTTTTCGATGCCAACCTAACCAGAGTGACGGGAGCGGCACAATTCAGAAAAAGTGCTCAGCTCACCGAGAAAATGCGATTTAAGCAATAAAATTAAAAATGCTTATTAAACATAAACCAAACGTTGGAGGTGGTCATTTCTTCATGCGCAGTGAATAACTCGGCACTCTAAAGCACCCGAGAGCGTTTTTTTCGATGCCAACCTAACCAGAGTGACGGGAGCGGCACAATTCAGAAAAAGTGCTCAGCTCGCCGAGAAAATGCGATTTAAGCAATAAAATTAAAAATGCTTATAAAACATCAACCAAACGTTGGAGGTGGTCATTTCTTCCTGCGCAGTGAATAACTCGGCACTCTAAAGCACCCTAAAGCGTTTTTTTCGAGGCCAACCTAACCAGAGTGACGGGAGCGGCACAATTCAGAAAAAGTGCTCAGCTCGCCGAGAAAATGCGATTTAAGCAATAAAATTAAAAATGCTTATAAAACATAAACCAAACGTTGGAGGTGGTCATTTCTTCATGCGCAGTGATAAACTCGGCACTCTAAAGCACCCGAGAGCGTTTTTTTCGATGCCAACCTAACCAGAGTGACGGGAGCGGCACAATTCAGAAAAAGCGCTCAGCTCGCCGAGAAAATGCGATTTAAGCAATAAAATTAAAAATGCTTATAAAACATAAACCAAACGTTGGAGGTGGTCATTTCTTCATGCGCAGTGATAAACTCGGCACTCTAAAGCACCCGAGAGCGTTTTTTTCGATGCCAACCTAACCAGAGTGACGGGAGCGGCACAATTCAGAAAAAGCGCTCAGCTCGCCGAGAAAATGCGATTTAAGCAATAAAATTTAAAATGCTTATAAAACATAAACCAAACGTTGGAGGTGGTCATTTCTTCATGCGCAGTGATAAACTCGGCACTCTAAAGCACCCGAGAGCGTTTTTTTCGATGCCAACCTAACCAGAGTGACGGGAGCGGCACAATTCAGAAAAAGCGCTCAGCTCGCCGAGAAAATGCGATTTAAGCAATAAAATTAAAAATGCTTATAAAACATAAACCAAACGTTGGAGGTGGTCATTTCTTCATGCGCAGTGATAAACTCGGCACTCTAAAGCACCCGAGAGCGTTTTTTTCGATGCCAACCTAACCAGAGTGACGGGAGCGGCACAATTCAGAAAAAGTGCTCAGCTCGCCGAGAAAATGCGATTTAAGCAATAAAACTAAAAATGCTTATAAAACATAAACCAAACGTTGGAGGTGGTCATTTCTTCATGCGCAGTGAATAACTCGGCACTCTAAAGCACCCGAGAGCGTTTTTTTCGATGCCAACCTAACCAGAGTGACGGGAGCGGCACAATTCAGAAAAAGTGCTCAGCTCGCCGAGAAAATGCGATTTAAGCAATAAAATTAAAAATGCTTATTAAACATAAACCAAACGTTGGAGGTGGTCATTTCTTCATGCGCAGTGATAAACTCGGCACTCTAAAGCACCCGAGAGCGTTTTTTTCGATGCCAATCTAACCAGAGTGACGGGAGCGGCACAATTCAGAAAAAGCGCTCAGCTCGCCGAGAAAATGCGATTTAAGCAATAAAATTAAAAATGCTTATAAAACATAAACCAAACGTTGGAGGTGGTCATTTCTTCATGCGCAGTGAATAACTCGGCACTCTAAAGCACCCGAGAGCGTTTTTTTCGATGCCAACCTAACCAGAGTGACGGGAGCGGCACAATTCAGAAAAAGTGCTCAGCTCGCCGAGAAAATGCGATTTAAGCAATAAAATTAAAAATGCTTATAAAACATAAACCAAACGTTGGAGGTGGTCATTTCTTAATGCGCAGTAATAAACTCGGCACTCTAAAGCACCCGAGAGCGTTTTTTTCGATGCCAACCTAACCAGAGTGACGGGAGCGGCACAATTCAGAAAAAGTGCTCAGCTCGCCGAGAAAATGCGATTTAAGCAATAAAATTAAAAATGCTTATAAAACATAAACCAAACGTTGGAGGTGGTCATTTCTTCATGCGCAGTGATAAACTCGGCACTCTAAAGCACCCAAGAGCGTTTTTTTCGATGCCAACCTAACCAGAGTGACGGGAGCGGCACAATTCAGAAAAAGCGCTCAGCTCGCCGAGAAAATGCGATTTAAGCAATAAAATTAAAAATGCTTATAAAACATAAACCAAACGTTGGAGGTGGTCATTTCTTCATGCGCAGTGATAAACTCGGCACTCTAAAGCACCCAAGAGCGTTTTTTTCGATGCCAACCTAACCAGAGTGACGGGAGCGGCACAATTCAGAAAAAGTGCTCAGCTCGCCGAGAAAATGCGATTTAAGCAAAAAAATTAAAAATGCTTATAAAACATAAACCAAACGTTGGAGGTGGTCATTTCTTCATGCGCAGTGAATAACTCGGCACTCTAAAGCACCCGAGAGCGTTTTTTTCGATGCCAACCTAACCAGAGTGACGGGAGCGGCACATTTCAGAAAAAGTGCTCAGCTCGCCGAGAAAATGCGATTTAAGCAATAAAATTAAAAATGCTTATAAAACATAAACCAAACGTTGGAGGTGGTCATTTCTTAATGCGCAGTAATAAACTCGGCACTCTAAAGCACCCGAGAGCGTTTTTTTCGATGCCAACCTAACCAGAGTGACGGGAGCGGCACAATTCAGAAAAAGTGCTCAGCTCGCCGAGAAAATGCGATTTAAGCAATAAAATTAAAAATGCTTATAAAACATCAACCAAACGTTGGAGGTGGTCATTACTTCCTGCGCAGTGAATAACTCGGCACTCTTAAGCACCCTAAAGCGTTTTTTTCGATGCCAACCTAACCAGAGTGACGGGAGCGGCACAATTCAGAAAAAGTGCTCAGCTCACCGAGAAAATGCGATTTAAGCAATAAAATTAAAAATGCTTATTAAACATAAACCAAACGTTGGAGGTGGTCATTTCTTCATGCGCAGTGAATAACTCGGCACTCTAAAGCACCCGAGAGCGTTTTTTTCGATGCCAACCTAACCAGAGTGACGGGAGCGGCACAATTCAGAAAAAGTGCTCAGCTCGCCGAGAAAATGCGATTTAAGCAATAAAATTAAAAATGCTTATAAAACATAAACCAAACGTTGGAGGTGGTCATTTCTTAATGCGCAGTAATAAACTCGGCACTCTAAAGCACCCGAGTGCGTTTTTTTCGATGCCAACCTAACCAGAGTGACGGGAGCGGCACAATTCAGAAAAAGTGCTCAGCTCGCCGAGAAAATGCGATTTAAGCAATAAAATTAAAAATGCTTATAAAACATAAACCAAACGTTGGAGGTGGTCATTTCTTCATGCGCAGTGATAAACTCGGCACTCTAAAGCACCCGAGAGCGTTTTTTTCGATGCCAACCTAACCAGAGTGACGGGAGCGGCACAATTCAGAAAAAGTGCTCAGCTCGCCGAGAAAATGCGATTTAAGCAATAAAATTAAAAATGCTTATAAAACATCAACCAAACGTTGGAGGTGGTCATTTCTTCATGCGCAGTGAATAACTCGGCACTCTAAAGCACCCTAAAGCGTTTTTTTCGATGCCAACCTAACCAGAGTGACGGGAGCGGCACAATTCAGAAAAAGTGCTCAGCTCGCCGAGAAAATGCGATTTAAGCAATAAAATTAAAAATGCTTATAAAACATAAACCAAACGTTGGAGGTGGTCATTTCTTAATGCGCAGTAATAAACTCGGCACTCTAAAGCACCCGAGAGCGTTTTTTTCGATGCCAACCTAACCAGAGTGACGGGAGCGGCACAATTCAGAAAAAGTGCTCAGCTCGCCGAGAAAATGCGATTTAAGCAATAAAACTAAAAATGCTTATAAAACATAAACCAAACGTTGGAGGTGGTCATTTCTTAATGCGCAGTAATAAACTCGGCACTCTAAAGCACCCGAGAGCGTTTTTTTCGATGCCAACCTAACCAGAGTGACGGGAGAGGCACAATTCAGAAAAAGTGCTCAGCTCACCGAGAAAATGCGATTTAAGCAATAAAATTAAAAATGCTTATTAAACATAAACCAAACGTTGGAGGTGGTCATTTCTTCATGCGCAGTGATAAACTCGGCACTCTAAAGCACCCGAGAGCGTTTTTTTCGATGCCAACCTAACCAGAGTGACGGGAGCGGCACAATTCCGAAAAAGTGCTCAGCTCGCCGAGAAAATGCGATTTAAGCAATAAAATTAAAAATGCTTATAAAACATAAACCAAACGTTGGAGGTGGTCATTTCTTCATGCGCAGTGATAAACTCGGCACTCTAAAGCACCCGAGAGCGTTTTTTTCGATGCCAACCTAACCAGAGTGACGGGAGCGGCACAATTCCGAAAAAGCGCTCAGCTCACCGAGAAAATGCGATTTAAGCAATAAAATTAAAAATGCTTATAAAACATAAACCAAACGTTGGAGGTGGTCATTTCTTAATGCGCAGTAATAAACTCGGCACTCTAAAGCACCCGAGAGCGTTTTTTTCGATGCCAACCTAACCAGAGTGACGGGAGCGGCACAATTCAGAAAAAGTGCTCAGCTCGCCGAGAAAATGCGATTTAAGCAATAAAATTAAAAATGCTTATAAAACATCAACCAAACGTTGGAGGTGGTCATTTCTTCATGCGCAGTGAATAACTCGGCACTCTAAAGCACCCTAAAGCGTTTTTTTCGATGCCAACCTAACCAGAGTGACGGGAGCGGCACAATTCAGAAAAAGTGCTCAGCTCGCCGAGAAAATGCGATTTAAGCAATAAAACTAAAAATGCTTATAAAACATAAACCAAACGTTGGAGGTGGTCATTTCTTCATGCGCAGTGATAAACTCGGCACTCTAAAGCACCCGAGAGCGTTTTTTTCGATGCCAACCTAACCAGAGTGACGGGAGCGGCACAATTCAGAAAAAGTGCTCAGCTCGCCGAGAAAATGCGATTTAAGCAATAAAATTAAAAATGCTTATAAAACATAAACCAAACGTTGGAGGTGGTCATTTCTTCATGCGCAGTGAATAACTCGGCACTCTAAAGCACCCGAGAGCGTTTTTTTCGATGCCAACCTAACCAGAGTGACGGGAGCGGCACATTTCAGAAAAAGTGCTCAGCTCGCCGAGAAAATGCGATTTAAGCAATAAAACTAAAAATGCTTATAAAACATAAACCAAACGTTGGAGGTGGTCATTCCTTCATGCGCAGTGATAAACTCGGCACTCTAAAGCACCCGAGAGCGTTTTTTTCGATGCCAACCTAACCAGAGTGACGGGAGCGGCACAATTCAGAAAAAGTGCTCAGCTCGCCGAGAAAATGCGATTTAAGCAATAAAATTAAAAATGCTTATAAAACATAAACCAAACGTTGGAGGTGGTCATTTCTTAATGCGCAGTAATAAACTCGGCACTCTAAAGCACCCGAGAGCGTTTTTTTCGATGCCAACCTAACCAGAGTGACGGGAGCGGCACAATTCAGAAAAAGTGCTCAGCTCACCGAGAAAATGCGATTAAGCAATAAAATAAAAAATGCTTATTAAACATAAACCAAACGTTGGAGGTGGTCATTTCTTCATGCGCAGTGAATAACTCGGCACTCTAAAGCACCCGAGAGCGTTTTTTTCGATGCCAACCTAACCAGAGTGACGGGAGCGGCACAATTCAGAAAAAGTGCTCAGCTCGCCGAGAAAATGCGATTTAAGCAATAAAATTAATAATGCTTATTAAACATAAACCAAACGTTGGAGGTGGTCATTTCTTCATGCGCAGTGATAAACTCGGCACTCTAAAGCACCCGAGAGCGTTTTTTTCGATGCCAACCTAACCAGAGTGACGGGAGCGGCACAATTCAGAAAAAGTGCTCAGCTCGCCGAGAAAATGCGATTTAAGCAATAAAATTAAAAATGCTTATAAAACATCAACCAAACGTTGGAGGTGGTCATTTCTTCATGCGCAGTGAATAACTCGGCACTCTAAAGCACCCTAAAGCGTTTTTTTCGATGCCAACCTAACCAGAGTGACGGGAGCGGCACAATTCAGAAAAAGTGCTCAGCTCGCCGAGAAAATGCGATTTAAGCAATAAAATTAAAAATGCTTATAAAACATAAACCAAACGTTGGAGGTGGTCATTTCTTCATGCGCAGTGAATAACTCGGCACTCTAAAGCACCCGAGAGCGTTTTTTTCGATGCCAACCTAACCAGAGTGACGGGAGCGGCACATTTCAGAAAAAGTGCTCAGCTCGCCGAGAAAATGCGATTTAAGCAATAAAATTAAAAATGCTTATAAAACATAAACCAAACGTTGGAGGTGGTCATTTCTTAATGCGCAGTAATAAACTCGGCACTCTAAAGCACCCGTGAGCGTTTTTTTCGATGCCAACCTAACCAGATTGACGGGAGCGGCACAATTCAGAAAAAGTGCTCAGCTCGCCGAGAAAATGCGATTTAAGCAATAAAATTGAAAATGCTTATAAAACATAAACCAAACGTTGGAGGTGGTCATTTCTTCATGCGCAGTGATAAACTCGGCACTCTAAAGCACCCGAGAGCGTTTTTTTCGATGCCAACCTAACCAGAGTGACGGGAGCGGCACATTTCAGAAAAAGTGCTCAGCTCGCCGAGAAAATGCGATTTAAGCAAAAAAATTAAAAATGCTTATAAAACATAAACCAAACGTTGGAGGTGGTCATTTCTTCATGCGCAGTGATAAACTCGGCACTCTAAAGCACCCGAGAGCGTTTTTTTCGATGCCAACCTAACCAGAGTGACGGGAGCGGCACAATTCAGAAAAAGTGCTCAGCTCGCCGAGAAAATGCGATTTAAGCAATAAAATTATAAATGCTTATAAAAAATAAACCAAACGTTGGAGGTGGTCATTTCTTCATGCGCAGTGAATAACTCGGCACTCTAAAGCACCCGAGAGCGTTTTTTTCGATGCCAACCTAACCAGAGTGACGGGAGCGGCACATTTCAGAAAAAGTGCTCAGCTCGCCGAGAAAATGCGATTTAAGCAATAAAATTAAAAATGCTTATAAAACATAAACCAAACGTTGGAGGTGGTCATTTCTTAATGCGCAGTAATAAACTCGGCACTCTAAAGCACCCGTGAGCGTTTTTTTCGATGCCAACCTAACCAGATTGACGGGAGCGGCACAATTCAGAAAAAGTGCTCAGCTCGCCGAGAAAATGCGATTTAAGCAATAAAATTAAAAATGCTTATAAAACATAAACCAAACGTTGGAGGTGGTCATTTCTTCATGCGCAGTGATAAACTCGGCACTCTAAAGCACCCGTGAGCGTTTTTTTCGATGCCAACCTAACCAGAGTGACGGGACCGGCACAATTCAGAAAAAGTGCTCAGCTCGCCGAGAAAATGCGATTTAAGCAATAAAATTAAAAATGCTTATAAAACATAAACCAAACGTTGGAGGTGGTCATTTCTTCATGCGCAGTGATAAACTCGGCACTCTAAAGCACCCGAGAGCGTTTTTTTCGATGCCAACCTAACCAGAGTGACGGGAGCGGCACAATTCAGAAAAAGTGCTCAGCTCGCCGAGAAAATGCGATTTAAGCAATAAAACTAAAAATGCTTATAAAACATAAACCAAACGTTGGAGGTGGTCATTTCTTCATGCGCAGTAATAAACTCGGCACTCTAAAGCACCCGTGAGCGTTTTTTTCGATGCCAACCTAACCAGAGTGACGGGAGCGGCACAATTCAGAAAAAGTGCTCAGCTCACCGAGAAAATGCGATTTAAGCAATAAAATTAAAAATGCTTATTAAACATAAACCAAACGTTGGAGGTGGTCATTTCTTCATGCGCAGTGAATAACTCGGCACTCTAAAGCACCCGTGAGCGTTTTTTTCGATGCCAACCTAACCAGAGTGACGGGACCGGCACAATTCAGAAAAAGTGCTCAGCTCGCCGAGAAAATGCGATTTAAGCAATAAAATTAAAAATGCTTATAAAACATAAACCAAACGTTGGAGGTGGTCATTTCTTCATGCGCAGTGATAAACTCGGCACTCTAAAGCACCCGAGAGCGTTTTTTTCGATGCCAACCTAACCAGAGTGACGGGAGCGGCACAATTCAGAAAAAGTGCTCAGCTCGCCGAGAAAATGCGATTTAAGCAATAAAACTAAAAATGCTTATAAAACATAAACCAAACGTTGGAGGTGGTCATTTCTTCATGCGCAGTGATAAACTCGGCACTCTAAAGCACCCGAGAGCGTTTTTTTCGATGCCAACCTAACCAGAGTGACGGGAGCGGCACAATTCAGAAAAAGTGCTCAGCTCGCCGAGAAAATGCGATTTAAGCAATAAAATTAAAAATGCTTATAAAACATAAACCAAACGTTGGAGGTGGTCATTTCTTCATGCGCAGTGAATAACTCGGCACTCTAAAGCACCCGAGAGCGTTTTTTTCGATGCCAACCTAACCAGAGTGACGGGAGCGGCACATTTCAGAAAAAGTGCTCAGCTCGCCGAGAAAATGCGATTTAAGCAATAAAATTAAAAATGCTTATAAAACATAAACCAAACGTTGGAGGTGGTCATTTCTTAATGCGCAGTAATAAACTCGGCACTCTAAAGCACCCGTGAGCGTTTTTTTCGATGCCAACCTAACCAGATTGACGGGAGCGGCACAATTCAGAAAAAGTGCTCAGCTCGCCGAGAAAATGCGATTTAAGCAATAAAATTAAAAATGCTTATAAAACATAAACCAAACGTTGGAGGTGGTCATTTCTTCATGCGCAGTGATAAACTCGGCACTCTAAAGCACCCGAGAGCGTTTTTTTTGATGCCAACCTAACCAGAGTGACGGGAGCGGCACAATTCAGAAAAAGTGCTCAGCTCGCCGAGAAAATGCGATTTAAGCAATAAAATTAAAAATGCTTATAAAACATAAACCAAACGTTGGAGGTGGTCATTTCTTCATGCGCAGTGATAAACTCGGCACTCTAAAGCACCCGAGAGCGTTTTTTTCGATGCCAACCTAACCAGAGTGACGGGAGCGGCACAATTCAGAAAAAGTGCTCAGCTCGCCGAGAAAATGCGATTTAAGCAATAAAATTAAAAATGCTTATAAAACATAAACCAAACGTTGGAGGTGGTCATTTCTTCATGCGCAGTGAATAACTTGGCACTCTAAAGCACCCGAGAGCGTTTTTTTCGATGCCAACCTAACCAGAGTGACGGGAGCGGCACATTTCAGAAAAAGTGCTCAGCTCGCCGAGAAAATGCGATTTAAGCAATAAAATTAAAAATGCTTATAAAACATAAACCAAACGTTGGAGGTGGTCATTTCTTCATGCGCAGTGATAAACTCGGCACTCTAAAGCACCCGAGAGCGTTTTTTTCGATGCCAACCTAACCAGAGTGACGGGAGCGGCACAATTCAGAAAAAGTGCTCAGCTCGCCGAGAAAATGCGATTTAAGCAATAAAATTAAAAATGCTTATAAAACATAAACCAAACGTTGGAGGTGGTCATTTCTTAATGCGCAGTAATAAACTCGGCACTCTAAAGCACCCGAGAGCGTTTTTTTCGATGCCAACCTAACCAGAGTGACGGGAGCGGCACAATTCAGAAAAAGTGCTCAGCTCGCCGAGAAAATGCGATTTAAGCAATAAAATTAAAAATGCTTATAAAACATAAACCAAACGTTGGAGGTGGTCATTTCTTCATGCGCAGTGATAAACTCGGCACTCTAAAGCACCCAAGAGCGTTTTTTTCGATGCCAACCTAACCAGAGTGACGGGAGCGGCACAATTCAGAAAAAGTGCTCAGCTCGCCGAGAAAATGCGATTTAAGCAATAAAATTAAAAATGCTTATAAAACATAAACCAAACGTTGGAGGTGGTCATTTCTTAATGCGCAGTAATAAACTCGGCACTCTAAAGCACCCGAGAGCGTTTTTTTCGATGCCAACCTAACCAGAGTGACGGGAGCGGCACAATTCAGAAAAAGTGCTCAGCTCGCCGAGAAAATGCGATTTAAGCAATAAAACTAAAAATGCTTATAAAACATAAACCAAACGTTGGAGGTGGTCATTTCTTAATGCGCAGTAATAAACTCGGCACTCTAAAGCACCCGAGAGCGTTTTTTTCGATGCCAACCTAACCAGAGTGACGGGAGCGGCACAATTCAGAAAAAGTGCTCAGCTCGCCGAGAAAATGCGATTTAAGCAATAAAATTAAAAATGCTTATAAAACATAAACCAAACGTTGGAGGTGGTCATTTCTTAATGCGCAGTAATAAACTCGGCACTCTAAAGCACCCGAGAGCGTTTTTTTCGATGCCAACCTAACCAGAGTGACGGGAGCGGCACAATTCAGAAAAAGTGCTCAGCTCACCGAGAAAATGCGATTTAAGCAATAAAATTAAAAATGCTTATTAAACATAAACCAAACGTTGGAGGTGGTCATTTCTTCATGCGCAGTGAATAACTCGGCACTCTAAAGCACCCGAGAGCGTTTTTTTCGATGCCAACCTAACCAGAGTGACGGGAGCGGCACAATTCAGAAAAAGTGCTCAGCTCGCCGAGAAAATGCGATTTAAGCAATAAAATTAAAAATGCTTATAAAACATAAACCAAACGTTGGAGGTGGTCATTTCTTAATGCGCAGTAATAAACTCGGCACTCTAAAGCACCCGAGAGCGTTTTTTTCGATGCCAACCTAACCAGAGTGACGGGAGCGGCACAATTCAGAAAAAGTGCTCAGCTCGCCGAGAAAATGCGATTTAAGCAATAAAATTAAAAATGCTTATAAAACATAAACCAAACGTTGGAGGTGGTCATTTCTTAATGCGCAGTAATAAACTCGGCACTCTAAAGCACCCGAGAGCGTTTTTTTCGATGCCAACCTAACCAGAGTGACGGGAGCGGCACAATTCAGAAAAAGTGCTCAGCTCGCCGAGAAAATGCGATTTAAGCAATAAAATTAAAAATGCTTATTAAACATAAACCAAACGTTGGAGGTGGTCATTTCTTCATGCGCAGTGAATAACTCGGCACTCTAAAGCACCCGAGAGCGTTTTTTTCGATGCCAACCTAACCAGAGTGACGGGAGCGGCACAATTCAGAAAAAGTGCTCAGCTCGCCGAGAAAATGCGATTTAAGCAATAAAATTAATAATGCTTATTAAACATAAACCAAACGTTGGAGGTGGTCATTTCTTCATGCGCAGTGATAAACTCGGCACTCTAAAGCACCCGAGAGCGTTTTTTTCGATGCCAACCTAACCAGAGTGACGGGAGCGGCACAATTCAGAAAAAGTGCTCAGCTCGCCGAGAAAATGCGATTTAAGCAATAAAATTAAAAATGCTTATAAAACATCAACCAAACGTTGGAGGTGGTCATTTCTTCATGCGCAGTGAATAACTCGGCACTCTAAAGCACCCTAAAGCGTTTTTTTCGATGCCAACCTAACCAGAGTGACGGGAGCGGCACAATTCAGAAAAAGTGCTCAGCTCGCCGAGAAAATGCGATTTAAGCAATAAAACTAAAAATGCTTATAAAACATAAACCAAACGTTGGAGGTGGTCATTTCTTCATGCGCAGTGATAAACTCGGCACTCTAAAGCACCCGAGAGCGTTTTTTTCGATGCCAACCTAACCAGAGTGACGGGAGCGGCACAATTCAGAAAAAGTGCTCAGCTCGCCGAGAAAATGCGATTTAAGCAATAAAATTAAAAATGCTTATAAAACATAAACCAAACGTTGGAGGTGGTCATTTCTTCATGCGCAGTGAATAACTCGGCACTCTAAAGCACCCGAGAGCGTTTTTTTCGATGCCAACCTAACCAGAGTGACGGGAGCGGCACATTTCAGAAAAAGTGCTCAGCTCGCCGAGAAAATGCGATTTAAGCAATAAAATTAAAAATGCTTATAAAACATAAACCGAACGTTGGAGGTGGTCATTTCTTAATGCGCAGTAATAAACTCGGCACTCTAAAGCACCCGTGAGCGTTTTTTTCGATGCCAACCTAACCAGATTGACGGTAGCGGCACAATTCAGAAAAAGTGCTCAGCTCGCCGAGAAAATGCGATTTAAGCAAAAAAATTAAAAATGCTTATAAAACATAAACCGAACGTTGGAGGTGGTCATTTCTTCATGCGCAGTGATAAACTCGGCACTCTAAAGCACCCGTGAGCGTTTTTTTCGATGCCAACCTAACCAGAGTGACGGGAGCGGCACATTTCAGAAAAAGTGCTCAGCTCGCCGAGAAAATGCGATTTAAGCAAAAAAATTAAAAATGCTTATAAAACATAAACCAAACGTTGGAGGTGGTCATTTCTTCATGCGCAGTGATAAACTCGGCACTCTAAAGCACCCGAGAGCGTTTTTTTCGATGCCAACCTAACCAGAGTGACGGGAGCGGCACAATTCAGAAAAAGTGCTCAGCTCGCCGAGAAAATGCGATTTAAGCAATAAAATTATAAATGCTTATAAAACATAAACCAAACGTTGGAGGTGGTCATTTCTTCATGCGCAGTGAATAACTCGGCACTCTAAAGCACCCGAGAGCGTTTTTTTCGATGCCAACCTAACCAGAGTGACGGGAGCGGCACATTTCAGAAAAAGTGCTCAGCTCGCCGAGAAAATGCGATTTAAGCAATAAAATTAAAAATGCTTATAAAACATAAACCAAACGTTGGAGGTGGTCATTTCTTAATGCGCAGTAATAAACTCGGCACTCTAAAGCACCCGTGAGCGTTTTTTTCGATGCCAACCTAACCAGATTGACGGGAGCGGCACAATTCAGAAAAAGTGCTCAGCTCGCCGAGAAAATGCGATTTAAGCAATAAAATTAAAAATGCTTATAAAACATAAACCAAACGTTGGAGGTGGTCATTTCTTCATGCGCAGTGATAAACTCGGCACTCTAAAGCACCCGAGAGCGTTTTTTTCGATGCCAACCTAACCAGAGTGACGGGAGCGGCACATTTCAGAAAAAGTGCTCAGCTCGCCGAGAAAATGCGATTTAAGCAAAAAAATTAAAAATGCTTATAAAACATAAACCAAACGTTGGAGGTGGTCATTTCTTCATGCGCAGTGATAAACTCGGCACTCTAAAGCACCCGAGAGCGTTTTTTTCGATGCCAACCTAACCAGAGTGACGGGAGCGGCACAATTCAGAAAAAGTGCTCAGCTCGCCGAGAAAATGCGATTTAAGCAATAAAATTATAAATGCTTATAAAACATAAACCAAACGTTGGAGGTGGTCATTTCTTCATGCGCAGTGAATAACTCGGCACTCTAAAGCACCCGAGAGCGTTTTTTTCGATGCCAACCTAACCAGAGTGACGGGAGCGGCACAATTCAGAAAAACTGCTCAGCTCGCCGAGAAAATGCGATTTAAGCAATAAAATTAAAAATGCTTATAAAACATAAACCAAACGTTGGAGGTGGTCATTTCTTAATGCGCAGTAATAAACTCGGCACTCTAAAGCACCCGTGAGCGTTTTTTTCGATGCCAACCTAACCAGATTGACGGGAGCGGCACAATTCAGAAAAAGTGCTCAGCTCGCCGAGAAAATGCGATTTAAGCAATAAAATTAAAAATGCTTATAAAACATAAACCAAACGTTGGAGGTGGTCATTTCTTCATGCGCAGTGATAAACTCGGCACTCTAAAGCACCCGAGAGCGTTTTTTTCGATGCCAACCTAACCAGAGTGACGGGAGCGGCACATTTCAGAAAAAGTGCTCAGCTCGCCGAGAAAATGCGATTTAAGCAAAAAAATTAAAAATGCTTATAAAACATAAACCAAATGCTGGAGGTGGTCATTTCTTAATGCGCAGTAATAAACTCGGCACTCTAAAGCACCCGAGAGCGTTTTTTTCGATGCCAACCTAACCAGAGTGACGGGAGCGGCACAATTCAGAAAAAGTGCTCAGCTCGCCGAGAAAATGCGATTTAAGCAATAAAACTAAAAATGCTTATAAAACATAAACCAAACGTTGGAGGTGGTCATTTCTTAATGCGCAGTAATAAACTCGGCACTCTAAAGCACCCGAGAGCGTTTTTTTCGATGCCAACCTAACCAGAGTGACGGGAGCGGCACAATTCAGAAAAAGTGCTCAGCTCACCGAGAAAATGCGATTTAAGCAATAAAATTAAAAATGCTTATTAAACATAAACCAAACGTTGGAGGTGGTCATTTCTTCATGCGCAGTGAATAACTCGGCACTCTAAAGCACCCGTGAGCGTTTTTTTCGATGCCAACCTAACCAGAGTGACGGGACCGGCACAATTCAGAAAAAGTGCTCAGCTCGCCGAGAAAATGCGATTTAAGCAATAAAATTAAAAATGCTTATAAAACATAAACCAAACGTTGGAGGTGGTCATTTCTTCATGCGCAGTGATAAACTCGGAACTCTAAAGCACCCGAGAGCGTTTTTTTCGATGCCAACCTAACCAGAGTGACGGGAGCGGCACAATTCAGAAAAAGTGCTCAGCTCGCCGAGAAAATGCGATTTAAGCAATAAAACTAAAAATGCTTATAAAACATAAACCAAACGTTGGAGGTGGTCATTTCTTCATGCGCAGTGATAAACTCGGCACTCTAAAGCACCCGAGAGCGTTTTTTTCGATGCCAACCTAACCAGAGTGACGGGAGCGGCACAATTCAGAAAAAGTGCTCAGCTCGCCGAGAAAATGCGATTTAAGCAATAAAATTAAAAATGCTTATAAAACATAAACCAAACGTTGGAGGTGGTCATTTCTTCATGCGCAGTGAATAACTCGGCACTCTAAAGCACCCGAGAGCGTTTTTTTCGATGCCAACCTAACCAGAGTGACGGGAGCGGCACATTTCAGAAAAAGTGCTCAGCTCGCCGAGAAAATGCGATTTAAGCAATAAAATTAAAAATGCTTATAAAACATAAACCAAACGTTGGAGGTGCTCATTTCTTAATGCGCAGTAATAAACTCGGCACTCTAAAGCACCCGTGAGCGTTTTTTTCGATGCCAACCTAACCAGATTGACGGGAGCGGCACAATTCAGAAAAAGTGCTCAGCTCGCCGAGAAAATGCGATTTAAGCAATAAAATTAAAAATGCTTATAAAACATAAACCAAACGTTGGAGGTGGTCATTTCTTCATGCGCAGTGATAAACTCGGCACTCTAAAGCACCCGAGAGCGTTTTTTTCGATGCCAACCTAACCAGAGTGACGGGAGCGGCACAATTCAGAAAAAGTGCTCAGCTCGCCGAGAAAATGCGATTTAAGCAATAAAATTAAAAATGCTTATAAAACATAAACCAAACGTTGGAGGTGGTCATTTCTTCATGCGCAGTGATAAACTCGGCACTCTAAAGCACCCGAGAGCGTTTTTTTCGATGCCAACCTAACCAGAGTGACGGGAGCGGCACAATTCAGAAAAAGTGCTCAGCTCGCCGAGAAAATGCGATTTAAGCAATAAAATTAAAAATGCTTATAAAACATAAACCAAACGTTGGAGGTGGTCATTTCTTCATGCGCAGTGATAAACTCGGCACTCTAAAGCACCCGAGAGCGTTTTTTTCGATGCCAACCTAACCAGAGTGACGGGAGCGGCACAATTCAGAAAAAGTGCTCAGCTCACCGAGAAAATGCGATTTAAGCAATAAAATTAAAAATGCTTATTAAACATAAACCAAACGTTGGAGGTGGTCATTTCTTCATGCGCAGTGAATAACTCGGCACTCTAAAGCACCCGTGAGCGTTTTTTTCGATGCCAACCTAACCAGAGTGACGGGACCGGCACAATTCAGAAAAAGTGCTCAGCTCGCCGAGAAAATGCGATTTAAGCAATAAAATTAAAAATGCTTATAAAACATAAACCAAACGTTGGAGGTGGTCATTTCTTCATGCGCAGTGATAAACTCGGCACTCTAAAGCACCCGAGAGCGTTTTTTTCGATGCCAACCTAACCAGAGTGACGGGAGCGGCACAATTCAGAAAAAGTGCTCAGCTCGCCGAGAAAATGCGATTTAAGCAATAAAACTAAAAATGCTTATAAAACATAAACCAAACGTTGGAGGTGGTCATTTCTTCATGCGCAGTGATAAACTCGGCACTCTAAAGCACCCGAGAGCGTTTTTTTCGATGCCAACCTAACCAGAGTGACGGGAGCGGCACAATTCAGAAAAAGTGCTCAGCTCGCCGAGAAAATGCGATTTAAGCAATAAAATTAAAAATGCTTATAAAACATAAACCAAACGTTGGAGGTGGTCATTTCTTCATGTGCAGTGATAATTTCGGCACTCTAAAGCACCCGAGAGCGTTTTTTTCGATGCCAACCTAACCAGAGTCACGGGAGCGGCACAATTCACAAAAAGTGCTCAGCTCGCCGAGAAAATGCGATTTAAGCAATAAAATTAAAAATGCTTATAAAACATCAACCAAACGTTGGAGGTGGTCATTTCTTCCTGCGCAGTGAATAACTCGGCACTCTAAAGCACCCGAGAGCGTTTTTTTCGATGCCAACCTAACCAGAGTGACGGGAGCGGCACAATTCAGAAAAAGTGCTCAGCTCGCCGAGAAAATGCGATTTAAGCAATAAAATTAAAAATGCTTATAAAACATAAACCAAACGTTGGAGGTGGTCATTTCTTAATGCGCAGTAATAAACTCGGCAATCTAAAGCACCCGAGAGCGTTTTTTTCGATGCCAACCTAACCAGAGTGACGGGAGCGGCACAATTCAGAAAAAGTGCTCAGCCCGCCGAGAAAATGCGATTTAAGCAATAAAATTAAAAATGCTTATAAAACATAAACCAAACGTTGGAGGTGGTCATTTCTTCATGCGCAGTGAATAACTCGGCACTCTAAAGCACCCGAGAGCGTTTTTTACGATGGCAACCTAACCAGAGTGACGGGAGCGGCACCTTTCAGAAAAAGTGCTCAGCTCGCCGAGAAAATGCGATTTAAGCAATAAAATTAAAAATGCTTATAAAACATAAACCAAACGTTGGAGGTGGTTATTTCTTAATGCGCAGTAATAAACTCGGCACTCTAAAGCACCCGTGAGCGTTTTTTTCGATGCCAACCTAACCAGATTGACGGGAGCGGCACAATTCAGAAAAAGTGCTCAGCTCGCCGAGAAAATGCGATTTAAGCAAAAAAATTAAAAATGCTTATAAAACATAAACCAAACGTTGGAGGTGGTCATTTTTTAATGCGCAGTAATAAACTCGGCACTCTAAAGCACCCGAGAGCGTTCATTTCGATGCCAACCTAACCAGAGTGACGGGAGCGGCACAATTCAGAAAAAGTGCTCAGCTCGCCGAGAAAATGCGATTTAAGCAATAAAATTAAAAATGCTTATAAAACATAAACCAATCGTTGGAGGTGGTCATTTCTTCATGCGCAGTGATAAACTCGGCACTCTAAAGCACCCGAGAGCGTTTTTTTCGATGCCAACCTAACCAGAGTGACGGGAGCGGCACAATTCAGAAAAAGTGCTCAGCTCAGCGAGAAAATGCGATTTAAGCAATAAAATTAAAAATGCTTATAAAACATAAACCAAACGTTGGAGGTGGTCATTTCTTCATGCGCAGTGAATAACTCGGCACTCTAAAGCACCCTAAAGCATTTTTTTCGATGCCAACCTAACCAGAGTGACGGGAGCGGCACAATTCAGAAAAAGTGCTCAGCTCGCCGAGAAAATGCGATTTAAGCAATAAAACTAAAAATGCTTATAAAACATAAACCAAACGTTGGAGGTGGTCATTTCTTCATGCGCAGTGATAAACTCGGCACTCTAAAGCACCCGAGAGCGTTTTTTTCGATGCCAACCTAACCAGAGTGACGGGAGCGGCACAATTCAGAAGAAGTGCTCAGCTCACCGAGAAAATGCGATTTAAGCAATAAAATTAAAAATGCTTATAAAACATAAACCAAACGTTGGAGGTGGTCATTTCTTAATGCGCAGTAATAAACTCGGCACTCTAAAGCACCCGTGAGCGTTTTTTTCGATGCCAACCTAACCAGATTGACGGGAGCGGCACAATTCAGAAAAAGTGCTCAGCTCGCCGAGAAAATGCGATTTAAGCAATAAAATTAAAAATGCTTATAAAACATAAACCAAACGTTGGAGGTGGTCATTTCTTCATGCGCAGTGATAAACTCGGCACTCTAAAGCACCCGAGAGTGTTTTTTTCGATGCCAACCTAACCAGAGTGACGGGAGCGGCACATTTCAGAAAAAGTGCTCAGCTCGCCGAGAAAATGCGATTTAAGCAAAAAAATTAAAAATGCTTATAAAACATAAACCAAACGTTGGAGGTGGTCATTTCTTCATGCGCAGTGATAAACTCGGCACTCTAAAGCACCCGAGAGCGTTTTTTTCGATGCCAACCTAACCAGAGTGACGGGAGCGGCACAATTCAGAAAAAGTGCTCAGCTCGCCGAGAAAATGCGATTTAAGCAATAAAATTATAAATGCTTATAAAAAATAAACCAAACGTTGGAGGTGGTCATTTCTTCATGCGCAGTGAATAACTCGGCACTCTAAAGCACCAGAGAGCGTTTTTTTCGATGCCAACCTAACCAGAGTGACGGGAGCGGCACATTTCAGAAAAAGTGCTCAGCTCGCCGAGAAAATGCGATTTAAGCAATAAAATTAAAAATGCTTATAAAACATAAACCAAACGTTGGAGGTGGTCATTTCTTAATGCGCAGTAATAAACTCGGCACTCTAAAGCACCCGTGAGCGTTTTTTTCGATTCCAACCTAACCAGATTGACGGGAGCGGCACAATTCAGAAAAAGTGCTCAGCTCGCCGAGAAAATGCGATTTAAGCAATAAAATTAAAAATGCTTATAAAACATAAACCAAACGTTGGAGGTGGTCATTTCTTCATGCGCAGTGATAAACTCGGCACTCTAAAGCACCCGAGAGCGTTTTTTTCGATGCCAACCTAACCAGAGTGACGGGAGCGGCACATTTCAGAAAAAGTGCTCAGCTCGCCGAGAAAATGCGATTTAAGCAAAAAAATTAAAAATGCTTATAAAACATAAACCAAATGCTGGAGGTGGTCATTTCTTAATGCGCAGTAATAAACTCGGCACTCTAAAGCACCCGAGAGCGTTTTTTTCGATGCCAACCTAACCAGAGTGACGGAAGCGGCACAATTCAGAAAAAGTGCTCAGCTCGCCGAGAAAATGCGATTTAAGCAATAAAACTAAAAATGCTTATAAAACATAAACCAAACGTTGGAGGTGGTTATTTCTTAATGCGCAGTAATAAACTCGGCACTCTAAAGCACCCAAGAGCGTTTTTTTCGATGCCAACCTAACCAGAGTGACGGGAGCGGCACAATTCAGAAAAAGTGCTCAGCTCACCGAGAAAATGCGATTTAAGCAATAAAATTAAAAATGCTTATTAAACATAAACCAAACGTTGGAGGTGGTCATTTCTTCATGCGCAGTGAATAACTCGGCACTCTAAAGCACCCGTGAGCGTTTTTTTCGATGCCAACCTAACCAGATTGACGGGAGCGGCACAATTCAGAAAAAGTGCTCAGCTCGCCGAGAAAATGCGATTTAAGCAATAAAATTAAAAATGCTTATAAAACATAAACCAAACGTTGGAGGTGGTCATTTCTTCATGCGCAGTGATAAACTCGGCACTCTAAAGCACCCGAGAGCGTTTTTTTCGATGCCAACCTAACCAGAGTGACGGGAGCGGCACAATTCAGAAAAAGTGCTCAGCTCGCCGAGAAAATGCGATTTAAGCAATAAAATTAAAAATGCTTATAAAACATAAACCAAACGTTGGAGGTGGTCATTTCTTCATGCGCAGTGATAAACTCGGCACTCTAAAGCACCCGAGAGCGTTTTTTTCGATGCCAACCTAACCAGAGTGACGGGAGCGGCACAATTCAGAAAAAGTGCTCAGCTCGCCGAGAAAATGCGATTTAAGCAATAAAATTAAAAATGCTTATAAAACATAAACCAAACGTTGGAGGTGGTCATTTCTTCATGCGCAGTGATAAACTCGGCACTCTAAAGCACCCGAGAGCGTTTTTTTCGATGCCAACCTAACCAGAGTGACGGGAGCGGCACATTTCAGAAAAAGTGCTCAGCTCGCCGAGAAAATGCGATTTAAGCAATAAAATTAAAAATGCTTATAAAACATAAACCAAACGTTGGAGGTGGTCATTTCTTAATGCGCAGTAATAAACTCGGCACTCTAAAGCACCCGTGAGCGTTTTTTTCGATGCCAACCTAACCAGATTGACGGGAGCGGCACAATTCAGAAAAAGTGCTCAGCTCGCCGAGAAAATGCGATTTAAGCAATAAAATTAAAAATGCTTATAAAACATAAACCAAACGTTGGAGGTGGTCATTTCTTCATGCGCAGTGATAAACTCGGCACTCTAAAGCACCCGAGAGCGTTTTTTTCGATGCCAACCTAACCAGAGTGACGGGAGCGGCACAATTCAGAAAAAGTGCTCAGCTCGCCGAGAAAATGCGATTTAAGCAATAAAATTAAAAATGCTTATAAAACATAAACCAAACGTTGGAGGTGGTCATTTCTTCATGCGCAGTGATAAACTCGGCACTCTAAAGCACCCGAGAGCGTTTTTTTCGATGCCAACCTAACCAGAGTGACGGGAGCGGCACAATTCAGAAAAAGTGCTCAGCTCGCCGAGAAAATGCGATTTAAGCAATAAAATTAAAAATGCTTATAAAACATAAACCAAACGTTGGAGGTGGTCATTTCTTCATGCGCAGTGAATAACTTGGCACTCTAAAGCACCCGAGAGCGTTTTTTTCGATGCCAACCTAACCAGAGTGACGGGAGCGGCACATTTCAGAAAAAGTGCTCAGCTCGCCGAGAAAATGCGATTTAAGCAATAAAATTAAAAATGCTTATAAAACATAAACCAAACGTTGGAGGTGGTCATTTCTTCATGCGCAGTGATAAACTCGGCACTCTAAAGCACCCGAGAGCGTTTTTTTCGATGCCAACCTAACCAGAGTGACGGGAGCGGCACAATTCAGAAAAAGTGCTCAGCTCGCCGAGAAAATGCGATTTAAGCAATAAAATTAAAAATGCTTATAAAACATAAACCAAACGTTGGAGGTGGTCATTTCTTAATGCGCAGTAATAAACTCGGCACTCTAAAGCACCCGAGAGCGTTTTTTTCGATGCCAACCTAACCAGAGTGACGGGAGCGGCACAATTCAGAAAAAGTGCTCAGCTCGCCGAGAAAATGCGATTTAAGCAATAAAATTAAAAATGCTTATAAAACATAAACCAAACGTTGGAGGTGGTCATTTCTTCATGCGCAGTGATAAACTCGGCACTCTAAAGCACCCAAGAGCGTTTTTTTCGATGCCAACCTAACCAGAGTGACGGGAGCGGCACAATTCAGAAAAAGTGCTCAGCTCGCCGAGAAAATGCGATTTAAGCAATAAAATTAAAAATGCTTATAAAACATAAACCAAACGTTGGAGGTGGTCATTTCTTAATGCGCAGTGATAAACTCGGCACTCTAAAGCACCCGAGAGCGTTTTTTTCGATGCCAACCTAACCAGAGTGACGGGAGCGGCACAATTCAGAAAAAGTGCTCAGCTCGCCGAGAAAATGCGATTTAAGCAATAAAACTAAAAATGCTTATAAAACATAAACCAAACGTTGGAGGTGGTCATTTCTTAATGCGCAGTAATAAACTCGGCACTCTAAAGCACCCGAGAGCGTTTTTTTCGATGCCAACCTAACCAGAGTGACGGGAGCGGCACAATTCAGAAAAAGTGCTCAGCTCGCCGAGAAAATGCGATTTAAGCAATAAAATTAAAAATGCTTATAAAACATCAACCAAACGTTGGAGGTGGTCATTACTTCCTGCGCAGTGATAAACTCGGCACTCTAAAGCACCCGAGAGCGTTTTTTTCGATGCCAACCTAACCAGAGTGACGGGAGCGGCACAATTCCGAAAAAGTGCTCAGCTCGCCGAGAAAATGCGATTTAAGCAATAAAATTAAAAATGCTTATAAAACATAAACCAAACGTTGGAGGTGGTCATTTCTTAATGCGCAGTAATAAACTCGGCACTCTGAAGCACCCGAGAGCGTTTTTTTCGATGCCAACCTAACCAGAGTGACGGGAGCGGCACAATTCAGAAAAAGTGCTCAGCTCACCGAGAAAATGCGATTTAAGCAATAAAATTAAAAATGCTTATTAAACATAAACCAAACGTTGGAGGTGGTCATTTCTTCATGCGCAGTGAATAACTCGGCACTCTAAAGCACCCGAGAGCGTTTTTTTCGATGCCAACCTAACCAGAGTGACGGGAGCGGCACAATTCAGAAAAAGTGCTCAGCTCGCCGAGAAAATGCGATTTAAGCAATAAAATTAAAAATGCTTATAAAACATAAACCAAACGTTGGAGGTGGTCATTTCTTAATGCGCAGTAATAAACTCGGCACTCTAAAGCACCCGAGAGCGTTTTTTTCGATGCCAACCTAACCAGAGTGACGGGAGCGGCACAATTCAGAAAAAGTGCTCAGCTCGCCGAGAAAATGCGATTTAAGCAATAAAATTAAAAATGCTTATAAAACATAAACCAAACGTTGGAGGTGGTCATTTCTTAATGCGCAGTAATAAACTCGGCACTCTAAAGCACCCGAGAGCGTTTTTTTCGATGCCAACCTAACCAGAGTGACGGGAGCGGCACAATTCAGAAAAAGTGCTCAGCTCGCCGAGAAAATGCGATTTAAGCAATAAAATTAATAATGCTTATTAAACATAAACCAAACGTTGGAGGTGGTCATTTCTTCATGCGCAGTGATAAACTCGGCACTCTAAAGCACCCGAGAGCGTTTTTTTCGATGCCAACCTAACCAGAGTGACGGGAGCGGCACAATTCAGAAAAAGTGCTCAGCTCGCCGAGAAAATGCGATTTAAGCAATAAAATTAAAAATGCTTATAAAACATCAACCAAACGTTGGAGGTGGTCATTTCTTCATGCGCAGTGAATAACTCGGCACTCTAAAGCACCCTAAAGCGTTTTTTTCGATGCCAACCTAACCAGAGTGACGGGAGCGGCACAATTCAGAAAAAGTGCTCAGCTCGCCGAGAAAATGCGATTTAAGCAATAAAACTAAAAATGCTTATAAAACATAAACCAAACGTTGGAGGTGGTCATTTCTTCATGCGCAGTGATAAACTCGGCACTCTAAAGCACCCGAGAGCGTTTTTTTCGATGCCAACCTAACCAGAGTGACGGGAGCGGCACAATTCAGAAAAAGTGCTCAGCTCGCCGAGAAAATGCGATTTAAGCAATAAAATTAAAAATGCTTATAAAACATAAACCAAACGTTGGAGGTGGTCATTTCTTCATGCGCAGTGAATAACTTGGCACTCTAAAGCACCCGAGAGCGTTTTTTTCGATGCCAACCTAACCAGAGTGACGGGAGCGGCACATTTCAGAAAATGTGCTCAGCTCGCCGAGAAAATGCGATTTAAGCAATAAAATTAAAAATGCTTATAAAACATAAACCGAACGTTGGAGGTGGTCATTTCTTAATGCGCAGTAATAAACTCGGCACTCTAAAGCACCCGTGAGCGTTTTTTTCGATGCCAACCTAACCAGATTGACGGTAGCGGCACAATTCAGAAAAAGTGCTCAGCTCGCCGAGAAAATGCGATTTAAGCAATAAAATTAAAAATGCTTATAAAACATAAACCAAACGTTGGAGGTGGTCATTTCTTCATGCGCAGTGATAAACTCGGCACTCTAAAGCACCCGAGAGCGTTTTTTTCGATGCCAACCTAACCAGAGTGACGGGAGCGGCACATTTCAGAAAAAGTGCTCAGCTCGCCGAGAAAATGCGATTTAAGCAAAAAAATTAAAAATGCTTATAAAACATAAACCAAACGTTGGAGGTGGTCATTTCTTCATGCGCAGTGATAAACTCGGCACTCTAAAGCACCCGAGAGCGTTTTTTTCGATGCCAACCTAACCAGAGTGACGGGAGCGGCACAATTCAGAAAAAGTGCTCAGCTCGCCGAGAAAATGCGATTTAAGCAATAAAATTATAAATGCTTATAAAACATAAACCAAACGTTGGAGGTGGTCATTTCTTCATGCGCAGTGAATAACTCGGCACTCTAAAGCACCCGAGAGCGTTTTTTTCGATGCCAACCTAACCAGAGTGACGGGAGCGGCACATTTCAGAAAAAGTGCTCAGCTCGCCGAGAAAATGCGATTTAAGCAATAAAATTAAAAATGCTTATAAAACATAAACCAAACGTTGGAGGTGGTCATTTCTTAATGCGCAGTAATACCCTCGGCACTCTAAAGCACCCGTGAGCGTTTTTTTCGATGCCAACCTAACCAGATTGACGGGAGCGGCACAATTCAGAAAAAGTGCTCAGCTCGCCGAGAAAATGCGATTTAAGCAATAAAATTAAAAATGATTATAAAACATAAACCAAACGTTGGAGGTGGTCATTTCTTCATGCGCAGTGATAAACTCGGCACTCTAAAGCACCCGAGAGCGTTTTTTTCGATGCCAACCTAACCAGAGTGACGGGAGCGGCACATTTCAGAAAAAGTGCTCAGCTCGCCGAGAAAATGCGATTTAAGCAAAAAAATTAAAAATGCTTATAAAACATAAACCAAACGCTGGAGGTGGTCATTTCTTAATGCGCAGTAATAAACTCGGCACTCTAAAGCACCCGAGAGCGTTTTTTTCGATGCCAACCTAACCAGAGTGACGGGAGCGGCACAATTCAGAAAAAGTGCTCAGCTCGCCGAGAAAATGCGATTTAAGCAATAAAACTAAAAATGCTTATAAAACATAAACCAAACGTTGGAGGTGGTCATTTCTTAATGCGCAGTAATAAACTCGGCACTCTAAAGCACCCGAGAGCGTTTTTTTCGATGCCAACCTAACCAGAGTGACGGGAGCGGCACAATTCAGAAAAAGTGCTCAGCTCACCGAGAAAATGCGATTTAAGCAATAAAATTAAAAATGCTTATTAAACATAAACCAAACGTTGGAGGTGGTCATTTCTTCATGCGCAGTGAATAACTCGGCACTCTAAAGCACCCGTGAGCGTTTTTTTCGATGCCAACCTAACCAGAGTGACGGGACCGGCACAATTCAGAAAAAGTGCTCAGCTCGCCGAGAAAATGCGATTTAAGCAATAAAATTAAAAATGCTTATAAAACATAAACCAAACGTTGGAGGTGGTCATTTCTTCATGCGCAGTGATAAACTCGGCACTCTAAAGCACCCGAGAGCGTTTTTTTCGATGCCAACCTAACCAGAGTGACGGGAGCGGCACAATTCAGAAAAAGTGCTCAGCTCGCCGAGAAAATGCGATTTAAGCAATAAAACTAAAAATGCTTATAAAACATAAACCAAACGTTGGAGGTGGTCATTTCTTCATGCGCAGTGATAAACTCGGCACTCTAAAGCACCCGAGAGCGTTTTTTTCGATGCCAACCTAACCAGAGTGACGGGAGCGGCACAATTCAGAAAAAGTGCTCAGCTCGCCGAGAAAATGCGATTTAAGCAATAAAATTATAAATGCTTATAAAACATAAACCAAACGTTGGAGGTGGTCATTTCTTCATGCGCAGTGAATAACTCGGCACTCTAAAGCACCCGAGGGCGTTTTTTTCGATGCCAACCTAACCAGAGTGACGGGAGCGGCACATTTCAGAAAAAGTGCTCAGCTCGCCGAGAAAATGCGATTTAAGCAATAAAATTAAAAATGCTTATAAAACATAAACCAAACGTTGGAGGTGGTCATTTCTTAATGCGCAGTAATAAACTCGGCACTCTAAAGCACCCGTGAGCGTTTTTTTCGATGCCAACCTAACCAGATTGACGGGAGCGGCACAATTCAGAAAAAGTGCTCAGCTCGCCGAGAAAATGCGATTTAAGCAATAAAATTAAAAATGCTTATAAAACATAAACCAAACGTTGGAGGTGGTCATTTCTTCATGCGCAGTGATAAACTCGGCACTCTAAAGCACCCGAGAGCGTTTTTTTCGATGCCAACCTAACCAGAGTGACGGGAGCGGCACATTTCAGAAAAAGTGCTCAGCTCGCCGAGAAAATGCGATTTAAGCAAAAAAATTAAAAATGCTTATAAAACATAAACCAAATGCTGGAGGTGGTCATTTCTTAATGCGCAGTAATAAACTCGGCACTCTAAAGCACCCGAGAGCGTTTTTTTCGATGCCAACCTAACCAGAGTGACGGGAGCGGCACAATTCAGAAAAAGTGCTCAGCTCGCCGAGAAAATGCGATTTAAGCAATAAAACTAAAAATGCTTATAAAACATAAACCAAACGTTGGAGGTGGTCATTTCTTAATGCGCAGTAATAAACTCGGCACTCTAAAGCACCCGAGAGCGTTTTTTTCGATGCCAACCTAACCAGAGTGACGGGAGCGGCACAATTCAGAAAAAGTGCTCAGCTCACCGAGAAAATGCGATTTAAGCAATAAAATTAAAAATGCTTATTAAACATAAACCAAACGTTGGAGGTGGTCATTTCTTCATGCGCAGTGAATAACTCGGCACTCTAAAGCACCCGTGAGCGTTTTTTTCGATGCCAACCTAACCAGAGTGACGGGACCGGCACAATTCAGAAAAAGTGCTCAGCTCGCCGAGAAAATGCGATTTAAGCAATAAAATTAAAAATGCTTATAAAACATAAACCAAACGTTGGAGGTGGTCATTTCTTCATGCGCAGTGATAAACTCGGCACTCTAAAGCACCCGAGAGCGTTTTTTTCGATGCCAACCTAACCAGAGTGACGGGAGCGGCACAATTCAGAAAAAGTGCTCAGCTCGCCGAGAAAATGCGATTTAAGCAATAAAACTAAAAATGCTTATAAAACATAAACCAAACGTTGGAGGTGGTCATTTCTTCATGCGCAGTGATAAACTCGGCACTCTAAAGCACCCGAGAGCGTTTTTTTCGATGCCAACCTAACCAGAGTGACGGGAGCGGCACAATTCAGAAAAAGTGCTCAGCTCGCCGAGAAAATGCGATTTAAGCAATAAAATTAAAAATGCTTATAAAACATAAACCAAACGTTGGAGGTGGTCATTTCTTCATGCGCAGTGAATAACTCGGCACTCTAAAGCACCCGAGAGCGTTTTTTTCGATGCCAACCTAACCAGAGTGACGGGAGCGGCACATTTCAGAAAAAGTGCTCAGCTCGCCGAGAAAATGCGATTTAAGCAATAAAATTAAAAATGCTTATAAAACATAAACCAAACGTTGGAGGTGGTCATTTCTTAATGCGCAGTAATAAACTCGGCACTCTAAAGCACCCGTGAGCGTTTTTTTCGATGCCAACCTAACCAGATTGACGGGAGCGGCACAATTCAGAAAAAGTGCTCAGCTCGCCGAGAAAATGCGATTTAAGCAATAAAATTAAAAATGCTTATAAAACATAAACCAAACGTTGGAGGTGGTCATTTCTTCATGCGCAGTGATAAACTCGGCACTCTAAAGCACCCGAGAGCGTTTTTTTCGATGCCAACCTAACCAGAGTGACGGGAGCGGCACATTTCAGAAAAAGTGCTCAGCTCGCCGAGAAAATGCGATTTAAGCAATAAAATTAAAAATGCTTATAAAACATAAACCAAACGTTGGAGGTGGTCATTTCTTAATGCGCAGTAATAAACTCGGCACTCTAAAGCACCCGAGAGCGTTTTTTTCGATGCCAACCTAACCAGAGTGACGGGAGCGGCACAATTCAGAAAAAGTGCTCAGCTCACCGAGAAAATGCGATTTAAGCAATAAAATTAAAAATGCTTATTAAACATAAACCAAACGTTGGAGGTGGTCATTTCTTCATGCGCAGTGAATAACTCGGCACTCTAAAGCACCCGAGAGCGTTTTTTTCGATGCCAACCTAACCAGAGTGACGGGAGCGGCACAATTCAGAAAAAGTGCTCAGCTCGCCGAGAAAATGCGATTTAAGCAATAAAATTAAAAATGCTTATAAAACATAAACCAAACGTTGGAGGTGGTCATTTCTTAATGCGCAGTAATAAACTCGGCACTCTAAAGCACCCGAGAGCGTTTTTTTCGATGCCAACCTAACCAGAGTGACGGGAGCGGCACAATTCAGAAAAAGTGTTCAGCTCGCCGAGAAAATGCGATTTAAGCAATAAAATTAAAAATGCTTATAAAACATAAACCAAACGTTGGAGGTGGTCATTTCTTAATGCGCAGTAATAAACTCGGCACTCTAAAGCACCCGAGAGCGTTTTTTTCGATGCCAACCTAACCAGAGTGACGGGAGCGGCACAATTCAGAAAAAGTGCTCAGCTCGCCGAGAAAATGCGATTTAAGCAATAAAATAAAAAATGCTTATTAAACATAAACCAAACGTTGGAGGTGGTCATTTCTTCATGCGCAGTGAATAACTCGGCACTCTAAAGCACCCGAGAGCGTTTTTTTCGATGCCAACCTAACCAGAGTGACGGGAGCGGCACAATTCAGAAAAAGTGCTCAGCTCGCCGAGAAAATGCGATTTAAGCAATAAAATTAATAATGCTTATTAAACATAAACCAAACGTTGGAGGTGGTCATTTCTTCATGCGCAGTGATAAACTCGGCACTCTAAAGCACCCGAGAGCGTTTTTTTCGATGCCAACCTAACCAGAGTGACGGGAGCGGCACAATTCAGAAAAAGTGCTCAGCTCGCCGAGAAAATGCGATTTAAGCAATAAAATTAAAAATGCTTATAAAACATCAACCAAACGTTGGAGGTGGTCATTTCTTCATGCGCAGTGAATAACTCGGCACTCTAAAGCACCCTAAAGCGTTTTTTTCGATGCCAACCTAACCAGAGTGACGGGAGCGGCACAATTCAGAAAAAGTGCTCAGCTCGCCGAGAAAATGCGATTTAAGCAATGAAACTAAAAATGCTTATAAAACATAAACCAAACGTTGGAGGTGGTCATTTCTTCATGCGCAGTGATAAACTCGGCACTCTAAAGCACCCGAGAGCGTTTTTTTCGATGCCAACCTAACCAGAGTGACGGGAGCGGCACAATTCAGAAAAAGTGCTCAGCTCGCCGAGAAAATGCGATTTAAGCAATAAAATTAAAAATGCTTATAAAACATAAACCAAACGTTGGAGGTGGTCATTTCTTCATGCGCAGTGAATAACTCGGCACTCTAAAGCACCCGAGAGCGTTTTTTTCGATGCCAACCTAACCAGAGTGACGGGAGCGGCACATTTCAGAAAAAGTGCTCAGCTCGCCGAGAAAATGCGATTTAAGCAATAAAATTAAAAATGCTTATAAAACATAAACCGAACGTTAAAGGTGGTCATTTCTTAATGCGCAGTAATAAACTCGGCACTCTAAAGCACCCGTGAGCGTTTTTTTCGATGCCAACCTAACCAGATTGACGGTAGCGGCACAATTCAGAAAAAGTGCTCAGCTCGCCGAGAAAATGCGATTTAAGCAATAAAATTAAAAATGCTTATAAAACATAAACCAAACGTTGGAGGTGGTCATTTCTTCATGCGCAGTGATAAACTCGGCACTCTAAAGCACCCGAGAGCGTTTTTTTCGATGCCAACCTAACCAGAGTGACGGGAGCGGCACATTTCAGAAAAAGTGCTCAGCTCGCCGAGAAAATGCGATTTAAGCAAAAAAATTAAAAATGCTTATAAAACATAAACCAAACGTTGGAGGTGGTCATTTTTTCATGCGCAGTGATAAACTCGGCACTCTAAAGCACCCGAGAGCGTTTTTTTCGATGCCAACCTAACCAGAGTGACGGGAGCGGCACATTTCAGAAAAAGTGCTCAGCTCGCCGAGAAAATGCGATTTAAGCAAAAAAATTAAAAATGCTTATAAAACATAAACCAAATGCTGGAGGTGGTCATTTCTCAATGCGCAGTAATAAACTCGGCACTCTAAAGCACCCGAGAGCGTTTTTTTCGATGCCAACCTAACCAGAGTGACGGGAGCGGCACAATTCAGAAAAAGTGCTCAGCTCGCCGAGAAAATGCGATTTAAGCAATAAAACTAAAAATGCTTATAAAACATAAACCAAACGTTGGAGGTGGTCATTTCTTAATGCGCAGTAATAAACTCGGCACTCTAAAGCACCCGAGAGCGTTTTTTTCGATGCCAACCTAACCAGAGTGACGGGAGCGGCACAATTCAGAAAAAGTGCTCAGCTCACCGAGAAAATGCGATTTAAGCAATAAAATTAAAAATGCTTATTAAACATAAACCAAACGTTGGAGGTGGTCATTTCTTCATGCGCAGTGAATAACTCGGCACTCTAAAGCACCCGTGAGCGTTTTTTTCGATGCCAACCTAACCAGAGTGACGGGACCGGCACAATTCAGAAAAAGTGCTCAGCTCGCCGAGAAAATGCGATTTAAGCAATAAAATTAAAAATGCTTATAAAACATAAACCAAACGTTGGAGGTGGTCATTTCTTCATGCGCAGTGATAAACTCGGCACTCTAAAGCACCCGAGAGCGTTTTTTTCGATGCCAACCTAACCAGAGTGACGGGAGCGGTACAATTCAGAAAAAGTGCTCAGCTCGCCGAGAAAATGCGATTTAAGCAATAAAACTAAAAATGCTTATAAAACATAAACCAAACGTTGGAGGTGGTCATTTCTTCATGCGCAGTGATAAACTCGGCACTCTAAAGCACCCGAGAGCGTTTTTTTCGATGCCAACCTAACCAGAGTGACGGGAGCGGCACAATTCAGAAAAAGTGCTCAGCTCGCCGAGAAAATGCGATTTAAGCAATAAAATTAAAAATGCTTATAAAACATAAACCAAACGTTGGAGGTGGTCATTTCTTCATGCGCAGTGAATAACTCGGCACTCTAAAGCACCCGAGAGCGTTTTTTTCGATGCCAACCTAACCAGAGTGACGGGAGCGGCACATTTCAGAAAAAGTGCTCAGCTCGCCGAGAAAATGCGATTTAAGCAATAAAATTAAAAATGCTTATAAAACATAAACCAAACGTTAGGGGTGGTCATTTCTTAATGCGCAGTAATAAACTCGGCACTCTAAAGCACCCGTGAGCGTTTTTTTCGATGCCAACCTAACCAGATTGACGGGAGCGGCACAATTCAGAAAAAGTGCTCAGCTCGCCGAGAAAATGCGATTTAAGCAATAAAATTAAAAATGCTTATAAAACATAAACCAAACGTTGGAGGTGGTCATTTCTTCATGCGCAGTGATAAACTCGGCACTCTAAAGCACCCGAGAGCGTTTTTTTCGATGCCAACCTAACCAGAGTGACGGGAGCGGCACATTTCAGAAAAAGTGCTCAGCTCGCCGAGAAAATGCGATTTAAGCAAAAAAATTAAAAATGCTTATAAAACATAAACCAAATGCTGGAGGTGGTCATTTCTTAATGCGCAGTGATAAACTCGGCACTCTAAAGCACCCGAGAGCGTTTTTTTCGATGCCAACCTAACCAGAGTGACGGGAGCGGCACAATTCAGAAAAAGTGCTCAGCTCGCCGAGAAAATGCGATTTAAGCAATAAAACTAAAAATGCTTATAAAACATAAACCAAACGTTGGAGGTGGTCATTTCTTAATGCGCAGTAATAAACTGTGCACTCTAAAGCACCCGAGAGCGTTTTTTTCGATGCCAACCTAACCAGAGTGACGGGAGCGGCACAATTCAGAAAAAGTGCTCAGCTCACCGAGAAAATGCGATTTAAGCAATAAAATTAAAAATGCTTATTAAACATAAACCAAACGTTGGAGGTGGTCATTTCTTCATGCGCAGTGAATAACTCGGCACTCTAAAGCACCCGTGAGCGTTTTTTTCGATGCCAACCTAACCAGAGTGACGGGACCGGCACAATTCAGAAAAAGTGCTCAGCTCGCCGAGAAAATGCGATTTAAGCAATAAAATTAAAAATGCTTATAAAACATAAACCAAACGTTGGAGGTGGTCATTTCTTCATGCGCAGTGATAAACTCGGCACTCTAAAGCACCCGAGAGCGTTTTTTTCGATGCCAACCTAACCAGAGTGACGGGAGCGGTACAATTCAGAAAAAGTGCTCAGCTCGCCGAGAAAATGCGATTTAAGCAATAAAACTAAAAATGCTTATAAAACATAAACCAAACGTTGGAGGTGGTCATTTCTTCATGCGCAGTGATAAACTCGGCACTCTAAAGCACCCGAGAGCGTTTTTTTCGATGCCAACCTAACCAGAGTGACGGGAGCGGCACAATTCAGAAAAAGTGCTCAGCTCGCCGAGAAAATGCGATTTAAGCAATAAAATTAAAAACGCTTATAAAACATAAACCAAACGTTGGAGGTGGTCATTTCTTCATGCGCAGTGAATAACTCGGCACTCTAAAGCACCCGAGAGCGTTTTTTTCGATGCCAACCTAACCAGAGTGACGGGAGCGGCACATTTCAGAAAAAGTGCTCAGCTCGCCGAGAAAATGCGATTTAAGCAATAAAATTAAAAATGCTTATAAAACATAAACCAAACGTTGGAGGTGGTCATTTCTTAATGCGCAGTAATAAACTCGGCACTCTAAAGCACCCGTGAGCGTTTTTTTCGATGCCAACCTAACCAGATTGACGGGAGCGGCACAATTCAGAAAAAGTGCTCAGCTCGCCGAGAAAATGCGATTTAAGCAATAAAATTAAAAATGCTTATAAAACATAAACCAAACGTTGGAGGTGGTCATTTCTTCATGCGCAGTGATAAACTCGGCACTCTAAAGCACCCGAGAGCGTTTTTTTCGATGCCAACCTAACCAGAGTGACGGGAGCGGCACAATTCAGAAAAAGTGCTCAGCTCGCCGAGAAAATGCGATTTAAGCAATAAAATTAAAAATGCTTATAAAACATAAACCAAACGTTGGAGGTGGTCATTTCTTCATGCGCAGTGATAAACTCGGCACTCTAAAGCACCCGAGAGCGTTTTTTTCGATGCCAACCTAACCAGAGTGACGGGAGCGGCACAATTCAGAAAAAGTGCTCAGCTCGCCGAGAAAATGCGATTTAAGCAATAAAATTAAAAATGCTTATAAAACATAAACCAAACGTTGGAGGTGGTCATTTCTTCATGCGCAGTGATAAACTCGGCACTCTAAAGCACCCGAGAGCGTTTTTTTCGATGCCAACCTAACCAGAGGGACGGGAGCGGCACATTTCAGAAAAAGTGCTCAGCTCGCCGAGAAAATGCGATTTAAGCAAAAAAATTAAAAATGCTTATAAAACATAAACCAAACGTTGGAGGTGGTCATTTCTTAATGCGCAGTAATAAACTCGGCACTCTAAAGCACCCGAGAGCGTTTTTTTCGATGCCAACCTAACCAGAGTGACGGGAGCGGCACAATTCAGAAAAAGTGCTCAGCTCACCGAGAAAATGCGATTTAAGCAATAAAATTAAAAATGCTTATTAAACATAAACCAAACGTTGGAGGTGGTCATTTCTTCATGCGCAGTGAATAACTCGGCACTCTAAAGCACCCGAGAGCGTTTTTTTTTATGCCAACCTAACCAGAGTGACGGGAGCGGCACAATTCAGAAAAAGTGCTCAGCTCGCCGAGAAAATGCGATTTAAGCAAAAAAATTAAAAATGCTTATAAAACATAAACCAAATGCTGGAGGTGGTCATTTCTTAATGCGCAGTAATAAACTCGGCACTCTAAAGCACCCGAGAGCGTTTTTTTCGATGCCAACCTAACCAGAGTGACGGGAGCGGCACAATTCAGAAAAAGTGCTCAGCTCGCCGAGAAAATGCGATTTAAGCAATAAAACTAAAAATGCTTATAAAACATAAACCAAACGTTGGAGGTGGTCATTTCTTAATGCGCAGTAATAAACTCGGCACTCTAAAGCACCCGAGAGCGTTTTTTTCGATGCCAACCTAACCAGAGTGACGGGAGCGGCACAATTCAGAAAAAGTGCTCAGCTCACCGAGAAAATGCGATTTAAGCAATAAAATTAAAAATGCTTATTAAACATAAACCAAACGTTGGAGGTGGTCATTTCTTCATGCGCAGTGAATAACTCGGCACTCTAAAGCACCCGTGAGCGTTTTTTTCGATGCCAACCTAACCAGAGTGACGGGACCGGCACAATTCAGAAAAAGTGCTCAGCTCGCCGAGAAAATGCGATTTAAGCAATAAAATTAAAAATGCTTATAAAACATAAACCAAACGTTGGAGGTGGTCATTTCTTCATGCGCAGTGATAAACTCGGCACTCTAAAGCACCCGAGAGCGTTTTTTTCGATGCCAACCTAACCAGAGTGACGGGAGCGGCACAATTCAGAAAAAGTGCTCAGCTCGCCGAGAAAATGCGATTTAAGCAATAAAACTAAAAATGCTTATAAAACATAAACCAAACGTTGGAGGTGGTCATTTCTTCATGCGCAGTGATAAACTCGGCACTCTAAAGCACCCGAGAGCGTTTTTTTCGATGCCAACCTAACCAGAGTGACGGGAGCGGCACAATTCAGAAAAAGTGCTCAGCTCGCCGAGAAAATGCGATTTAAGCAATAAAATTAAAAATGCTTATAAAACATAAACCAAACGTTGGAGGTGGTCATTTCTTCATGCGCAGTGAATAACTCGGCACTCTAAAGCACCCGAGAGCGTTTTTTTCGATGCCAACCGAACCAGAGTGACGGGAGCGGCACATTTCAGAAAAAGTGCTCAGCTCGCCGAGAAAATGCGATTTAAGCAATAAAATTAAAAATGCTTATAAAACATAAACCAAACGTTGGAGGTGGTCATTTCTTAATGCGCAGTAATAAACTCGGCACTCTAAAGCACCCGTGAGCGTTTTTTTCGATGCCAACCTAACCAGATTGACGGGAGCGGCACAATTCAGAAAAAGTGCTCAGCTCGCCGAGAAAATGCGATTTAAGCAATAAAATTAAAAATGCTTATAAAACATAAACCAAACGTTGGAGGTGGTCATTTCTTCATGCGCAGTGATAAACTCGGCACTCTAAAGCACCCGAGAGCGTTTTTTTCGATGCCAACCTAACCAGAGTGACGGGAGCGGCACAATTCAGAAAAAGTGCTCAGCTCGCCGAGAAAATGCGATTTAAGCAATAAAATTAAAAATGCTTATAAAACATAAACCAAACGTTGGAGGTGGTCATTTCTTCATGCGCAGTGATAAACTCGGCACTCTAAAGCACCCGAGAGCGTTTTTTTCGATGCCAACCTAACCAGAGTGACGGGAGCGGCACATTTCAGAAAAAGTGCTCAGCTCGCCGAGAAAATGCGATTTAAGCAATAAAATTAAAAATGCTTATAAAACATAAACCAAACGTTGGAGGTGGTCATTTCTTCATGCGCAGTGATAAACTCGGCACTCTAAAGCACCCGAGAGCGTTTTTTTCGATGCCAACCTAACCAGAGGGACGGGAGCGGCACATTTCAGAAAAAGTGCTCAGCTCGCCGAGAAAATGCGATTTAAGCAAAAAAATTAAAAATGCTTATAAAACATAAACCAAACGTTGGAGGTGGTCATTTCTTAATGCGCAGTAATAAACTCGGCACTCTAAAGCACCCGAGAGCGTTTTTTTCGATGCCAACCTAACCAGAGTGACGGGAGCGGCACAATTCAGAAAAAGTGCTCAGCTCACCGAGAAAATGCGATTTAAGCAATAAAATTAAAAATGCTTATTAAACATAAACCAAACGTTGGAGGTGGTCATTTCTTCATGCGCAGTGAATAACTCGGCACTCTAAAGCACCCGTGAGCGTTTTTTTCGATGCCAACCTAACCAGAGTGACGGGACCGGCACAATTCAGAAAAAGTGCTCAGCTCGCCGAGAAAATGCGATTTAAGCAATAAAATTAAAAATGCTTATAAAACATAAACCAAACGTTGGAGGTGGTCATTTCTTCATGCGCAGTGATAAACTCGGCACTCTAAAGCACCCGAGAGCGTTTTTTTCGATGCCAACCTAACCAGAGTGACGGGAGCGGCACAATTCAGAAAAAGTGCTCAGCTCGCCGAGAAAATGCGATTTAAGCAATAAAACTAAAAATGCTTATAAAACATAAACCAAACGTTGGAGGTGGTCATTTCTTCATGCGCAGTGATAAACTCGGCACTCTAAAGCACCCGAGAGCGTTTTTTTCGATGCCAACCTAACCAGAGTGACGGGAGCGGCACAATTCAGAAAAAGTGCTCAGCTCGCCGAGAAAATGCGATTTAAGCAATAAAATTAAAAATGCTTATAAAACATAAACCAAACGTTGGAGGTGGTCATTTCTTCATGCGCAGTGAATAACTCGGCACTCTAAAGCACCCGAGAGCGTTTTTTTCGATGCCAACCTAACCAGAGTGACGGGAGCGGCACATTTCAGAAAAAGTGCTCAGCTCGCCGAGAAAATGCGATTTAAGCAATAAAATTAAAAATGCTTATAAAACATAAACCAAACGTTGGAGGTGGTCATTTCTTAATGCGCAGTAATAAACTCGGCACTCTAAAGCACCCGTGAGCGTTTTTTTCGATGCCAACCTAACCAGATTGACGGGAGCGGCACAATTCAGAAAAAGTGCTCAGCTCGCCGAGAAAATGCGATTTAAGCAATAAAATTAAAAATGCTTATAAAACATAAACCAAACGTTGGAGGTGGTCATTTCTTCATGCGCAGTGATAAACTCGGCACTCTAAAGCACCCGAGAGCGTTTTTTTCGATGCCAACCTAACCAGAGTGACGGGAGCGGCACAATTCAGAAAAAGTGCTCAGCTCGCCGAGAAAATGCGATTTAAGCAATAAAATTAAAAATGCTTATAAAACATAAACCAAACGTTGGAGGTGGTCATTTCTTCATGCGCAGTGATAAACTCGGCACTCTAAAGCACCCGAGAGCGTTTTTTTCGATGCCAACCTAACCAGAGTGACGGGAGCGGCACATTTCAGAAAAAGTGCTCAGCTCGCCGAGAAAATGCGATTTAAGCAAAAAAATTAAAAATGCTTATAAAACATAAACCAAACGTTGGAGGTGGTCATTTCTTAATGCGCAGTAATAAACTCGGCACTCTAAAGCACCCGAGAGCGTTTTTTTCGATGCCAACCTAACCAGAGTGACGGGAGCGGCACAATTCAGAAAAAGTGCTCAGCTCGCCGAGAAAATGCGATTTAAGCAATAAAACTAAAAATGCTTATAAAACATAAACCAAACGTTGGAGGTGGTCATTTCTTAATGCGCAGTAATAAACTCGGCACTCTAAAGCACCCGTGAGCGTTTTTTTCGATGCCAACCTAACCAGATTGACGGGAGCGGCACAATTCAGAAAAAGTGCTCAGCTCGCCGAGAAAATGCGATTTAAGCAATAAAATTTAAAATGCTTATAAAACATAAACCAAACGTTGGAGGTGGTCATTTCTTCATGCGCAGTGATAAACTCGGCACTCTAAAGCACCCGAGAGCGTTTTTTTCGATGCCAACCTAACCAGAGTGACGGGAGCGGCACATTTCAGAAAAAGTGCTCAGCTCGCCGAGAAAATGCGATTTAAGCAAAAAAATTAAAAATGCTTATAAAACATAAACCAAACGTTGGAGGTGGTCATTTCTTAATGCGCAGTAATAAACTCGGCACTCTAAAGCACCCGAGAGCGTTTTTTTCGATGCCAACCTAACCAGAGTGACGGGAGCGGCACAATTCAGAAAAAGTGCTCAGCTCGCCGAGAAAATGCGATTTAAGCAATAAAACTAAAAATGCTTATAAAACATAAACCAAACGTTGGAGGTGGTCATTTCTTAATGCGCAGTAATAAACTCGGCACTCTAAAGCACCCGTGAGCGTTTTTTTCGATGCCAACCTAACCAGATTGACGGGAGCGGCACAATTCAGAAAAAGTGCTCAGCTCGCCGAGAAAATGCGATTTAAGCAATAAAATTTAAAATGCTTATAAAACATAAACCAAACGTTGGAGGTGGTCATTTCTTCATGCGCAGTGATAAACTCGGCACTCTAAAGCACCCGAGAGCGTTTTTTTCGATGCCAACCTAACCAGAGTGACGGGAGCGGCACATTTCAGAAAAAGTGCTCAGCTCGCCGAGAAAATGCGATTTAAGCAAAAAAATTAAAAATGCTTATAAAACATAAACCAAACGTTGGAGGTGGTCATTTCTTCATGCGCAGTGATAAACTCGGCACTCTAAAGCACCCGAGAGCGTTTTTTTCGATGCCAACCTAACCAGAGTGACGGGAGCGGCACAATTCAGAAAAAGTGCTCAGCTCGCCGAGAAAATGCGATTTAAGCAATAAAATTATAAATGCTTATAAAACATAAACCAAACGTTGGAGGTGGTCATTTCTTCATGCGCAGTGAATAACTCGGCACTCTAAAGCACCCGAGAGAGAGCGTTTTTTTCGATGCCAACCTAACCAGAGTGACGGGAGCGGCACATTTCAGAAAAAGTGCTCAGCTCGCCGAGAAAATGCGATTTAAGCAATAAAATTAAAAATGCTTATAAAACATAAACCAAACGTTGGAGGTGGTCATTTCTTAATGCGCAGTAATAAACTCGGCACTCTAAAGCACCCGTGAGCGTTTTTTTCGATGCCAACCTAACCAGATTGACGGGAGCGGCACAATTCAGAAAAAGTGCTCAGCTCGCCGAGAAAATGCGATTTAAGCAATAAAATTAAAAATGCTTATAAAACATAAACCAAACGTTGGAGGTGGTCATTTCTTCATGCGCAGTGATAAACTCGGCACTCTAAAGCACCCGAGAGCGTTTTTTTCGATGCCAACCTAACCAGAGTGACGGGAGCGGCACATTTCAGAAAAAGTGCTCAGCTCGCCGAGAAAATGCGATTTAAGCAAAAAAATTAAAAATGCTTATAAAACATAAACCAAATGCTGGAGGTGGTCATTTCTTAATGCGCAGTAATAAACTCGGCACTCTAAAGCACCCGAGAGCGTTTTTTTCGATGCCAACCTAACCAGAGTGACGGGAGCGGCACATTTCAGAAAAAGTGCTCAGCTCGCCGAGAAAATGCGATTTAAGCAATAAAATTGAAAATGCTTATAAAACATAAACCAAACGTTGGAGGTGGTCATTTCTTAATGCGCAGTAATAAACTCGGCACTCTAAAGCACCCGTGAGCGTTTTTTTCGATGCCAACCTAACCAGATTGACGGGAGCGGCACAATTCAGAAAAAGTGCTCAGCTCGCCGAGAAAATGCGATTTAAGCAAAAAAATTAAAAATGCTTATAAAACATAAACCAAACGTTGGAGGTGGTCATTTCTTCATGCGCAGTGATAAACTCGGCACTCTAAAGCACCCGTGAGCGTTTTTTTCGATGCCAACCTAACCAGAGTGACGGGACCGGCACAATTCAGAAAAAGTGCTCAGCTCGCCGAGAAAATGCGATTTAAGCAATAAAATTAAAAATGCTTATAAAACATAAACCAAACGTTGGAGGTGGTCATTTCTTCATGCGCAGTGATAAACTCGGCACTCTAAAGCACCCGAGAGCGTTTTTTTCGATGCCAACCTAACCAGAGTGACGGGAGCGGCACAATTCAGAAAAAGTGCTCAGCTCGCCGAGAAAATGCGATTTAAGCAATAAAACTAAAAATGCTTATAAAACATAAACCAAACGTTGGAGGTGGTCATTTCTTCATGCGCAGTGATAAACTCGGCACTCTAAAGCACCCGAGAGCGTTTTTTTCGATGCCAACCTAACCAGAGTGACGGGAGCGGCACAATTCAGAAAAAGTGCTCAGCTCGCCGAGAAAATGCGATTTAAGCAATAAAATTAAAAATGCTTATAAAACATAAACCAAACGTTGGAGGTGGTCATTTCTTCATGCGCAGTGAATAACTCGGCACTCTAAAGCACCCGAGAGCGTTTTTTTCGATGCCAACCTAACCAGAGTGACGGGAGCGGCACATTTCAGAAAAAGTGCTCAGCTCGCCGAGAAAATGCGATTTAAGCAATAAAATTAAAAATGCTTATAAAACATAAACCAAACGTTGGAGGTGGTCATTTCTTAATGCGCAGTAATAAACTCGGCACTCTAAAGCACCCGTGAGCGTTTTTTTCGATGCCAACCTAACCAGATTGACGGGAGCGGCACAATTCAGAAAAAGTGCTCAGCTCGCCGAGAAAATGCGATTTAAGCAATAAAATTAAAAATGCTTATAAAACATAAACCAAACGTTGGAGGTGGTCATTTCTTCATGCGCAGTGATAAACTCGGCACTCTAAAGCACCCGAGAGCGTTTTTTTCGATGCCAACCTAACCAGAGTGACGGGAGCGGCACAATTCAGAAAAAGTGCTCAGCTCGCCGAGAAAATGCGATTTAAGCAATAAAATTAAAAATGCTTATAAAACATAAACCAAACGTTGGAGGTGGTCATTTCTTCATGCGCAGTGATAAACTCGGCACTCTAAAGCACCCGAGAGCGTTTTTTTCGATGCCAACCTAACCAGAGTGACGGGAGCGGCACAATTCAGAAAAAGTGCTCAGCTCGCCGAGAAAATGCGATTTAAGCAATAAAATTAAAAATGCTTATAAAACATAAACCAAACGTTGGAGGTGGTCATTTCTTCATGCGCAGTGAATAACTTGGCACTCTAAAGCACCCGAGAGCGTTTTTTTCGATGCCAACCTAACCAGAGTGACGGGAGCGGCACATTTCAGAAAAAGTGCTCAGCTCGCCGAGAAAATGCGATTTAAGCAATAAAATTAAAAATGCTTATAAAACATAAACCAAACGTTGGAGGTGGTCATTCCTTCATGCGCAGTGATAAACTCGGCACTCTAAAGCACCCGAGAGCGTTTTTTTCGATGCCAACCTAACCAGAGTGACGGGAGCGGCACAATTCAGAAAAAGTGCTCAGCTCGCCGAAAAAATGCGATTTAAGCAATAAAATTAAAAATGCTTATAAAACATAAACCAAACGTTGGAGGTGGTCATTTCTTAATGCGCAGTAATAAACTCGGCACTCTAAAGCACCCGAGAGCGTTTTTTTCGATGCCAACCTAACCAGAGTGACGGGAGCGGCACAATTCAGAAAAAGTGCTCAGCTCGCCGAGAAAATGCGATTTAAGCAATAAAATTAAAAATGCTTATAAAACATAAACCAAACGTTGGAGGTGGTCATTTCTTCATGCGCAGTGATAAACTCGGCACTCTAAAGCACCCAAGAGCGTTTTTTTCGATGCCAACCTAACCAGAGTGACGGGAGCGGCACAATTCAGAAAAAGTGCTCAGCTCGCCGAGAAAATGCGATTTAAGCAATAAAATTAAAAATGCTTATAAAACATAAACCAAACGTTGGAGGTGGTCATTTCTTAATGCGCAGTAATAAACTCGGCACTCTAAAGCACCCGAGAGCGTTTTTTTCGATGCCAACCTAACCAGAGTGACGGGAGCGGCACAATTCAGAAAAAGTGCTCAGCTCGCCGAGAAAATGCGATTTAAGCAATAAAACTAAAAATGCTTATAAAACATAAACCAAACGTTGGAGGTGGTCATTTCTTAATGCGCAGTAATAAACTCGGCACTCTAAAGCACCCGAGAGCGTTTTTTTCGATGCCAACCTAACCAGAGTGACGGGAGCGGCACAATTCAGAAAAAGTGCTCAGCTCGCCGAGAAAATGCGATTTAAGCAATAAAATTAAAAATGCTTATAAAACATCAACCAAACGTTGGAGGTGGTCATTACTTCCTGCGCAGTGATAAACTCGGCACTCTAAAGCACCCGAGAGCGTTTTTTTCGATGCCAACCTAACCAGAGTGACGGGAGCGGCACAATTCCGAAAAAGTGCTCAGCTCGCCGAGAAAATGCGATTTAAGCAATAAAATTAAAAATGCTTATAAAACATAAACCAAACGTTGGAGGTGGTCATTTCTTAATGCGCAGTAATAAACTCGGCACTCTAAAGCACCCGAGAGCGTTTTTTTCGATGCCAACCTAACCAGAGTGACGGGAGCGGCACAATTCAGAAAAAGTGCTCAGCTCGCCGAGAAAATGCGATTTAAGCAATAAAATTAAAAATGCTTATAAAACATAAACCAAACGTTGGAGGTGGTCATTTCTTAATGCGCAGTAATAAACTCGGCACTCTAAAGCACCCGAGAGCGTTTTTTTCGATGCCAACCTAACCAGAGTGACGGGAGCGGCACAATTCAGAAAAAGTGCTCAGCTCGCCGAGAAAATGCGATTTAAGCAATAAAATAAAAAATGCTTATTAAACATAAACCAAACGTTGGAGGTGGTCATTTCTTCATGCGCAGTGATAAACTCGGCACTCTAAAGCACCCGAGAGCGTTTTTTTCGATGCCAACCTAACCAGAGTGACGGGAGCGGCACAATTCAAAAAAAGTGCTCAGCTCGCCGAGGAAATGCGATTTAAGCAATAAAATTAAAAATGCTTATAAAACATCAACCAAACGTTGGAGGTGGTCATTTCTTCATGCGCAGTGAATAACTCGGCACTCTAAAGCACCCTAAAGCGTTTTTTTCGATGCCAACCTAACCAGAGTGACGGGAGCGGCACAATTCAGAAAAAGTGCTCAGCTCGCCGAGAAAATGCGATTTAAGCAATAAAACTAAAAATGCTTATAAAACATAAACCAAACGTTGGAGGTGGTCATTTCTTCATGCGCAGTGATAAACTCGGCACTCTAAAGCACCCGAGAGCGTTTTTTTCGATGCCAACCTGACCAGAGTGACGGGAGCGGCACAATTCAGAAAAAGTGCTCAGCTCGCCGAGAAAATGCGATTTAAGCAATAAAATTAAAAATGCTTATAAAACATAAACCAAACATTGGAGGTGGTCATTTCTTCATGCGCAGTGAATAACTCGGCACTCTAAAGCACCCGAGAGCGTTTTTTTCGATGCCAACCTAACCAGAGTGACGGGAGCGGCACATTTCAGAAAAAGTGCTCAGCTCGCCGAGAAAATGCGATTTAAGCAATAAAATTAAAAATGCTTATAAAACATAAACCAAACGTTGGAGGTGGTCATTTCTTAATGCGCAGTAATAAACTCGGCACTCTAAAGCACCCGTGAGCGTTTTTTTCGATGCCAACCTAACCAGATTGACGGTAGCGGCACAATTCAGAAAAAGTGTTCAGCTCGCCGAGAAAATGCGATTTAAGCAATAAAATTAAAAATGCTTATAAAACATAAACCAAACGTTGGAGGTGGTCATTTCTTCATGCGCAGTGATAAACTCGGCACTCTAAAGCACCCGAGAGCGTTTTTTTCGATGCCAACCTAACCAGAGTGACGGGAGCGGCACATTTCAGAAAAAGTGCTCAGCTCGCCGAGAAAATGCGATTTAAGCAAAAAAATTAAAAATGCTTATAAAACATAAACCAAACGTTGGAGGTGGTCATTTCTTCATGCGCAGTGATAAACTCGGCACTCTAAAGCACCCGAGAGCGTTTTTTTCGATGCCAACCTAACCAGAGTGACGGGAGCGGCACAATTCAGAAAAAGTGCTCAGCTCGCCGAGAAAATGCGATTTAAGCAATAAAATTATAAATGCTTATAAAACATAAACCAAACGTTGGAGGTGGTCATTTCTTCATGCGCAGTGAATAACTCGGCACTCTAAAGCACCCGAGAGCGTTTTTTTCGATGCCAACCTAACCAGAGTGACGGGAGCGGCACATTTCAGAAAAAGTGCTCAGCTCGCCGAGAAAATGCGATTTAAGCAATAAAATTAAAAATGCTTATAAAACATAAACCAAACGTTGGAGGTGGTCATTTCTTAATGCGCAGTAATACCCTCGGCACTCTAAAGCACCCGTGAGCGTTTTTTTCGATGCCAACCTAACCAGATTGACGGGAGCGGCACAATTCAGAAAAAGTGCTCAGCTCGCCGAGAAAATGCGATTTAAGCAATAAAATTAAAAATGCTTATAAAACATAAACCAAACGTTGGAGGTGGTCATTTCTTCATGCGCAGTGATAAACTCGGCACTCTAAAGCACCCGAGAGCGTTTTTTTCGATGCCAACCTAACCAGAGTGACGGGAGCGGCACATTTCAGAAAAAGTGCTCAGCTCACCGAGAAAATGCGATTTAAGCAAAAAAATTAAAAATGCTTATAAAACATAAACCAAACGCTGGAGGTGGTCATTTCTTAATGCGCAGTAATAAACTCGGCACTCTAAAGCACCCGAGAGCGTTTTGTTCGATGCCAACCTAACCAGAGTGACGGGACCGGCACAATTCAGAAAAAGTGCTCAGCTCGCCGAGAAAATGCGATTTAAGCAATAAAATTAAAAATGCTTATAAAACATAAACCAAACGTTGGAGGTGGTCATTTCTTAATGCGCAGTGATAAACTCGGCACTCTAAAGCACCCGAGAGCGTTTTTTTCGATGCCAACCTAACCAGAGTGACGGGAGCGGCACAATTCAGAAAAAGTGCTCAGCTCGCCGAGAAAATGCGATTTAAGCAATAAAACTAAAAATGCTTATAAAACATAAACCAAACGTTGGAGGTGGTCATTTCTTCATGCGCAGTGATAAACTCGGCACTCTAAAGCACCCGAGAGCGTTTTTTTCGATGCCAACCTAACCAGAGTGACGGGAGCGGCACATTTCAGAAAAAGTGCTCAGCTCGCCGAGAAAATGCGATTTAAGCAAAAAAATTAAAAATGCTTATAAAACATAAACCAAACGTTGGAGGTGGTCATTTCTTCATGCGCAGTGATAAACTCGGCACTCTAAAGCACCCGAGAGCGTTTTTTTCGATGCCAACCTAACCAGAGTGACGGGAGCGGCACAATTCAGAAAAAGTGCTCAGCTCGCCGAGAAAATGCGATTTAAGCAATAAAATTATAAATGCTTATAAAACATAAACCAAACGTTGGAGGTGGTCATTTCTTCATGCGCAGTGAATAACTCGGCACTCTAAAGCACCCGAGAGCGTTTTTTTCGATGCCAACCTAACCAGAGTGACGGGAGCGGCACATTTCAGAAAAAGTGCTCAGCTCGCCGAGAAAATGCGATTTAAGCAATAAAATTAAAAATGCTTATAAAACATAAACCAAACGTTGGAGGTGGTCATTTCTTAATGCGCAGTAATAAACTCGGCACTCTAAAGCACCCGTGAGCGTTTTTTTCGATGCCAACCTAACCAGATTGACGGGAGCGGCACATTTCAGAAAAAGTGCTCAGCTCGCCGAGAAAATGCGATTTAAGCAATAAAATTAAAAATGCTTATAAAACATAAACCAAACGTTGGAGGTGGTCATTTCTTCATGCGCAGTGATAAACTCGGCACTCTAAAGCACCCGAGAGCGTTTTTTTCGATGCCAACCTAACCAGAGTGACGGGAGCGGCACATTTCAGAAAAAGTGCTCAGCTCGCCGAGAAAATGCGATTTAAGCAAAAAAATTAAAAATGCTTATAAAACATAAACCAAATGCTGGAGGTGGTCATTTCTTAATGCGCAGTAATAAACTCGGCACTCTAAAGCACCCGAGAGCGTTTTTTTCGATGCCAACCTAACCAGAGTGACGGGAGCGGCACAATTCAGAAAAAGTGCTCAGCTCGCCGAGAAAATGCGATTTAAGCAATAAAACTAAAAATGCTTATAAAACATAAACCAAACGTTGGAGGTGGTCATTTCTTAATGCGCAGTAATAAACTGTGCACTCTAAAGCACCCGAGAGCGTTTTTTTCGATGCCAACCTAACCAGAGTGACGGGAGCGGCACAATTCAGAAAAAGTGCTCAGCTCACCGAGAAAATGCGATTTAAGCAATAAAATTAAAAATGCTTATTAAACATAAACCAAACGTTGGAGGTGGTCATTTCTTCATGCGCAGTGAATAACTCGGCACTCTAAAGCACCCGTGAGCGTTTTTTTCGATGCCAACCTAACCAGAGTGACGGGACCGGCACAATTCAGAAAAAGTGCTCAGCTCGCCGAGAAAATGCGATTTAAGCAATAAAATTAAAAATGCTTATAAAACATAAACCAAACGTTGGAGGTGGTCATTTCTTCATGCGCAGTGATAAACTCGGCACTCTAAAGCACCCGAGAGCGTTTTTTTCGATGCCAACCTAACCAGAGTGACGGGAGCGGTACAATTCAGAAAAAGTGCTCAGCTCGCCGAGAAAATGCGATTTAAGCAATAAAACTAAAAATGCTTATAAAACATAAACCAAACGTTGGAGGTGGTCATTTCTTCATGCGCAGTGATAAACTCGGCACTCTAAAGCACCCGAGAGCGTTTTTTTCGATGCCAACCTAACCAGAGTGACGGGAGCGGCACAATTCAGAAAAAGTGCTCAGCTCGCCGAGAAAATGCGATTTAAGCAATAAAATTAAAAATGCTTATAAAACATAAACCAAACGTTGGAGGTGGTCATTTCTTCATGCGCAGTGAATAACTCGGCACTCTAAAGCACCCGAGAGCGTTTTTTTCGATGCCAACCTAACCAGAGTGACGGGAGCGGCACATTTCAGAAAAAGTGCTCAGCTCGCCGAGAAAATGCGATTTAAGCAATAAAATTAAAAATGCTTATAAAACATAAACCAAACGTTGGAGGTGGTCATTTCTTAATGCGCAGTAATAAACTCGGCACTCTAAAGCACCCGTGAGCGTTTTTTTCGATGCCAACCTAACCAGATTGACGGGAGCGGCACAATTCAGAAAAAGTGCTCAGCTCGCCGAGAAAATGCGATTTAAGCAATAAAATTAAAAATGCTTATAAAACATAAACCAAACGTTGGAGGTGGTCATTTCTTCATGCGCAGTGATAAACTCGGCACTCTAAAGCACCCGAGAGCGTTTTTTTCGATGCCAACCTAACCAGAGTGACGGGAGCGGCACATTTCAGAAAAAGTGCTCAGCTCGCCGAGAAAATGCGATTTAAGCAAAAAAATTAAAAATGCTTATAAAACATAAACCAAACGTTGGAGGTGGTCATTTCTTCATGCGCAGTGATAAACTCGGCACTCTAAAGCACCCGAGAGCGTTTTTTTCGATGCCAACCTAACCAGAGTGACGGGAGCGGCACAATTCAGAAAAAGTGCTCAGCTCGCCGAGAAAATGCGATTTAAGCAATAAAATTAAAAATGCTTATAAAACATAAACCAAACGTTGGAGGTGGTCATTTCTTCATGCGCAGTGAATAACTCGGCACTCTAAAGCACCCGAGAGCGTTTTTTTCGATGCCAACCTAACCAGAGTGACGGGAGCGGCACATTTCAGAAAAAGTGCTCAGCTCGCCGAGAAAATGCGATTTAAGCAATAAAATTAAAAATGCTTATAAAACATAAACCAAACGTTGGAGGTGGTCATTTCTTAATGCGCAGTAATAAACTCGGCACTCTAAAGCACCCGTGAGCGTTTTTTTCGATGCCAACCTAACCAGATTGACGGGAGCGGCACAATTCAGAAAAAGTGCTCAGCTCGCCGAGAAAATGCGATTTAAGCAATAAAATTAAAAATGCTTATAAAACATAAACCAAACGTTGGAGGTGGTCATTTCTTCATGCGCAGTGATAAACTCGGCACTCTAAAGCACCCGAGAGCGTTTTTTTCGATGCCAACCTAACCAGAGTGACGGGAGCGGCACATTTCAGAAAAAGTGCTCAGCTCGCCGAGAAAATGCGATTTAAGCAAAAAAATTAAAAATGCTTATAAAACATAAACCAAACGTTGGAGGTGGTCATTTCTTCATGCGCAGTGATAAACTCGGCACTCTAAAGCACCCGAGAGCGTTTTTTTCGATGCCAACCTAACCAGAGTGACGGGAGCGGCACAATTCAGAAAAAGTGCTCAGCTCGCCGAGAAAATGCGATTTAAGCAATAAAATTATAAATGCTTATAAAACATAAACCAAACGTTGGAGGTGGTCATTTCTTCATGCGCAGTGAATAACTCGGCACTCTAAAGCACCCGAGAGCGTTTTTTTCGATGCCAACCTAACCAGAGTGACGGGAGCGGCACATTTCAGAAAAAGTGCTCAGCTCGCCGAGAAAATGCGATTTAAGCAATAAAATTAAAAATGCTTATAAAACATAAACCAAACGTTGGAGGTGGTCATTTCTTAATGCGCAGTAATAAACTCGGCACTCTAAAGCACCCGTGAGCGTTTTTTTCGATGCCAACCTAACCAGATTGACGGGAGTGGCACAATTCAGAAAAAGTGCTCAGCTCGCCGAGAAAATGCGATTTAAGCAATAAAATTAAAAATGCTTATAAAACATAAACCAAACGTTGGAGGTGGTCATTTCTTAATGCGCAGTGATAAACTCGGCACTCTAAAGCACCCGAGAGCGTTTTTTTCGATGCCAACCTAACCAGAGTGACGGGAGCGGCACATTTCAGAAAAAGTGCTCAGCTCGCCGAGAAAATGCGATTTAAGCAAAAAAATTAAAAATGCTTATAAAACATAAACCAAATGCTGGAGGTGGTCATTTCTTAATGCGCAGTAATAAACTCGGCACTCTAAAGCACCCGAGAGCGTTTTTTTCGATGCCAACCTAACCAGAGTGACGGGAGCGGCACAATTCAGAAAAAGTGCTCAGCTCGCCGAGAAAATGCGATTTAAGCAATAAAACTAAAAATGCTTATAAAACATAAACCAAACGTTGGAGGTGGTCATTTCTTAATGCGCAGTAATAAACTGTGCACTCTAAAGCACCCGAGAGCGTTTTTTTCGATGCCAACCTAACCAGAGTGACGGGAGCGGCACAATTCAGAAAAAGTGCTCAGCTCACCGAGAAAATGCGATTTAAGCAATAAAATTAAAAATGCTTATTAAACATAAACCAAACGTTGGAGGTGGTCATTTCTTCATGCGCAGTGAATAACTCGGCACTCTAAAGCACCCGTGAGCGTTTTTTTCGATGCCAACCTAACCAGAGTGACGGGACCGGCACAATTCAGAAAAAGTGCTCAGCTCGCCGAGAAAATGCGATTTAAGCAATAAAATTAAAAATGCTTATAAAACATAAACCAAACGTTGGAGGTGGTCATTTCTTCATGCGCAGTGATAAACTCGGCACTCTAAAGCACCCGAGAGCGTTTTTTTCGATGCCAACCTAACCAGAGTGACGGGAGCGGCACAATTCAGAAAAAGTGCTCAGCTCGCCGAGAAAATGCGATTTAAGCAATAAAATTAAAAATGCTTATAAAACATAAACCAAACGTTGGAGGTGGTCATTTCTTCATGCGCAGTGATAAACTCGGCACTCTAAAGCACCCGAGAGCGTTTTTTTCGATGCCAACCTAACCAGAGTGACGGGAGCGGCACAATTCAGAAAAAGTGCTCAGCTCGCCGAGAAAATGCGATTTAAGCAATAAAATTAAAAATGCTTATAAAACATAAACCAAACGTTGGAGGTGGTCATTTCTTCATGCGCAGTGATAAACTCGGCACTCTAAAGCACCCGAGAGCGTTTTTTTCGATGCCAACCTAACCAGAGTGACGGGAGCGGCACATTTCAGAAAAAGTGCTCAGCTCGCCGAGAAAATGCGATTTAAGCAAAAAAATTAAAAATGCTTATAAAACATAAACCAAACGTTGGAGGTGGTCATTTCTTAATGCGCAGTAATAAACTCGGCACTCTAAAGCACCCGAGAGCGTTTTTTTCGATGCCAACCTAACCAGAGTGACGGGAGCGGCACAATTCAGAAAAAGTGCTCAGCTCGCCGAGAAAATGCGATTTAAGCAATAAAACTAAAAATGCTTATAAAACATAAACCAAACGTTGGAGGTGGTCATTTCTTAATGCGCAGTAATAAACTCGGCACTCTAAAGCACCCGTGAGCGTTTTTTTCGATGCCAACCTAACCAGATTGACGGGAGCGGCACAATTCAGAAAAAGTGCTCAGCTCGCCGAGAAAATGCGATTTAAGCAATAAAATTTAAAATGCTTATAAAACATAAACCAAACGTTGGAGGTGGTCATTTCTTCATGCGCAGTGATAAACTCGGCACTCTAAAGCACCCGAGAGCGTTTTTTTCGATGCCAACCTAACCAGAGTGACGGGAGCGGCACATTTCAGAAAAAGTGCTCAGCTCGCCGAGAAAATGCGATTTAAGCAAAAAAAATTAAAAATGCTTATAAAACATAAACCAAACGTTGGAGGTGGTCATTTCTTAATGCGCAGTAATAAACTCGGCACTCTAAAGCACCCGAGAGCGTTTTTTTCGATGCCAACCTAACCAGAGTGACGGGAGCGGCACAATTCAGAAAAAGTGCTCAGCTCACCGAGAAAATGCGATTTAAGCAATAAAATTAAAAATGCTTATTAAACATAAACCAAACGTTGGAGGTGGTCATTTCTTCATGCGCAGTGAATAACTCGGCACTCTAAAGCACCCGAGAGCGTTTTTTTCGATGCCAACCTAACCAGAGTGACGGGAGCGGCACAATTCAGAAAAAGTGCTCAGCTCGCCGAGAAAATGCGATTTAAGCAATAAAATTAAAAATGCTTATAAAACATAAACCAAACGTTGGAGGTGGTCATTTCTTAATGCGCAGTAATAAACTCGGCACTCTAAAGCACCCGTGAGCGTTTTTTTCGATGCCAACCTAACCAGAGTGACGGGAGCGGCACAATTCAGAAAAAGTGCTCAGCTCGCCGAGAAAATGCGATTTAAGCAATAAAATTAAAAATGCTTATAAAACATAAACCAAACGTTGGAGGTGGTCATTTCTTCATGCGCAGTGATAAACTCGGCACTCTAAAGCACCCGAGAGCGTTTTTTTCGATGCCAACCTAACCAGAGTGACGGGAGCGGCACAATTCAGAAAAAGTGCTCAGCTCGCCGAGAAAATGCGATTTAAGCAATAAAATTAAAAATGCTTATAAAACATAAACCAAACGTTGGAGGTGGTCATTTCTTCATGTGCAGTGATAATTTCGGCACTCTAAAGCACCCGAGAGCGTTTTTTTCGATGCCAACCTAACCAGAGTCACGGGAGCGGCAAAATTCAGAAAAAGTGCTCAGCTCGCCGAGAAAATGCGATTTAAGCAATAAAATTAAAAATGCTTATAAAACATCAACCAAACGTTGGAGGTGGTCATTTCTTCCTGCGCAGTGAATAACTCGGCACTCTAAAGCACCCGGGAGCGTTTTTTTCGATGCCAACCTAACCAGAGTGACGGGAGCGGCACAATTCAGAAAAAGTGCTCAGCTCGCCGAGAAAATGCGATTTAAGCAATAAAATTAAAAATGCTTATAAAACATAAACCAAACGTTGGAGGTGGTCATTTCTTAATGCGCAGTAATAAACTCGGCAATCTAAAGCACCCGAGAGCGTTTTTTTCGATGCCAACCTAACCAGAGTGACGGGAGCGGCACAATTCAGAAAAAGTGCTCAGCTCGCCGAGAAAATGCGATTTAAGCAATAAAATTAAAAATGCTTATAAAACATAAACCAAACGTTGGAGGTGGTCATTTCTTCATGCGCAGTGAATAACTCGGCACTCTAAAGCACCCGAGAGCGTTTTTTTCGATGGCAACCTAACCAGAGTGACGGGAGCGGCACCTTTCAGAAAAAGTGCTCAGCTCGCCGAGAAAATGCGATTTAAGCAATAAAATTAAAAATGCTTATAAAACATAAACCAAACGTTGGAGGTGGTCATTTCTTAATGCGCAGTAATAAACTCGGCACTCTAAAGCACCCGTGAGCGTTTTTTTCGATGCCAACCTAACCAGATTGACGGGAGCGGCACAATTCAGAAAAAGTGCTCAGCTCGCCGAGAAAATGCGATTTAAGCAAAAAAATTAAAAATGCTTATAAAACATAAACCAAACGTTGGAGGTGGTCATTTCTTAATGCGCAGTAATAAACTCGGCACTCTAAAGCACCCGTGAGCGTTTTTTTCGATGCCAACCTAACCAGATTGACGGGAGCGGCACAATTCAGAAAAAGTGCTCAGCTCGCCGAGAAAATGCGATTTAAGCAATAAAATTAAAAATGCTTATAAAACATAAACCAAACGTTGGAGGTGGTCATTTCTTCATGCGCAGTGATAAACTCGGCACTCTAAAGCACCCGAGAGCGTTTTTTTCGATGCCAACCTAACCAGAGTGACGGGAGCGGCACATTTCAGAAAAAGTGCTCAGCTCGCCGAGAAAATGCGATTTAAGCAAAAAAATTAAAAATGCTTATAAAACATAAACCAAACGTTGGAGGTGGTCATTTCTTCATGCTCAGTGATAAACTCGGCACTCTAAAGCACCCGAGAGCGTTTTTTTCGATGCCAACCTAACCAGAGTGACGGGAGCGGCACAATTCAGAAAAAGTGCTCAGCTCGCCGAGAAAATGCGATTTAAGCAATAAAACTAAAAATGCTTATAAAACATAAACCAAACGTTGGAGGTGGTCATTTCTTAATGCGCAGTAATAAACTCGGCACTCTAAAGCACCCGAGAGCGTTTTTTTCGATGCCAACCTAACCAGAGTGACGGGAGCGGCACAATTCAGAAAAAGTGCTCAGCTCACCGAGAAAATGCGATTTAAGCAATAAAATTAAAAATGCTTATTAAACATAAACCAAACGTTGGAGGTGGTCATTTCTTCATGCGCAGTGAATAACTCGGCACTCTAAAGCACCCGAGAGCGTTTTTTTCGATGCCAACCTAACCAGAGTGACGGGAGCGGCACAATTCAGAAAAAGTGCTCAGCTCGCCGAGAAAATGCGATTTAAGCAATAAAATTAATAATGCTTATTAAACATAAACCAAACGTTGGAGGTGGTCATTTCTTCATGCGCAGTGAATAACTCGGCACTCTAAAGCACCCGAGAGCGTTTTTTTCGATGCCAACCTAACCAGAGTGACGGGAGCGGCACAATTCAGAAAAAGTGCTCAGCTCGCCGAGAAAATGCGATTTAAGCAAAAAAATTAAAAATGCTTATAAAACATAAACCAAACGCTGGAGGTGGTCATTTCTTAATGCGCAGTAATAAACTCGGCACTCTAAAGCACCCGAGAGCGTTTTTTTCGATGCCAACCTAACCAGAGTGACGGGAGCGGCACAATTCAGAAAAAGTGCTCAGCTCGCCGAGAAAATGCGATTTAAGCAATAAAACTAAAAATGCTTATAAAACATAAACCAAACGTTGGAGGTGGTCATTTCTTAATGCGCAGTAATAAACTCGGCACTCTAAAGCACCCGAGAGCGTTTTTTTCGATGCCAACCTAACCAGAGTGACGGGAGCGGCACAATTCAGAAAAAGTGCTCAGCTCACCGAGAAAATGCGATTTAAGCAATAAAATTAAAAATGCTTATTAAACATAAACCAAACGTTGGAGGTGGTCATTTCTTCATGCGCAGTGAATAACTCGGCACTCTAAAGCACCCGAGAGCGTTTTTTTCGATGCCAACCTAACCAGAGTGACGGGAGCGGCACAATTCAGAAAAAGTGCTCAGCTCGCCGAGAAAATGCGATTTAAGCAATAAAATTAATAATGCTTATTAAACATAAACCAAACGTTGGAGGTGGTCATTTCTTCATGCGCAGTGAATAACTCGGCACTCTAAAGCACCCGAGAGCGTTTTTTTCGATGCCAACCTAACCAGAGTGACGGGAGCGGCACAATTCAGAAAAAGTGCTCAGCTCGCCGAGAAAATGCGATTTAAGCAATAAAATTAAAAATGCTTATAAAACATAAACCAAACGTTGGAGGTGGTCATTTCTTAATGCGCAGTAATAAACTCGGCACTCTTAAAGCACCCGTGAGCGTTTTTTTCGATGCCAACCTAACCAGAGTGACGGGAGCGGCACAATTCAGAAAAAGTGCTCAGCTCGCCGAGAAAATGCGATTTAAGCAATAAAATTAAAAATGCTTATAAAACATAAACCAAACGTTGGAGGTGGTCATTTCTTCATGCGCAGTGATAAACTCGGCACTCTAAAGCACCCGAGAGCGTTTTTTTCGATGCCAACCTAACCAGAGTGACGGGAGCGGCACAATTCAGAAAAAGTGCTCAGCTCGCCGAGAAAATGCGATTTAAGCAATAAAATTAAAAATGCTTATAAAACATAAACCAAACGTTGGAGGTGGTCATTTCTTCATGCGCAGTGATAAACTCGGCACTCTAAAGCACCCGAGAGCGTTTTTTTCGATGCCAACCTAACCAGAGTGACGGGAGCGGCACAATTCAGAAAAAGTGCTCAGCTCGCCGAGAAAATGCGATTTAAGCAATAAAATTAAAAATGCTTATAAAACATAAACCAAACGTTGGAGGTGGTCATTTCTTCATGCGCAGTGAATAACTTGGCACTCTAAAGCACCCGAGAGCGTTTTTTTCGATGCCAACCTAACCAGAGTGACGGGAGCGGCACATTTCAGAAAAAGTGCTCAGCTCGCCGAGAAAATGCGATTTAAGCAATAAAATTAAAAATGCTTATAAAACATAAACCAAACGTTGGAGGTGGTCATTTCTTAATGCGCAGTAATAAACTCGGCACTCTAAAGCACCCGTGAGCGTTTTTTTCGATGCCAACCTAACCAGATTGACGGGAGCGGCACAATTCAGAAAAAGTGCTCAGCTCGCCGAGAAAATGCGATTTAAGCAATAAAATTAAAAATGCTTATAAAACATAAACCAAACGTTGGAGGTGGTCATTTCTTCATGCGCAGTGATAAACTCGGCACTCTAAAGCACCCGAGAGCGTTTTTTTCGATGCCAACCTAACCAGAGTGACAGGAGCGGCACATTTCAGAAAAAGTGCTCAGCTCGCCGAGAAAATGCGATTTAAGCAAAAAAATTAAAAATGCTTATAAAACATAAACCAAACGTTGGAGGTGGTCATTTCTTAATGCGCAGTAATAAACTCGGCACTCTAAAGCACCCGAGAGCGTTTTTTTCGATGCCAACCTAACCAGAGTGACGGGAGCGGCACAATTCAGAAAAAGTGCTCAGCTCGCCGAGAAAATGCGATTTAAGCAATAAAACTAAAAATGCTTATAAAACATAAACCAAACGTTGGAGGTGGTCATTTCTTAATGCGCAGTAATAAACTCGGCACTCTAAAGCACCCGTGAGCGTTTTTTTCGATGCCAACCTAACCAGATTGACGGGAGCGGCACAATTCAGAAAAAGTGCTCAGCTCGCCGAGAAAATGCGATTTAAGCAATAAAATTTAAAATGCTTATAAAACATAAACCAAACGTTGGAGGTGGTCATTTCTTCATGCGCAGTGAATAACTCGGCACTCTAAAGCACCCGAGAGCGTTTTTTTCGATGCCAACCTAACCAGAGTGACGGGAGCGGCACATTTCAGAAAAAGTGCTCAGCTCGCCGAGAAAATGCGATTTAAGCAATAAAATTAAAAATGCTTATAAAACATAAACCAAACGTTGGAGGTGGTCATTTCTTAATGCGCAGTAATAAACTCGGCACTCTAAAGCACCCGTGAGCGTTTTTTTCGATGCCAACCTAACCAGATTGACGGGAGCGGCACAATTTAGAAAAAGTGCTCAGCTCGCCGAGAAAATGCGATTTAAGCAATAAAATTAAAAATGCTTATAAAACATAAACCAAACGTTGGAGGTGGTCATTTCTTCATGCGCAGTGATAAACTCGGCACTCTAAAGCACCCGAGAGCGTTTTTTTCGATGCCAACCTAACCAGAGTGACGGGAGCGGCACATTTCAGAAAAAGTGCTCAGCTCGCCGAGAAAATGCGATTTAAGCAATAAAATTAAAAATGCTTATAAAACATAAACCAAACGTTGGAGGTGGTCATTTCTTAATGCGCAGTAATAAACTCGGCACTCTAAAGCACCCGTGAGCGTTTTTTTCGATGCCAACCTAACCAGATTGACGGGAGTGGCACAATTCAGAAAAAGTGCTCAGCTCGCCGAGAAAATGCGATTTAAGCAATAAAATTAAAAATGCTTATAAAACATAAACCAAACGTTGGAGGTGGTCATTTCTTAATGCGCAGTGATAAACTCGGCACTCTAAAGCACCCGAGAGCGTTTTTTTCGATGCCAACCTAACCAGAGTGACGGGAGCGGCACAATTCAGAAAAAGTGCTCAGCTCGCCGAGAAAATGCGATTTAAGCAATAAAACTAAAAATGCTTATAAAACATAAACCAAACGTTGGAGGTGGTCATTTCTTAATGCGCAGTAATAAACTGTGCACTCTAAAGCACCCGAGAGCGTTTTTTTCGATGCCAACCTAACCAGAGTGACGGGAGCGGCACAATTCAGAAAAAGTGCTCAGCTCACCGAGAAAATGCGATTTAAGCAATAAAATTAAAAATGCTTATTAAACATAAACCAAACGTTGGAGGTGGTCATTTCTTCATGCGCAGTGAATAACTCGGCACTCTAAAGCACCCGTGAGCGTTTTTTTCGATGCCAACCTAACCAGAGTGACGGGACCGGCACAATTCAGAAAAAGTGCTCAGCTCGCCGAGAAAATGCGATTTAAGCAATAAAATTAAAAATGCTTATAAAACATAAACCAAACGTTGGAGGTGGTCATTTCTTCATGCGCAGTGATAAACTCGGCACTCTAAAGCACCCGAGAGCGTTTTTTTCGATGCCAACCTAACCAGAGTGACGGGAGCGGCACAATTCAGAAAAAGTGCTCAGCTCGCCGAGAAAATGCGATTTAAGCAATAAAATTAAAAATGCTTATAAAACATAAACCAAACGTTGGAGGTGGTCATTTCTTCATGCGCAGTGATAAACTCGGCACTCTAAAGCACCCGAGAGCGTTTTTTTCGATGCCAACCTAACCAGAGTGACGGGAGCGGCACAATTCAGAAAAAGTGCTCAGCTCGCCGAGAAAATGCGATTTAAGCAATAAAATTAAAAATGCTTATAAAACATAAACCAAACGTTGGAGGTGGTCATTTCTTCATGCGCAGTGATAAACTCGGCACTCTAAAGCACCCGAGAGCGTTTTTTTCGATGCCAACCTAACCAGAGTGACGGGAGCGGCACATTTCAGAAAAAGTGCTCAGCTCGCCGAGAAAATGCGATTTAAGCAAAAAAATTAAAAATGCTTATAAAACATAAACCAAACGTTGGAGGTGGTCATTTCTTAATGCGCAGTAATAAACTCGGCACTCTAAAGCACCCGAGAGCGTTTTTTTCGATGCCAACCTAACCAGAGTGACGGGAGCGGCACAATTCAGAAAAAGTGCTCAGCTCGCCGAGAAAATGCGATTTAAGCAATAAAACTAAAAATGCTTATAAAACATAAACCAAACGTTGGAGGTGGTCATTTCTTAATGCGCAGTAATAAACTCGGCACTCTAAAGCACCCGTGAGCGTTTTTTTCGATGCCAACCTAACCAGATTGACGGGAGCGGCACAATTCAGAAAAAGTGCTCAGCTCGCCGAGAAAATGCGATTTAAGCAATAAAATTTAAAATGCTTATAAAACATAAACCAAACGTTGGAGGTGGTCATTTCTTCATGCGCAGTGATAAACTCGGCACTCTAAAGCACCCGAGAGCGTTTTTTTCGATGCCAACCTAACCAGAGTGACGGGAGCGGCACATTTCAGAAAAAGTGCTCAGCTCGCCGAGAAAATGCGATTTAAGCAAAAAAAATTAAAAATGCTTATAAAACATAAACCAAACGTTGGAGGTGGTCATTTCTTAATGCGCAGTAATAAACTCGGCACTCTAAAGCACCCGAGAGCGTTTTTTTCGATGCCAACCTAACCAGAGTGACGGGAGCGGCACAATTCAGAAAAAGTGCTCAGCTCACCGAGAAAATGCGATTTAAGCAATAAAATTAAAAATGCTTATTAAACATAAACCAAACGTTGGAGGTGGTCATTTCTTCATGCGCAGTGAATAACTCGGCACTCTAAAGCACCCGAGAGCGTTTTTTTCGATGCCAACCTAACCAGAGTGACGGGAGCGGCACAATTCAGAAAAAGTGCTCAGCTCGCCGAGAAAATGCGATTTAAGCAATAAAATTAAAAATGCTTATAAAACATAAACCAAACGTTGGAGGTGGTCATTTCTTAATGCGCAGTAATAAACTCGGCACTCTAAAGCACCCGTGAGCGTTTTTTTCGATGCCAACCTAACCAGAGTGACGGGAGCGGCACAATTCAGAAAAAGTGCTCAGCTCGCCGAGAAAATGCGATTTAAGCAATAAAATTAAAAATGCTTATAAAACATAAACCAAACGTTGGAGGTGGTCATTTCTTCATGCGCAGTGATAAACTCGGCACTCTAAAGCACCCGAGAGCGTTTTTTTCGATGCCAACCTAACCAGAGTGACGGGAGCGGCACAATTCAGAAAAAGTGCTCAGCTCGCCGAGAAAATGCGATTTAAGCAATAAAATTAAAAATGCTTATAAAACATAAACCAAACGTTGGAGGTGGTCATTTCTTCATGTGCAGTGATAATTTCGGCACTCTAAAGCACCCGAGAGCGTTTTTTTCGATGCCAACCTAACCAGAGTCACGGGAGCGGCAAAATTCAGAAAAAGTGCTCAGCTCGCCGAGAAAATGCGATTTAAGCAATAAAATTAAAAATGCTTATAAAACATCAACCAAACGTTGGAGGTGGTCATTTCTTCCTGCGCAGTGAATAACTCGGCACTCTAAAGCACCCGGGAGCGTTTTTTTCGATGCCAACCTAACCAGAGTGACGGGAGCGGCACAATTCAGAAAAAGTGCTCAGCTCGCCGAGAAAATGCGATTTAAGCAATAAAATTAAAAATGCTTATAAAACATAAACCAAACGTTGGAGGTGGTCATTTCTTAATGCGCAGTAATAAACTCGGCAATCTAAAGCACCCGAGAGCGTTTTTTTCGATGCCAACCTAACCAGAGTGACGGGAGCGGCACAATTCAGAAAAAGTGCTCAGCTCGCCGAGAAAATGCGATTTAAGCAATAAAATTAAAAATGCTTATAAAACATAAACCAAACGTTGGAGGTGGTCATTTCTTCATGCGCAGTGAATAACTCGGCACTCTAAAGCACCCGAGAGCGTTTTTTTCGATGGCAACCTAACCAGAGTGACGGGAGCGGCACCTTTCAGAAAAAGTGCTCAGCTCGCCGAGAAAATGCGATTTAAGCAATAAAATTAAAAATGCTTATAAAACATAAACCAAACGTTGGAGGTGGTCATTTCTTAATGCGCAGTAATAAACTCGGCACTCTAAAGCACCCGTGAGCGTTTTTTTCGATGCCAACCTAACCAGATTGACGGGAGCGGCACAATTCAGAAAAAGTGCTCAGCTCGCCGAGAAAATGCGATTTAAGCAAAAAAATTAAAAATGCTTATAAAACATAAACCAAACGTTGGAGGTGGTCATTTCTTAATGCGCAGTAATAAACTCGGCACTCTAAAGCACCCGTGAGCGTTTTTTTCGATGCCAACCTAACCAGATTGACGGGAGCGGCACAATTCAGAAAAAGTGCTCAGCTCGCCGAGAAAATGCGATTTAAGCAATAAAATTAAAAATGCTTATAAAACATAAACCAAACGTTGGAGGTGGTCATTTCTTCATGCGCAGTGATAAACTCGGCACTCTAAAGCACCCGAGAGCGTTTTTTTCGATGCCAACCTAACCAGAGTGACGGGAGCGGCACATTTCAGAAAAAGTGCTCAGCTCGCCGAGAAAATGCGATTTAAGCAAAAAAATTAAAAATGCTTATAAAACATAAACCAAACGTTGGAGGTGGTCATTTCTTCATGCTCAGTGATAAACTCGGCACTCTAAAGCACCCGAGAGCGTTTTTTTCGATGCCAACCTAACCAGAGTGACGGGAGCGGCACAATTCAGAAAAAGTGCTCAGCTCGCCGAGAAAATGCGATTTAAGCAATAAAACTAAAAATGCTTATAAAACATAAACCAAACGTTGGAGGTAGTCATTTCTTAATGCGCAGTAATAAACTCGGCACTCTAAAGCACCCGAGAGCGTTTTTTTCGATGCCAACCTAACCAGAGTGACGGGAGCGGCACAATTCAGAAAAAGTGCTCAGCTCACCGAGAAAATGCGATTTAAGCAATAAAATTAAAAATGCTTATTAAACATAAACCAAACGTTGGAGGTGGTCATTTCTTCATGCGCAGTGAATAACTCGGCACTCTAAAGCACCCGAGAGCGTTTTTTTCGATGCCAACCTAACCAGAGTGACGGGAGCGGCACAATTCAGAAAAAGTGCTCAGCTCGCCGAGAAAATGCGATTTAAGCAATAAAATTAATAATGCTTATTAAACATAAACCAAACGTTGGAGGTGGTCATTTCTTCATGCGCAGTGAATAACTCGGCACTCTAAAGCACCCGAGAGCGTTTTTTTCGATGCCAACCTAACCAGAGTGACGGGAGCGGCACAATTCAGAAAAAGTGCTCAGCTCGCCGAGAAAATGCGATTTAAGCAAAAAAATTAAAAATGCTTATAAAACATAAACCAAACGCTGGAGGTGGTCATTTCTTAATGCGCAGTAATAAACTCGGCACTCTAAAGCACCCGAGAGCGTTTTTTTCGATGCCAACCTAACCAGAGTGACGGGAGCGGCACAATTCAGAAAAAGTGCTCAGCTCGCCGAGAAAATGCGATTTAAGCAATAAAACTAAAAATGCTTATAAAACATAAACCAAACGTTGGAGGTGGTCATTTCTTAATGCGCAGTAATAAACTCGGCACTCTAAAGCACCCGAGAGCGTTTTTTTCGATGCCAACCTAACCAGAGTGACGGGAGCGGCACAATTCAGAAAAAGTGCTCAGCTCACCGAGAAAATGCGATTTAAGCAATAAAATTAAAAATGCTTATAAAACATAAACCAAACGTTGGAGGTGGTCATTTCTTAATGCGCAGTAATAAACTCGGCACTCTAAAGCACCCGTGAGCGTTTTTTTTCGATGCCAACCTAACCAGATTGACGGGAGCGGCACAATTCAGAAAAAGTGCTCAGCTCGCCGAGAAAATGCGATTCAAGCAATAAAATTAAAAATGCTTATAAAACATAAACCAAACGTTGGAGGTGGTCATTTCTTCATGCGCAGTGATAAACTCGGCACTCTAAAGCACCCGAGAGCGTTTTTTTCGATGCCAACCTAACCAGAGTGACGGGAGCGGCACATTTCAGAAAAAGTGCTCAGCTCGCCGAGAAAATGCGATTTAAGCAATAAAATTAAAAATGCTTATAAAACATAAACCAAACGTTGGAGGTGGTCATTTCTTAATGCGCAGTAATAAACTCGGCACTCTAAAGCACCCGTGAGCGTTTTTTTCGATGCCAACCTAACCAGATTGACGGGAGCGGCACAATTCAGAAAAAGTGCTCAGCTCACCGAGAAAATGCGATTTAAGCAATAAAATTAAAAATGCTTATTAAACATAAACCAAACGTTGGAGGTGGTCATTTCTTCATGCGCAGTGAATAACTCGGCACTCTAAAGCACCCGAGAGCGTTTTTTTCGATGCCAACCTAACCAGAGTGACGGGAGCGGCACAATTCAGAAAAAGTGCTCAGCTCGCCGAGAAAATGCGATTTAAGCAATAAAATTAAAAATGCTTATAAAACATAAACCAAACGTTGGAGGTGGTCATTTCTTAATGCGCAGTAATAAACTCGGCACTCTAAAGCACCCGAGAGCGTTTTTTTCGATGCCAACCTAACCAGAGTGACGGGAGCGGCACAATTCAGAAAAAGTGCTCAGCTCGCCGAGAAAATGCGATTTAAGCAATAAAATTAAAAATGCTTATAAAACATAAACCAAACGTTGGAGGTGGTCATTTCTTAATGCGCAGTAATAAACTCGGCACTCTAAAGCACCCGAGAGCGTTTTTTTCGATGCCAACCTAACCAGAGTGACGGGAGCGGCACAATTCAGAAAAAGTGCTCAGCTCGCCGAGAAAATGCGATTTAAGCAATAAAATTAATAATGCTTATTAAACATAAACCAAACGTTGGAGGTGGTCATTTCTTCATGCGCAGTGATAAACTCGGCACTCTAAAGCACCCGAGAGCGTTTTTTTCGATGCCAACCTAACCAGAGTGACGGGAGCGGCACAATTCAGAAAAAGTGCTCAGCTCGCCGAGAAAATGCGATTTAAGCAATAAAATTAAAAATGCTTATAAAACATCAACCAAACGTTGGAGGTGGTCATTTCTTCATGCGCAGTGAATAACTTGGCACTCTAAAGCACCCGAGAGCGTTTTTTTCGATGCCAACCTAACCAGAGTGACGGGAGCGGCACATTTCAGAAAAAGTGCTCAGCTCGCCGAGAAAATGCGATTTAAGCAAAAAAATTAAAAATGCTTATAAAACATAAACCAAACGTTGGAGGTGGTCATTTCTTCATGCGCAGTGATAAACTCGGCACTCTAAAGCACCCGAGAGCGTTTTTTTCGATGCCAACCTAACCAGAGTGACGGGAGCGGCACAATTCAGAAAAAGTGCTCAGCTCGCCGAGAAAATGCGATTTAAGCAATAAAATTATAAATGCTTATAAAACATAAACCAAACGTTGGAGGTGGTCATTTCTTCATGCGCAGTGAATAACTCGGCACTCTAAAGCACCCGAGAGCGTTTTTTTCGATGCCAACCTAACCAGAGTGACGGGAGCGGCACATTTCAGAAAAAGTGCTCAGCTCGCCGAGAAAATGCGATTTAAGCAATAAAATTAAAAATGCTTATAAAACATAAACCAAACGTTGGAGGTGGTCATTTCTTAATGCGCAGTAATACCCTCGGCACTCTAAAGCACCCGTGAGCGTTTTTTTCGATGCCAACCTAACCAGATTGACGGGAGCGGCACAATTCAGAAAAAGTGCTCAGCTCGCCGAGAAAATGCGATTTAAGCAATAAAATTAAAAATGATTATAAAACATAAACCAAACGTTGGAGGTGGTCATTTCTTCATGCGCAGTGATAAACTCGGCACTCTAAAGCACCCGAGAGCGTTTTTTTCGATGCCAACCTAACCAGAGTGACGGGAGCGGCACATTTCAGAAAAAGTGCTCAGCTCGCCGAGAAAATGCGATTTAAGCAAAAAAATTAAAAATGCTTATAAAACATAAACCAAACGCTGGAGGTGGTCATTTCTTAATGCGCAGTAATAAACTCGGCACTCTAAAGCACCCGAGAGCGTTTTTTTCGATGCCAACCTAACCAGAGTGACGGGAGCGGCACAATTCAGAAAAAGTGCTCAGCTCGCCGAGAAAATGCGATTTAAGCAATAAAACTAAAAATGCTTATAAAACATAAACCAAACGTTGGAGGTGGTCATTTCTTAATGCGCAGTAATAAACTCGGCACTCTAAAGCACCCGAGGGCGTTTTTTTCGATGCCAACCTAACCAGAGTGACGGGAGCGGCACATTTCAGAAAAAGTGCTCAGCTCGCCGAGAAAATGCGATTTAAGCAATAAAATTAAAAATGCTTATAAAACATAAACCAAACGTTGGAGGTGGTCATTTCTTAATGCGCAGTAATAAACTCGGCACTCTAAAGCACCCGTGAGCGTTTTTTTCGATGCCAACCTAACCAGATTGACGGGAGCGGCACAATTCAGAAAAAGTGCTCAGCTCGCCGAGAAAATGCGATTTAAGCAATAAAATTAAAAATGCTTATAAAACATAAACCAAACGTTGGAGGTGGTCATTTCTTCATGCGCAGTGATAAACTCGGCACTCTAAAGCACCCGAGAGCGTTTTTTTCGATGCCAACCTAACCAGAGTGACGGGAGCGGCACATTTCAGAAAAAGTGCTCAGCTCGCCGAGAAAATGCGATTTAAGCAAAAAAATTAAAAATGCTTATAAAACATAAACCAAATGCTGGAGGTGGTCATTTCTTAATGCGCAGTAATAAACTCGGCACTCTAAAGCACCCGAGAGCGTTTTTTTCGATGCCAACCTAACCAGAGTGACGGGAGCGGCACAATTCAGAAAAAGTGCTCAGCTCGCCGAGAAAATGCGATTTAAGCAATAAAACTAAAAATGCTTATAAAACATAAACCAAACGTTGGAGGTGGTCATTTCTTAATGCGCAGTAATAAACTCGGCACTCTAAAGCACCCGAGAGCGTTTTTTTCGATGCCAACCTAACCAGAGTGACGGGAGCGGCACAATTCAGAAAAAGTGCTCAGCTCACCGAGAAAATGCGATTTAAGCAATAAAATTAAAAATGCTTATTAAACATAAACCAAACGTTGGAGGTGGTCATTTCTTCATGCGCAGTGAATAACTCGGCACTCTAAAGCACCCGTGAGCGTTTTTTTCGATGCCAACCTAACCAGAGTGACGGGACCGGCACAATTCAGAAAAAGTGCTCAGCTCGCCGAGAAAATGCGATTTAAGCAATAAAATTAAAAATGCTTATAAAACATAAACCAAACGTTGGAGGTGGTCATTTCTTCATGCGCAGTGATAAACTCGGCACTCTAAAGCACCCGAGAGCGTTTTTTTCGATGCCAACCTAACCAGAGTGACGGGAGCGGCACAATTCAGAAAAAGTGCTCAGCTCGCCGAGAAAATGCGATTTAAGCAATAAAACTAAAAATGCTTATAAAACATAAACCAAACGTTGGAGGTGGTCATTTCTTCATGCGCAGTGATAAACTCGGCACTCTAAGGCACCAGAGAGCGTTTTTTTCGATGCCAACCTAACCAGAGTGACGGGAGCGGCACAATTCAGAAAAAGTGCTCAGCTCGCCGAGAAAATGCGATTTAAGCAATAAAATTAAAAATGCTTATAAAACATAAACCAAACGTTGGAGGTGGTCATTTCTTCATGCGCAGTGAATAACTCGGCACTCTAAAGCACCCGAGAGCGTTTTTTTCGATGCCAACCTAACCAGAGTGACGGGAGCGGCACATTTCAGAAAAAGTGCTCAGCTCGCCGAGAAAATGCGATTTAAGCAATAAAATTAAAAATGCTTATAAAACATAAACCAAACGTTGGAGGTGGTCATTTCTTAATGCGCAGTAATAAACTCGGCACTCTAAAGCACCCGTGAGCGTTTTTTTCGATGCCAACCTAACCAGATTGACGGGAGCGGCACAATTCAGAAAAAGTGCTCAGCTCGCCGAGAAAATGCGATTTAAGCAATAAAATTAAAAATGCTTATAAAACATAAACCAAACGTTGGAGGTGGTCATTTCTTCATGCGCAGTGATAAACTCGGCACTCTAAAGCACCCGAGAGCGTTTTTTTCGATGCCAACCTAACCAGAGTGACGGGAGCGGCACATTTCAGAAAAAGTGCTCAGCTCGCCGAGAAAATGCGATTTAAGCAATAAAATTAAAAATGCTTATAAAACATAAACCAAACGTTGGAGGTGGTCATTTCTTAATGCGCAGTAATAAACTCGGCACTCTAAAGCACCCGTGAGCGTTTTTTTCGATGCCAACCTAACCAGATTGACGGGAGCGGCACAATTCAGAAAAAGTGCTCAGCTCACCGAGAAAATGCGATTTAAGCAATAAAATTAAAAATGCTTATTAAACATAAACCAAACGTTGGAGGTGGTCATTTCTTCATGCGCAGTGAATAACTCGGCACTCTAAAGCACCCGAGAGCGTTTTTTTCGATGCCAACCTAACCAGAGTGACGGGAGCGGCACAATTCAGAAAAAGTGCTCAGCTCGCCGAGAAAATGCGATTTAAGCAATAAAATTAAAAATGCTTATAAAACATAAACCAAACGTTGGAGGTGGTCATTTCTTAATGCGCAGTAATAAACTCGGCACTCTAAAGCACCCGAGAGCGTTTTTTTCGATGCCAACCTAACCAGAGTGACGGGAGCGGCACAATTCAGAAAAAGTGCTCAGCTCGCCGAGAAAATGCGATTTAAGCAATAAAATTAAAAATGCTTATAAAACATAAACCAAACGTTGGAGGTGGTCATTTCTTAATGCGCAGTAATAAACTCGGCACTCTAAAGCACCCGAGAGCGTTTTTTTCGATGCCAACCTAACCAGAGTGACGGGAGCGGCACAATTCAGAAAAAGTGCTCAGCTCGCCGAGAAAATGCGATTTAAGCAATAAAATTAATAATGCTTATTAAACATAAACCAAACGTTGGAGGTGGTCATTTCTTCATGCGCAGTGATAAACTCGGCACTCTAAAGCACCCGAGAGCGTTTTTTTCGATGCCAACCTAACCAGAGTGACGGGAGCGGCACAATTCAGAAAAAGTGCTCAGCTCGCCGAGAAAATGCGATTTAAGCAATAAAATTAAAAATGCTTATAAAACATCAACCAAACGTTGGAGGTGGTCATTTCTTCATGCGCAGTGAATAACTCGGCACTCTAAAGCACCCTAAAGCGTTTTTTTCGATGCCAACCTAACCAGAGTGACGGGAGCGGCACAATTCAGAAAAAGTGCTCAGCTCGCCGAGAAAATGCGATTTAAGCAATAAAACTAAAAATGCTTATAAAACATAAACCAAACGTTGGAGGTGGTCATTTCTTCATGCGCAGTGATAAACTCGGCACTCTAAAGCACCCGAGAGCGTTTTTTTCGATGCCAACCTAACCAGAGTGACGGGAGCGGCACAATTCAGAAAAAGTGCTCAGCTCGCCGAGAAAATGCGATTTAAGCAATAAAATTAAAAATGCTTATAAAACATAAACCAAACGTTGGAGGTGGTCATTTCTTCATGCGCAGTGAATAACTTGGCACTCTAAAGCACCCGAGAGCGTTTTTTTCGATGCCAACCTAACCAGAGTGACGGGAGCGGCACATTTCAGAAAAAGTGCTCAGCTCGCCGAGAAAATGCGATTTAAGCAATAAAATTAAAAATGCTTATAAAACATAAACCGAACGTTGGAGGTGGTCATTTCTTAATGCGCAGTAATAAACTCGGCACTCTAAAGCACCCGTGAGCGTTTTTTTCGATGCCAACCTAACCAGATTGACGGTAGCGGCACAATTCAGAAAAAGTGCTCAGCTCGCCGAGAAAATGCGATTTAAGCAATAAAATTAAAAATGCTTATAAAACATAAACCAAACGTTGGAGGTGGTCATTTCTTCATGCGCAGTGATAAACTCGGCACTCTAAAGCACCCGAGAGCGTTTTTTCGATGCCAACCTAACCAGAGTGACGGGAGCGGCACATTTCAGAAAAAGTGCTCAGCTCGCCGAGAAAATGCGATTTAAGCAAAAAAATTAAAAATGCTTATAAAACATAAACCAAACGTTGGAGGTGGTCATTTCTTCATGCGCAGTGATAAACTCGGCACTCTAAAGCACCCGAGAGCGTTTTTTTCGATGCCAACCTAACCAGAGTGACGGGAGCGGCACAATTCAGAAAAAGTGCTCAGCTCGCCGAGAAAATGCGATTTAAGCAATAAAATTATAAATGCTTATAAAACATAAACCAAACGTTGGAGGTGGTCATTTCTTCATGCGCAGTGAATAACTCGGCACTCTAAAGCACCCGAGAGCGTTTTTTTCGATGCCAACCTAACCAGAGTGACGGGAGCGGCACATTTCAGAAAAAGTGCTCAGCTCGCCGAGAAAATGCGATTTAAGCAATAAAATTAAAAATGCTTATAAAACATAAACCAAACGTTGGAGGTGGTCATTTCTTAATGCGCAGTAATACCCTCGGCACTCTAAAGCACCCGTGAGCGTTTTTTTCGATGCCAACCTAACCAGATTGACGGGAGCGGCACAATTCAGAAAAAGTGCTCAGCTCGCCGAGAAAATGCGATTTAAGCAATAAAATTAAAAATGATTATAAAACATAAACCAAACGTTGGAGGTGGTCATTTCTTCATGCGCAGTGATAAACTCGGCACTCTAAAGCACCCGAGAGCGTTTTTTTCGATGCCAACCTAACCAGAGTGACGGGAGCGGCACATTTCAGAAAAAGTGCTCAGCTCGCCGAGAAAATGCGATTTAAGCAAAAAAATTAAAAATGCTTATAAAACATAAACCAAACGCTGGAGGTGGTCATTTCTTAATGCGCAGTAATAAACTCGGCACTCTAAAGCACCCGAGAGCGTTTTTTTCGATGCCAACCTAACCAGAGTGACGGGAGCGGCACAATTCAGAAAAAGTGCTCAGCTCGCCGAGAAAATGCGATTTAAGCAATAAAACTAAAAATGCTTATAAAACATAAACCAAACGTTGGAGGTGGTCATTTCTTAATGCGCAGTAATAAACTCGGCACTCTAAAGCACCCGAGGGCGTTTTTTTCGATGCCAACCTAACCAGAGTGACGGGAGCGGCACATTTCAGAAAAAGTGCTCAGCTCGCCGAGAAAATGCGATTTAAGCAATAAAATTAAAAATGCTTATAAAACATAAACCAAACGTTGGAGGTGGTCATTTCTTAATGCGCAGTAATAAACTCGGCACTCTAAAGCACCCGTGAGCGTTTTTTTCGATGCCAACCTAACCAGATTGACGGGAGCGGCACAATTCAGAAAAAGTGCTCAGCTCGCCGAGAAAATGCGATTTAAGCAATAAAATTAAAAATGCTTATAAAACATAAACCAAACGTTGGAGGTGGTCATTTCTTCATGCGCAGTGATAAACTCGGCACTCTAAAGCACCCGAGAGCGTTTTTTTCGATGCCAACCTAACCAGAGTGACGGGAGCGGCACATTTCAGAAAAAGTGCTCAGCTCGCCGAGAAAATGCGATTTAAGCAAAAAAATTAAAAATGCTTATAAAACATAAACCAAATGCTGGAGGTGGTCATTTCTTAATGCGCAGTAATAAACTCGGCACTCTAAAGCACCCGAGAGCGTTTTTTTCGATGCCAACCTAACCAGAGTGACGGGAGCGGCACAATTCAGAAAAAGTGCTCAGCTCGCCGAGAAAATGCGATTTAAGCAATAAAACTAAAAATGCTTATAAAACATAAACCAAACGTTGGAGGTGGTCATTTCTTAATGCGCAGTAATAAACTCGGCACTCTAAAGCACCCGAGAGCGTTTTTTTCGATGCCAACCTAACCAGAGTGACGGGAGCGGCACAATTCAGAAAAAGTGCTCAGCTCACCGAGAAAATGCGATTTAAGCAATAAAATTAAAAATGCTTATTAAACATAAACCAAACGTTGGAGGTGGTCATTTCTTCATGCGCAGTGAATAACTCGGCACTCTAAAGCACCCGTGAGCGTTTTTTTCGATGCCAACCTAACCAGAGTGACGGGACCGGCACAATTCAGAAAAAGTGCTCAGCTCGCCGAGAAAATGCGATTTAAGCAATAAAATTAAAAATGCTTATAAAACATAAACCAAACGTTGGAGGTGGTCATTTCTTCATGCGCAGTGATAAACTCGGCACTCTAAAGCACCCGAGAGCGTTTTTTTCGATGCCAACCTAACCAGAGTGACGGGAGCGGCACAATTCAGAAAAAGTGCTCAGCTCGCCGAGAAAATGCGATTTAAGCAATAAAACTAAAAATGCTTATAAAACATAAACCAAACGTTGGAGGTGGTCATTTCTTCATGCGCAGTGATAAACTCGGCACTCTAAAGCACCCGAGAGCGTTTTTTTCGATGCCAACCTAACCAGAGTGACGGGAGCGGCACAATTCAGAAAAAGTGCTCAGCTCGCCGAGAAAATGCGATTTAAGCAATAAAATTAAAAATGCTTATAAAACATAAACCAAACGTTGGAGGTGGTCATTTCTTCATGCGCAGTGAATAACTCGGCACTCTAAAGCACCCGAGAGCGTTTTTTTCGATGCCAACCTAACCAGAGTGACGGGAGCGGCACATTTCAGAAAAAGTGCTCAGCTCGCCGAGAAAATGCGATTTAAGCAATAAAATTAATAATGCTTATAAAACATAAACCAAACGTTGGAGGTGGTCATTTCTTAATGCGCAGTAATAAACTCGGCACTCTAAAGCACCCGTGAGCGTTTTTTTCGATGCCAACCTAACCAGATTGACGGGAGCGGCACAATTCAGAAAAAGTGCTCAGCTCGCCGAGAAAATGCGATTTAAGCAATAAAATTAAAAATGCTTATAAAACATAAACCAAACGTTGGAGGTGGTCATTTCTTCATGCGCAGTGATAAACTCGGCACTCTAAAGCACCCGAGAGCGTTTTTTTCGATGCCAACCTAACCAGAGTGACGGGAGCGGCACATTTCAGAAAAAGTGCTCAGCTCGCCGAGAAAATGCGATTTAAGCAATAAAATTAAAAATGCTTATAAAACATAAACCAAACGTTGGAGGTGGTCATTTCTTAATGCGCAGTAATAAACTCGGCACTCTAAAGCACCCGAGAGCGTTTTTTTCGATGCCAACCTAACCAGAGTGACGGGAGCGGCACAATTCAGAAAAAGTGCTCAGCTCACCGAGAAAATGCGATTTAAGCAATAAAATTAAAAATGCTTATTAAACATAAACCAAACGTTGGAGGTGGTCATTTCTTCATGCGCAGTGAATAACTCGGCACTCTAAAGCACCCGAGAGCGTTTTTTTCGATGCCAACCTAACCAGAGTGACGGGAGCGGCACAATTCAGAAAAAGTGCTCAGCTCGCCGAGAAAATGCGATTTAAGCAATAAAATTAAAAATGCTTATAAAACATAAACCAAACGTTGGAGGTGGTCATTTCTTAATGCGCAGTAATAAACTCGGCACTCTAAAGCACCCGAGAGCGTTTTTTTCGATGCCAACCTAACCAGAGTGACGGGAGCGGCACAATTCAGAAAAAGTGTTCAGCTCGCCGAGAAAATGCGATTTAAGCAATAAAATTAAAAATGCTTATAAAACATAAACCAAACGTTGGAGGTGGTCATTTCTTAATGCGCAGTAATAAACTCGGCACTCTAAAGCACCCGAGAGCGTTTTTTTCGATGCCAACCTAACCAGAGTGACGGGAGCGGCACAATTCAGAAAAAGTGCTCAGCTCGCCGAGAAAATGCGATTTAAGCAATAAAATAAAAAATGCTTATTAAACATAAACCAAACGTTGGAGGTGGTCATTTCTTCATGCGCAGTGAATAACTCGGCACTCTAAAGCACCCGAGAGCGTTTTTTTCGATGCCAACCTAACCAGAGTGACGGGAGCGGCACAATTCAGAAAAAGTGCTCAGCTCGCCGAGAAAATGCGATTTAAGCAATAAAATTAATAATGCTTATTAAACATAAACCAAACGTTGGAGGTGGTCATTTCTTCATGCGCAGTGATAAACTCGGCACTCTAAAGCACCCGAGAGCGTTTTTTTCGATGCCAACCTAACCAGAGTGACGGGAGCGGCACAATTCAGAAAAAGTGCTCAGCTCGCCGAGAAAATGCGATTTAAGCAATAAAATTAAAAATGCTTATAAAACATCAACCAAACGTTGGAGGTGGTCATTTCTTCATGCGCAGTGAATAACTCGGCACTCTAAAGCACCCTAAAGCGTTTTTTTCGATGCCAACCTAACCAGAGTGACGGGAGCGGCACAATTCAGAAAAAGTGCTCAGCTCGCCGAGAAAATGCGATTTAAGCAATGAAACTAAAAATGCTTATAAAACATAAACCAAACGTTGGAGGTGGTCATTTCTTCAAGCGCAGTGATAAACTCGGCACTCTAAAGCACCCGAGAGCGTTTTTTTCGATGCCAACCTAACCAGAGTGACGGGAGCGGCACAATTCAGAAAAAGTGCTCAGCTCGCCGAGAAAATGCGATTTAAGCAATAAAATTAAAAATGCTTATAAAACATAAACCAAACGTTGGAGGTGGTCATTTCTTCATGCGCAGTGAATAACTCGGCACTCTAAAGCACCCGAGAGCGTTTTTTTCGATGCCAACCTAACCAGAGTGACGGGAGCGGCACATTTCAGAAAAAGTGCTCAGCTCGCCGAGAAAATGCGATTTAAGCAATAAAATTAAAAATGCTTATAAAACATAAACCGAACGTTAAAGGTGGTCATTTCTTAATGCGCAGTAATAAACTCGGCACTCTAAAGCACCCGTGAGCGTTTTTTTCGATGCCAACCTAACCAGATTGACGGTAGCGGCACAATTCAGAAAAAGTGCTCAGCTCGCCGAGAAAATGCGATTTAAGCAATAAAATTAAAAATGCTTATAAAACATAAACCAAACGTTGGAGGTGGTCATTTCTTCATGCGCAGTGATAAACTCGGCACTCTAAAGCACCCGAGAGCGTTTTTTTCGATGCCAACCTAACCAGAGTGACGGGAGCGGCACATTTCAGAAAAAGTGCTCAGCTCGCCGAGAAAATGCGATTTAAGCAAAAAAATTAAAAATGCTTATAAAACATAAACCAAACGTTGGAGGTGGTCATTTCTTCATGCGCAGTGATAAACTCGGCACTCTAAAGCACCCGAGAGCGTTTTTTTCGATGCCAACCTAACCAGAGTGACGGGAGCGGCACAATTCAGAAAAAGTGCTCAGCTCGCCGAGAAAATGCGATTTAAGCAATAAAATTATAAATGCTTATAAAACATAAACCAAACGTTGGAGGTGGTCATTTATTCATGCGCAGTGATAAACTCGGCACTCTAAAGCACCCGAGAGCGTTTTTTTCGATGCCAACCTAACCAGAGTGACGGGAGCGGCACATTTCAGAAAAAGTGCTCAGCTCGCCGAGAAAATGCGATTTAAGCAAAAAAATTAAAAATGCTTATAAAACATAAACCAAATGCTGGAGGTGGTCATTTCTTAATGCGCAGTAATAAACTCGGCACTCTAAAGCACCCGAGAGCGTTTTTTTCGATGCCAACCTAACCAGAGTGACGGGAGCGGCACAATTCAGAAAAAGTGCTCAGCTCGCCGAGAAAATGCGATTTAAGCAATAAAACTAAAAATGCTTATAAAACATAAACCAAACGTTGGAGGTGGTCATTTCTTAATGCGCAGTAATAAACTCGGCACTCTAAAGCACCCGAGAGCGTTTTTTTCGATGCCAACCTAACCAGAGTGACGGGAGCGGCACAATTCAGAAAAAGTGCTCAGCTCACCGAGAAAATGCGATTTAAGCAATAAAATTAAAAATGCTTATTAAACATAAACCAAACGTTGGAGGTGGTCATTTCTTCATGCGCAGTGATAAACTCGGCACTCTAAAGCACCCGAGAGCGTTTTTTTCGATGCCAACCTAACCAGAGTGACGGGAGCGGCACATTTCAGAAAAAGTGCTCAGCTCGCCGAGAAAATGCGATTTAAGCAAAAAAATTAAAAATGCTTATAAAACATAAACCAAATGCTGGAGGTGGTCATTTCTTAATGCGCAGTAATAAACTCGGCACTCTAAAGCACCCGAGAGCGTTTTTTTCGATGCCAACCTAACCAGAGTGACGGGAGCGGCACAATTCAGAAAAAGTGCTCAGCTCGCCGAGAAAATGCGATTTAAGCAATAAAACTAAAAATGCTTATAAAACATAAACCAAACGTTGGAGGTGGTCATTTCTTAATGCGCAGTAATAAACTCGGCACTCTAAAGCACCCGAGAGCGTTTTTTTCGATGCCAACCTAACCAGAGTGACGGGAGCGGCACAATTCAGAAAAAGTGCTCAGCTCACCGAGAAAATGCGATTTAAGCAATAAAATTAAAAATGCTTATTAAACATAAACCAAACGTTGGAGGTGGTCATTTCTTCATGCGCAGTGAATAACTCGGCACTCTAAAGCACCCGTGAGCGTTTTTTTCGATGCCAACCTAACCAGAGTGACGGGACCGGCACAATTCAGAAAAAGTGCTCAGCTCGCCGAGAAAATGCGATTTAAGCAATAAAATTAAAAATGCTTATAAAACATAAACCAAACGTTGGAGGTGGTCATTTCTTCATGCGCAGTGATAAACTCGGCACTCTAAAGCACCCGAGAGCGTTTTTTTCGATGCCAACCTAACCAGAGTGACGGGAGCGGCACAATTCAGAAAAAGTGCTCAGCTCGCCGAGAAAATGCGATTTAAGCAATAAAACTAAAAATGCTTATAAAACATAAACCAAACGTTGGAGGTGGTCATTTCTTCATGCGCAGTGATAAACTCGGCACTCTAAAGCACCCGAGAGCGTTTTTTTCGATGCCAACCTAACCAGAGTGACGGGAGCGGCACAATTCAGAAAAAGTGCTCAGCTCGCCGAGAAAATGCGATTTAAGCAATAAAATTAAAAATGCTTATAAAACATAAACCAAACGTTGGAGGTGGTCATTTCTTCATGCGCAGTGAATAACTCGGCACTCTAAAGCACCCGAGAGCGTTTTTTTCGATGCCAACCTAACCAGAGTGACGGGAGCGGCACATTTCAGAAAAAGTGCTCAGCTCGCCGAGAAAATGCGATTTAAGCAATAAAATTAAAAATGCTTATAAAACATAAACCAAACGTTGGAGGTGGTCATTTCTTAATGCGCAGTAATAAACTCGGCACTCTAAAGCACCCGTGAGCGTTTTTTTCGATGCCAACCTAACCAGATTGACGGGAGCGGCACAATTCAGAAAAAGTGCTCAGCTCGCCGAGAAAATGCGATTTAAGCAATAAAATTAAAAATGCTTATAAAACATAAACCAAACGTTGGAGGTGGTCATTTCTTCATGCGCAGTGATAAACTCGGCACTCTAAAGCACCCGAGAGCGTTTTTTTCGATGCCAACCTAACCAGAGTGACGGGAGCGGCACAATTCAGAAAAAGTGCTCAGCTCGCCGAGAAAATGCGATTTAAGCAATAAAATTAAAAATGCTTATAAAACATAAACCAAACGTTGGAGGTGGTCATTTCTTCATGCGCAGTGATAAACTCGGCACTCTAAAGCACCCGAGAGCGTTTTTTTCGATGCCAACCTAACCAGAGGGACGGGAGCGGCACAATTCAGAAAAAGTGCTCAGCTCGCCGAGAAAATGCGATTTAAGCAATAAAATTAAAAATGCTTATAAAACATCAACCAAACGTTGGAGGTGGTCATTTCTTCATGCGCAGTGAATAACTCGGCACTCTAAAGCACCCTAAAGCGTTTTTTTCGATGCCAACCTAACCAGAGTGACGGGAGCGGCACAATTCAGAAAAAGTGCTCAGCTCGCCGAGAAAATGCGATTTAAGCAATGAAACTAAAAATGCTTATAAAACATAAACCAAACGTTGGAGGTGGTCATTTCTTCATGCGCAGTGATAAACTCGGCACTCTAAAGCACCCGAGAGCGTTTTTTTCGATGCCAACCTAACCAGAGTGACGGGAGCGGCACAATTCAGAAAAAGTGCTCAGCTCGCCGAGAAAATGCGATTTAAGCAATAAAATTAAAAATGCTTATAAAACATAAACCAAACGTTGGAGGTGGTCATTTCTTCATGCGCAGTGAATAACTCGGCACTCTAAAGCACCCGAGAGCGTTTTTTTCGATGCCAACCTAACCAGAGTGACGGGAGCGGCACATTTCAGAAAAAGTGCTCAGCTCGCCGAGAAAATGCGATTTAAGCAATAAAATTAAAAATGCTTATAAAACATAAACCGAACGTTAAAGGTGGTCATTTCTTAATGCGCAGTAATAAACTCGGCACTCTAAAGCACCCGTGAGCGTTTTTTTCGATGCCAACCTAACCAGATTGACGGTAGCGGCACAATTCAGAAAAAGTGCTCAGCTCGCCGAGAAAATGCGATTTAAGCAATAAAATTAAAATTGCTTATAAAACATAAACCAAACGTTGGAGGTGGTCATTTCTTCATGCGCAGTGATAAACTCGGCACTCTAAAGCACCCGAGAGCGTTTTTTTCGATGCCAACCTAACCAGAGTGACGGGAGCGGCACATTTCAGAAAAAGTGCTCAGCTCGCCGAGAAAATGCGATTTAAGCAAAAAAATTAAAAATGCTTATAAAACATAAACCAAACGTTGGAGGTGGTCATTTCTTCATGCGCAGTGATAAACTCGGCACTCTAAAGCACCCGAGAGCGTTTTTTTCGATGCCAACCTAACCAGAGTGACGGGAGCGGCACAATTCAGAAAAAGTGCTCAGCTCGCCGAGAAAATGCGATTTAAGCAATAAAATTATAAATGCTTATAAAACATAAACCAAACGTTGGAGGTGGTCATTTCTTCATGCGCAGTGATAAACTCGGCACTCTAAAGCACCCGAGAGCGTTTTTTTCGATGCCAACCTAACCAGAGTGACGGGAGCGGCACATTTCAGAAAAAGTGCTCAGCTCGCCGAGAAAATGCGATTTAAGCAAAAAAATTAAAAATGCTTATAAAACATAAACCAAATGCTGGAGGTGGTCATTTCTTAATGCGCAGTAATAAACTCGGCACTCTAAAGCACCCGAGAGCGTTTTTTTCGATGCCAACCTAACCAGAGTGACGGGAGCGGCACAATTCAGAAAAAGTGCTCAGCTCGCCGAGAAAATGCGATTTAAGCAATAAAACTAAAAATGCTTATAAAACATAAACCAAACGTTGGAGGTGGTCATTTCTTAATGCGCAGTAATAAACTCGGCACTCTAAAGCACCCGAGAGCGTTTTTTTCGATGCCAACCTAACCAGAGTGACGGGAGCGGCACAATTCAGAAAAAGTGCTCAGCTCACCGAGAAAATGCGATTTAAGCAATAAAATTAAAAATGCTTATTAAACATAAACCAAACGTTGGAGGTGGTCATTTCTTCATGCGCAGTGAATAACTCGGCACTCTAAAGCACCCGTGAGCGTTTTTTTCGATGCCAACCTAACCAGAGTGACGGGACCTGCACAATTCAGAAAAAGTGCTCAGCTCGCCGAGAAAATGCGATTTAAGCAATAAAATTAAAAATGCTTATAAAACATAAACCAAACGTTGGAGGTGGTCATTTCTTCATGCGCAGTGATAAACTCGGCACTCTAAAGCACCCGAGAGCGTTTTTTTCGATGCCAACCTAACCAGAGTGACGGGAGCGGCACAATTCAGAAAAAGTGCTCAGCTCGCCGAGAAAATGCGATTTAAGCAATAAAATTAAAAATGCTTATAAAACATAAACCAAACGTTGGAGGTGGTCATTTCTTCATGCGCAGTGATAAACTCGGCACTCTAAAGCACCCGAGAGCGTTTTTTTCGATGCCAACCTAACCAGAGTGACGGGAGCGGCACAATTCAGAAAAAGTGCTCAGCTCGCCGAGAAAATGCGATTTAAGCAATAAAATTAAAAATGCTTATAAAACATAAACCAAACGTTGGAGGTGGTCATTTCTTCATGCGCAGTGATAAACTCGGCACTCTAAAGCACCCGAGAGCGTTTTTTTCGATGCCAACCTAACCAGAGTGACGGGAGCGGCACATTTCAGAAAAAGTGCTCAGCTCGCCGAGAAAATGCGATTTAAGCAATAAAATTAAAAATGCTTATAAAACATAAACCAAACGTTGGAGGTGGTCATTTCTTAATGCGCAGTAATAAACTCGGCACTCTAAAGCACCCGAGAGCGTTTTTTTCGATGCCAACCTAACCAGAGTGACGGGAGCGGCACAATTCAGAAAAAGTGCTCAGCTCACCGAGAAAATGCGATTTAAGCAATAAAATTAAAAATGCTTATTAAACATAAACCAAACGTTGGAGGTGGTCATTTCTTCATGCGCAGTGAATAACTCGGCACTCTAAAGCACCCGAGAGCGTTTTTTTCGATGCCAACCTAACCAGAGTGACGGGAGCGGCACAATTCAGAAAAAGTGCTCAGCTCGCCGAGAAAATGCGATTTAAGCAATAAAATTAAAAATGCTTATAAAACATAAACCAAACGTTGGAGGTGGTCATTTCTTAATGCGCAGTAATAAACTCGGCACTCTAAAGCACCCGAGAGCGTTTTTTTCGATGCCAACCTAACCAGAGTGACGGGAGCGGCACAATTCAGAAAAAGTGTTCAGCTCGCCGAGAAAATGCGATTTAAGCAATAAAATTAAAAATGCTTATAAAACATAAACCAAACGTTGGAGGTGGTCATTTCTTAATGCGCAGTAATAAACTCGGCACTCTAAAGCACCCGAGAGCGTTTTTTTCGATGCCAACCTAACCAGAGTGACGGGAGCGGCACAATTCAGAAAAAGTGCTCAGCTCGCCGAGAAAATGCGATTTAAGCAATGAAACTAAAAATGCTTATAAAACATAAACCAAACGTTGGAGGTGGTCATTTCTTCATGCGCAGTGATAAACTCGGCACTCTAAAGCACCCGAGAGCGTTTTTTTCGATGCCAACCTAACCAGAGTGACGGGAGCGGCACAATTCAGAAAAAGTGCTCAGCTCGCCGAGAAAATGCGATTTAAGCAATAAAATTAAAAATGCTTATAAAACATAAACCAAACGTTGGAGGTGGTCATTTCTTCATGCGCAGTGAATAACTCGGCACTCTAAAGCACCCGAGAGCGTTTTTTTCGATGCCAACCTAACCAGAGTGACGGGAGCGGCACATTTCAGAAAAAGTGCTCAGCTCGCCGAGAAAATGCGATTTAAGCAATAAAATTAAAAATGCTTATAAAACATAAACCGAACGTTAAAGGTGGTCATTTCTTAATGCGCAGTAATAAACTCGGCACTCTAAAGCACCCGTGAGCGTTTTTTTCGATGCCAACCTAACCAGATTGACGGTAGCGGCACAATTCAGAAAAAGTGCTCAGCTCGCCGAGAAAATGCGATTTAAGCAATAAAATTAAAAATGCTTATAAAACATAAACCAAACGTTGGAGGTGGTCATTTCTTCATGCGCAGTGATAAACTCGGCACTCTAAAGCACCCGAGAGCGTTTTTTTCGATGCCAACCTAACCAGAGTGACGGGAGCGGCACATTTCAGAAAAAGTGCTCAGCTCGCCGAGAAAATGCGATTTAAGCAATAAAATTATAAATGCTTATAAAACATAAACCAAACGTTGGAGGTGGTCATTTCTTCATGCGCAGTGATAAACTCGGCACTCTAAAGCACCCGTGAGCGTTTTTTTCGATGCCAACCTAACCAGAGTGACGGGACCGGCACAATTCAGAAAAAGTGCTCAGCTCGCCGAGAAAATGCGATTTAAGCAATAAAATTAAAAATGCTTATAAAACATAAACCAAACGTTGGAGGTGGTCATTTCTTCATGCGCAGTGAATAACTCGGCACTCTAAAGCACCCGAGAGCGTTTTTTTCGATGCCAACCTAACCAGAGTGACCGGAGCGGCACAATTCAGAAAAAGTGCTCAGCTCGCCGAGAAAATGCGATTTAAGCAATAAAATTAAAAATGCTTATAAAACATAAACCAAACGTTGGAGGTGGTCATTTCTTAATGCGCAGTAATAAACTCGGCACTCTAAAGCACCCGAGAGCGTTTTTTTCGATGCCAACCTAACCAGAGTGACGGGAGCGGCACAATTCAGAAAAAGTGTTCAGCTCGCCGAGAAAATGCGATTTAAGCAATAAAATTAAAAATGCTTATAAAACATAAACCAAACGTTGGAGGTGGTCATTTCTTAATGCGCAGTAATAAACTCGGCACTCTAAAGCACCCGAGAGCGTTTTTTTCGATGCCAACCTAACCAGAGTGACGGGAGCGGCACAATTCAGAAAAAGTGCTCAGCTCGCCGAGAAAATGCGATTTAAGCAATAAAATAAAAAATGCTTATTAAACATAAACCAAACGTTGGAGGTGGTCATTTCTTCATGCGCAGTGAATAACTCGGCACTCTAAAGCACCCGAGAGCGTTTTTTTCGATGCCAACCTAACCAGAGTGACGGGAGCGGCACAATTCAGAAAAAGTGCTCAGCTCGCCGAGAAAATGCGATTTAAGCAATAAAATTAATAATGCTTATTAAACATAAACCAAACGTTGGAGGTGGTCATTTCTTCATGCGCAGTGAATAACTCGGCACTCTAAAGCACCCGAGAGCGTTTTTTTCGATGCCAACCTAACCAGAGTGACGGGAGCGGCACAATTCAGAAAAAGTGCTCAGCTCGCCGAGAAAATGCGATTTAAGCAATGAAACTAAAAATGCTTATAAAACATAAACCAAACGTTGGAGGTGGTCATTTCTTCATGCGCAGTGATAAACTCGGCACTCTAAAGCACCCGAGAGCGTTTTTTTCGATGCCAACCTAACCAGAGTGACGGGAGCGGCACAATTCAGAAAAAGTGCTCAGCTCGCCGAGAAAATGCGATTTAAGCAATAAAATTAAAAATGCTTATAAAACATAAACCAAACGTTGGAGGTGGTGATTTCTTCATGCGCAGTGAATAACTCGGCACTCTAAAGCACCCGAGAGCGTTTTTTTCGATGCCAACCTAACCAGAGTGACGGGAGCGGCACATTTCAGAAAAAGTGCTCAGCTCGCCGAGAAAATGCGATTTAAGCAATAAAATTAAAAATGCTTATAAAACATAAACCGAACGTTGGAGGTGGTCATTTCTTAATGCGCAGTAATAAACTCGGCACTCTAAAGCACCCGTGAGCGTTTTTTTCGATGCCAACCTAACCAGATTGACGGTAGCGGCACAATTCAGAAAAAGTGCTCAGCTCGCCGAGAAAATGCGATTTAAGCAATAAAATTAAAAATGCTTATAAAACATAAACCAAACGTTGGAGGTGGTCATTTCTTCATGCGCAGTGATAAACTCGGCACTCTAAAGCACCCGAGAGCGTTTTTTTCGATGCCAACCTAACCAGAGTGACGGGAGCGGCACATTTCAGAAAAAGTGCTCAGCTCGCCGAGAAAATGCGATTTAAGCAAAAAAATTAAAAATGCTTATAAAACATAAACCAAACGTTGGAGGTGGTCATTTCTTCATGCGCAGTGATAAACTCGGCACTCTAAAGCACCCGAGAGCGTTTTTTTCGATGCCAACCTAACCAGAGTGACGGGAGCGGCACAATTCAGAAAAAGTGCTCAGCTCGCCGAGAAAATGCGATTTAAGCAATAAAATTATAAATGCTTATAAAACATAAACCAAACGTTGGAGGTGGTCATTTCTTCATGCGCAGTGAATAACTCGGCACTCTAAAGCACCCGAGAGCGTTTTTTTCGATGCCAACCTAACCAGAGTGACGGGAGCGGCACATTTCAGAAAAAGTGCTCAGCTCGCCGAGAAAATGCGATTTAAGCAATAAAATTAAAAATGCTTATAAAACATAAACCAAACGTTGGAGGTGGTCATTTCTTAATGCGCAGTAATACCCTCGGCACTCTAAAGCACCCGTGAGCGTTTTTTTCGATGCCAACCTAACCAGATTGACGGGAGCGGCACAATTCAGAAAAAGTGCTCAGCTCGCCGAGAAAATGCGATTTAAGCAATAAAATTAAAAATGATTATAAAACATAAACCAAACGTTGGAGGTGGTCATTTCTTCATGCGCAGTGATAAACTCGGCACTCTAAAGCACCCGAGAGCGTTTTTTTCGATGCCAACCTAACCAGAGTGACGGGAGCGGCACATTTCAGAAAAAGTGCTCAGCTCGCCGAGAAAATGCGATTTAAGCAAAAAAATTAAAAATGCTTATAAAACATAAAACAAACGCTGGAGGTGGTCATTTCTTAATGCGCAGTAAGAAACTCGGCACTCTAAAGCACCCGAGAGCGTTTTTTTCGATGCCAACCTAACCAGAGTGACGGGAGCGGCACAATTCAGAAAAAGTGCTCAGCTCGCCGAGAAAATGCGATTTAAGCAATAAAACTAAAAATGCTTATAAAACATAAACCAAACGTTGGAGGTGGTCATTTCTTAATGCGCAGTAATAAACTCGGCACTCTAAAGCACCCGAGAGCGTTTTTTTCGATGCCAACCTAACCAGAGTGACGGGAGCGGCACAATTCAGAAAAAGTGCTCAGCTCACCGAGAAAATGCGATTTAAGCAATAAAATTAAAAATGCTTATTAAACATAAACCAAACGTTGGAGGTGGTCATTTCTTCATGCGCAGTGAATAACTCGGCACTCTAAAGCACCCGTGAGCGTTTTTTTCGATGCCAACCTAACCAGAGTGACGGGACCGGCACAATTCAGAAAAAGTGCTCAGCTCGCCGAGAAAATGCGATTTAAGCAATAAAATTAAAAATGCTTATTAAACATAAACCAAACGTTGGAGGTGGTCATTTCTTCATGCGCAGTGAATAACTCGGCACTCTAAAGCACCCGAGAGCGTTTTTTTCGATGCCAACCTAACCAGAGTGACGGGAGCGGCACAATTCAGAAAAAGTGCTCAGCTCGCCGAGAAAATGCGATTTAAGCAATAAAATTAATAATGCTTATTAAACATAAACCAAACGTTGGAGGTGGTCATTTCTTCATGCGCAGTGAATAACTCGGCACTCTAAAGCACCCGAGAGCGTTTTTTTCGATGCCAACCTAACCAGAGTGACGGGAGCGGCACAATTCAGAAAAAGTGCTCAGCTCGCCGAGAAAATGCGATTTAAGCAATGAAACTAAAAATGCTTATAAAACATAAACCAAACGTTGGAGGTGGTCATTTCTTCATGCGCAGTGATAAACTCGGCACTCTAAAGCACCCGAGAGCGTTTTTTTCGATGCCAACCTAACCAGAGTGACGGGAGCGGCACAATTCAGAAAAAGTGCTCAGCTCGCCGAGAAAATGCGATTTAAGCAATAAAATTAAAAATGCTTATAAAACATAAACCAAACGTTGGAGGTGGTGATTTCTTCATGCGCAGTGAATAACTCGGCACTCTAAAGCACCCGAGAGCGTTTTTTTCGATGCCAACCTAACCAGAGTGACGGGAGCGGCACATTTCAGAAAAAGTGCTCAGCTCGCCGAGAAAATGCGATTTAAGCAATAAAATTAAAAATGCTTATAAAACATAAACCGAACGTTGGAGGTGGTCATTTCTTAATGCGCAGTAATAAACTCGGCACTCTAAAGCACCCGTGAGCGTTTTTTTCGATGCCAACCTAACCAGATTGACGGTAGCGGCACAATTCAGAAAAAGTGCTCAGCTCGCCGAGAAAATGCGATTTAAGCAATAAAATTAAAAATGCTTATAAAACATAAACCAAACGTTGGAGGTGGTCATTTCTTCATGCGCAGTGATAAACTCGGCACTCTAAAGCACCCGAGAGCGTTTTTTTCGATGCCAACCTAACCAGAGTGACGGGAGCGGCACATTTCAGAAAAAGTGCTCAGCTCGCCGAGAAAATGCGATTTAAGCAAAAAAATTAAAAATGCTTATAAAACATAAACCAAACGTTGGAGGTGGTCATTTCTTCATGCGCAGTGATAAACTCGGCACTCTAAAGCACCCGAGAGCGTTTTTTTCGATGCCAACCTAACCAGAGTGACGGGAGCGGCACAATTCAGAAAAAGTGCTCAGCTCGCCGAGAAAATGCGATTTAAGCAATAAAATTATAAATGCTTATAAAACATAAACCAAACGTTGGAGGTGGTCATTTCTTCATGCGCAGTGAATAACTCGGCACTCTAAAGCACCCGAGAGCGTTTTTTTCGATGCCAACCTAACCAGAGTGACGGGAGCGGCACATTTCAGAAAAAGTGCTCAGCTCGCCGAGAAAATGCGATTTAAGCAATAAAATTAAAAATGCTTATAAAACATAAACCAAACGTTGGAGGTGGTCATTTCTTAATGCGCAGTAATACCCTCGGCACTCTAAAGCACCCGTGAGCGTTTTTTTCGATGCCAACCTAACCAGATTGACGGGAGCGGCACAATTCAGAAAAAGTGCTCAGCTCGCCGAGAAAATGCGATTTAAGCAATAAAATTAAAAATGATTATAAAACATAAACCAAACGTTGGAGGTGGTCATTTCTTCATGCGCAGTGATAAACTCGGCACTCTAAAGCACCCGAGAGCGTTTTTTTCGATGCCAACCTAACCAGAGTGACGGGAGCGGCACATTTCAGAAAAAGTGCTCAGCTCGCCGAGAAAATGCGATTTAAGCAAAAAAATTAAAAATGCTTATAAAACATAAAACAAACGCTGGAGGTGGTCATTTCTTAATGCGCAGTAAGAAACTCGGCACTCTAAAGCACCCGAGAGCGTTTTTTTCGATGCCAACCTAACCAGAGTGACGGGAGCGGCACAATTCAGAAAAAGTGCTCAGCTCGCCGAGAAAATGCGATTTAAGCAATAAAACTAAAAATGCTTATAAAACATAAACCAAACGTTGGAGGTGGTCATTTCTTAATGCGCAGTAATAAACTCGGCACTCTAAAGCACCCGAGAGCGTTTTTTTCGATGCCAACCTAACCAGAGTGACGGGAGCGGCACAATTCAGAAAAAGTGCTCAGCTCACCGAGAAAATGCGATTTAAGCAATAAAATTAAAAATGCTTATTAAACATAAACCAAACGTTGGAGGTGGTCATTTCTTCATGCGCAGTGAATAACTCGGCACTCTAAAGCACCCGTGAGCGTTTTTTTCGATGCCAACCTAACCAGAGTGACGGGACCGGCACAATTCAGAAAAAGTGCTCAGCTCGCCGAGAAAATGCGATTTAAGCAATAAAATTAAAAATGCTTATAAAACATAAACCAAACGTTGGAGGTGGTCATTTCTTCATGCGCAGTGATAAACTCGGCACTCTAAAGCACCCGAGAGCGTTTTTTTCGATGCCAACCTAACCAGGGTGACGGGAGCGGCACAATTCAGAAAAAGTGCTCAGCTCGCCGAGAAAATGCGATTTAAGCAATAAAACTAAAAATGCTTATAAAACATAAACCAAACGTTGGAGGTGGTCATTTCTTCATGCGCAGTGATAAACTCGGCACTCTAAAGCACCCGAGAGCGTTTTTTTCGATGCCAACCTAACCAGAGTGACGGGAGCGGCACAATTCAGAAAAAGTGCTCAGCTCGCCGAGAAAATGCGATTTAAGCAATAAAATTAAAAATGCTTATAAAAAATCAACCAAACGTTGGAGGTGGTCATTTCTTCATGCGCAGTGAATAACTCGGCACTCTAAAGCACCCTAAAGCGTTTTTTTCGATGCCAACCTAATCAGAGTGACGGGAGCGGCACAATTAAGAAAAAGTGCTCAGCTCGCCGAGAAAATGCGATTTAAGCAATAAAACTAAAAATGCTTATAAAACATAAACCAAACGTTGGAGGTGGTCATTTCTTCATGCGCAGTGATAAACTCGGCACTCTAAAGCACCCGAGAGCGTTTTTTTCGATGCCAACCTAACCAGAGTGACGGGAGCGGCACAATTCAGAAAAAGTGCTCAGCTCGCCGAGAAAATGCGATTTAAGCAATAAAATTAAAAATGCTTATAAAACATAAACCAAACGTTGGAGGTGGTCATTTCTTCATGCGCAGTGAATAACTCGGCACTCTAAAGCACCCGAGAGCGTTTTTTTCGATGCCAACCTAACCAGAGTGACGGGAGCGGCACATTTCAGAAAAAGTGCTCAGCTCGCCGAGAAAATGCGATTTAAGCAATAAAATTAAAAATGCTTATAAAACATAAACCAAACGTTGGAGGTGGTCATTTCTTAATGCGCAGTAATAAACTCGGCACTCTAAAGCACCCGTGAGCGTTTTTTTCGATGCCAACCTAACCAGATTGACGGGAGCGGCACAATTCAGAAAATGTGCTCAGCTCGCCGAGAAAATGCGATTTAAGCAATAAAATTAAAAATGCTTATAAAACATAAACCAAACGTTGGAGGTGGTCATTTTTTCATGCGCAGTGATAAACTCGGCACTCTAAAGCACCCGAGAGCGTTTTTTTCGATGCCAACCTAACCAGAGTGACGGGAGCGGCACATTTCAGAAAAAGTGCTCAGCTCGCCGAGAAAATGCG